>NC_081418.1:157570521-157893289 GCF_949786415.1 Peromyscus eremicus | reverse complement strand
CCTTTAATCCCAGGAAGTGATGGCAGAAAGCAGAAAGGTATTTAAGGCGTGAGGATGAGGAACTAGAGCCTGGTTAAGCTTTTAGGCTTTTGAGCAGCAGTTCAGCTGAGATCCATTTGGATGAGGACTCAGAGGCTTCCAGTCTGAGGAAACAGGATCAGCAGAGGAATTGGCAAGGTGAGGTGGCTGTGGCTTGTTCTGCTTCTCTGATCTTCTGGCATTTACCCCAATCCCTGGCTTCAGGTTTGACTTTTGTTAATAAGACCTTCTAACAATTCATGCTACAGTTTCGCCCTACAGTATACAGAGTACACTGTTCCTCCTCCTTGGGAGGAAGGGAGAAGCCATGCTACACACACAAATCCCTTTTCTGTTACTACAATGGATGCCCACTATATGACTTAAACTGGTAATTTTAGAACTCTAGTGTTTCAGGCCTGTAATCCAAGAATTTAGGGTGGTTAGTCAGGAGGATAGCAAGAGCAATGCCCTGTGGGGCTACAGACAGGGTTCAAGTCCACATCAATTGTTGCACTAATCCTAAAGGGTCTTATAATAAAAACCCAGAGCCATATATTGGGGTAAATGCTGAAAGATCAGAGGAAACAATCCACAGCCACTTCTCACCTTGCCAACTCCTCAGCCAATCCTGTCTCCAGGAATCCTCAGACTGAATTCTCCTGAGTCCTCAGCTGAAAGGCCTCCAGTCTCTGTCTCTGCCTTATATGCCTTTTTCCACCCAGCCATATCACTTTTTGTCTCAACTTTCCTAATGCTGGGATTAATGGCGTGTGTGCTTCCCAAATACTGGTAGCAAAGGCATGAGATCTCAAGTGCTGGGATTAAAAGCATGTGACTCCCAAGTAATGGGGTTAAAGATGTGAGCCACCACTGCCTGGCTGTTTCTTTCCTAGACTGGATCAATCTCATGTAGCCCAGTGTGGCTTTGAACTCACAGAAATCCACACAAATCTTTGCCTCTGCCTCCTGAGTACTAGGATTAAAGGTGTGAGCCACCACTGACTGACCTCTGTGGCCAACTCTGTGACTAGCTCTGTCCTCTGAACTTCAGGCAAATTTTATTTGTTCAAAATATCACCACATTCAATCATTATAGGGGACTTTGACTCAAAACTGCTTTTCAAAAAGGCTGGAGATGCAGCTGTTGTAGAATTATTATACCTTCATGGCATACCAGAACCTAATGTTGGTTGTGACCCTGTAATGGTCCCTTGAGCAGCATGTTAGAGACTTTTGATGGGGAGGTGGGCCTTTTTGCTGCTTGTAAATCAGGGTTGTCTCACTTCTTATCAGAATATATCTTAACAGCTGATTAATCCTGGTGAATAAACACTTACATCCCATCACACTAATTCCTAACAGGCATGGTTAGCAAACTACTTATCTTTGGAGTATTTGGTATGCAGCCCTCCCTTACCTAAATTCTATTTTGTGTGACTTAATGTCTTCTAAGAACTGGTAAATCTACTCTTCCACATCACAATTTTGTAGCATGAATCTTAAAGAGTCTTTATTAATAAAACAAACCCGGAGCCAAGTATTGGGGTGAACACTGGAAGATCAGAGAGACAGAACAAGCCACAGCTAACCTCACCTGGCCAACTTCTCAGCTGATCTTGTTTCCTCAGACTGAAAACCTCTGTGTCCTCATCCCAATGGCTCTCAGCTGAACTGTGCTGCTCAAAACCTAAAAGCTTAACCAGACAAATGCTTCTAGTTTCTGGTCCTCACGCCTTATATATCTTTCCTTTCTGCCATCACTCCCTGGGATTAAAGGCTTGCTTTCTGAGATTAAAGGCGTGAGTCACCATGCTTGGTTGTATCCTTGAACACATGGATTACTGCCTCTGGAATGCTATACCACTGCCTATCCTAAGTATCTAGTGACTTTTCTGTCTCTGACCCCAGATAAGTTTATTAGGGTACACAATATTTTGGGGAACACAATACCACCACACAATTTAGCAGTGGAATGCTTCTCTACACAGGAGATGCCATTTACAAGCGCCACAGCATTAATTCCAGATGAATTCTAAGCCTAACTGTTAATATTAAAAATGCAGAACTTCTGGAAGATACTATAGAGACCATTACTTTCTGAGTTTAGCAAATCTGGTGATGTTTCTTCGCACATGACAATATAAGCACTACAGGCACCAGAATTTCACACTGATGTTAACAACAAGGACAGCTCTAAGATAGATCTAAGATAAGATATAGCCGTGTGTGTGAAGTTATTCAGAGGCTGCCAGCCCAGCCCAGAGACTGGCAAGGATCACACAGGACTGTGCTGGCCCAGGCGAGAACATGCTGAACTCTGTGTCTGGAAGCTGGCTCCCACCCAGCCAGGGGAGGACGCATCAACCAGCTCCCGAGCCTCAGTTGGCTGTTCCACCTAGTCTAGGGACAGCAGCACCTCACTCACCATGGCTGGCCACTCCTCCCCACCTGGGGACAGTGGCCCCTCACTCATCTTGGCCCACTGCTCCTCTCCATCTGTGGAGAGCAACCCCTCACTCACCATGGTGCTGCTACTGAGCTGACTCGCTCTCTCCACAATGGAGCCCAAGGCACAGCACACGCGACAACTTCTGACTTCCTCAGGAGAAGAGTGGAGCCAGAAGCCTGGCTTCCGGAAGAACCCACCCATCTGACTGGGGCAGGTCTGCCAGAGGCTCTGATTGGCTAATGAGGTCTGAGTGACAGGACCAGGTGAGGAGAAGGAACAAAGCACAGTGGTTCCCAGACTGGCTGGAGATTTGTCCCAAATTCAATAGCAAGCCTCTTGTTAATGTAAATCAATGGGTTAAGTTTTAAAGTAAAGTGTACAAATCCAGAAGGAGGCTAATCAGACAATGTTGCAAAAGAGGAACAAGGAGTAACTCAAGAACATTATAAACAAAGTCCACAGTAGTGTTGGGAATGATAACCACAGGCCCTTGTGTGGAAAGTATTGGGTTCTTAGGATCTGAAGAAACCCTTCCAAAAAGCCCTGGCCCCAGATTATTACCAGCTCTCCCAAGCATATTCCTGGTATTAGAGATGGAGCTCTGATTTTGCTCTATTACATCAGGGTCTTAGAGAAACCTCCCAAAGCCTAGGCAGGTTAGCAAACGTGGAGATGCCTAGTTTCAAGTATCTTCTAGAAGTTCTGCATTTTGCACTTGACATTTAGGTGTAAGATCCATTTGGATTTAGTTTGTGGAGGTTGTAAATGGCATCTCATGTACCAGGTCCCACTCCACTACTAAGCTGCAATGTAGAAGAGAAGAATTGATGATATAAAGGATTTACCAGTGCTTAGGAAATAGTAATTCACACAAAGAAGAATTTAGCTAAGGGAAGGCTGCCTCTAAAATACCTTAAAGATAAATAGTATGTTAACCAGGACTGTTAGAGATTTGGGTGCGAGAATGTAAATGTTTATTCACCTTTTATGTGTACTGTTATTGGTCACGTCTGTAGTAAAAATAGCAAATGGGATGCTCATCCATGGAGAGCATCCTCTGTGTAAAGATCTCTCTGTAGTAAGCTGGGGCATCATAATTTTAAGAGGGATTTCTTAGTTATGTTTTACTGGATGCTGCAAATATCAATTCCATTATGTTTTGTTATGTATTTGCTGTTTCTTGGTATCAACTACATACTCGCATTAAAATCCAAAAGCATGGTTATAATATTGATGCCATGTATTATATGAAGACTGTCTTGTATTTTCTCTAAGGTTTACTTTAACAGATTGTGCCTAGGAAATATTAATTTATTACATTATCTTATACACAGTTTTTAATCAGCATTCTTTTATTTAATTGTTGTTGCTATCTTAAGACAAACAATTGACACTTTCCTATGATCAGCTGGGCCTGCTTACAAAGGATGACCCCATCAGATTTTGTTAACTGTTGATGTTCCATCATGGAATGAGGTAGCACCTCCTTCTGAGTATACAGCCTGTTTTCCAGGCAACTGTGTGCAATTCATCCCTAATGACATGTGACCTTGTGGTTTTAGGGAGGAGTTAGAGTACACAACCTGGGAAAGACTTGGGAGGAGGTAGATTGTGTGTATGCACCTATGAGAAAGCCAAATTTAAAAGTGAGAATTTATGTTGAGTGCTATCAGGCTTACTTTCTATATCCACTAAGAAATGTAGGGTAATGGAGTGTATATGGGCAATAGAAGAGTAGAGAGAAGGTGAGCTCCACATTTGCAGTTATGGAAGAACCACTGTACATACTGGGTGGAGACATTCGTGTGTGGCTGTGGTGATATTTTGTTGTACTCTAATAAAATTTGCCTGAAGATCAAAGAACAGAGCTAGCCACAGAGTTAGCCACAGAGGTCAGGCAGTGATGGCACACACCTTTAATCCTAGCACTTGGGAAGCAGAGATCTGTCTGGATCTCTGTGAGTTCAAAGCCACCCTGGACTACACGAAATTAATCCAGGTTAAAAGAGAAACACCCAGACAGTGGTGGCACACATCTTTAATTCCAGCACTTGGGATCACACACCTTTAATCTCAGTGCTTGGGAGGAGTCACATGCCTTTAACGCAGCACTAAGAAGGTTGAGACAGGAAGTGATGTGGCAGGACAGGGAAAGAAATATAAGGCAGGAAGAGACAGAGGTCAGGCCTTTTGGCTGAGGACTCAGGAGCATTCAGAGATTTGTGGAGTTGGTGAGGTGAGAAGTTGTGGTGGTATTGTATTCCCCAAAATATTGTGCACCCTAATAAGCTTATCTGGGATCAGAGAACAGGACAGCCACAATATTAAACATAGAGGTTAGGCAGTGGTAGCACACACCTTTAATTCTAGCATTGCAGAGACAGAAAGCTACCTGGATCTCTGTGTGTTCAAGGATACAGTCAAGCATGGTGACTCACGCCTTTAATCCCAGGGAGTGATGGTAGAAAGCAAAAAGGTATATAAAGCGTGAAGAAAAGAAACTAAAAGCATTTGGCTGGTTAAGCATTTGGCTGCTTAAGCTTTCAGGCTTCTAGCAGCAGTTCAGCTGAGATTCATTCTGGATGAGGACTCAGAGGCTTCCAGTCTGAGGAAACAGGATCAGCTGAGGAATTGGCAAGGTGAGGTAGCTGTGGCTTGTTCTGCTTCTCTGATCTTCCAGCATTCACCTCAGTACCTGGCTCCAGGTTTGATTTTATTAATAAGACTCTTAAGATTCCTGCTACAAGAAGTGGCTGTGGCTTGTTCCTTTGTCTCTCTGATCTTTCGGCTCTGGGTTTTTATTATAAGACCATTTAGGACTAATGAAATATGTGACTGCTTTTGGGTATCATTTTTTTTTTTTTTTTATTGCTGACACCATGACTACAGCAACACTTTTAAAGGAAAACATTTCACTGGGGCTGGCTTACAGTTTCAGAGGGTTTAGTCCATTATCATCATGGCAGATAGCATGGTGCCATGCATGCAGACATGGTGCTGGAGAAAGAGCTGAGAGTTCTACATCCAGATCAGCAGGCAGCAGAAAGTGACTGTGACATACTTCCTCCAAAAAGGCCACAACTACAACAAGGCCCCACCTCCTTTAGTGCCGCTTCCCATGGGACTTTGAGGCTATTTTGATTCAAATCACCACAGTATCAAAACCTTTGTAAGTATCTTTTCAACCATGTTCAGTAAGTAAGCTCAATAAAAACATTAGTTCACCAAGATGGACTTTGGTGAAATTGTACTTAGTATCACCATTGGTACTTATGGGGGATAGGACAAACAATGCTTCTTCCCCTTCCACCAGGGAGAAAATTCACACAAAAGATTATAAACATATTTGTTAATATTCCAATGTCTCATGGTATTAGAAAAGGAAGCAATAAAAGTGATATTTTATTTGTACTGAAATGTGATTTTATTTGTATGTTAATAAATAAAGTTTACCTGGAGATCAGAGGTCACATATCGAGCCATAAACAGAAGTCAGGTGGTGTGTAGCACATGCCCTTAATCCGATCACATGGCAGGCAGAGTCTCTGTGTGGTCAAGGACACAGCCAAGCGTGGTATACCTTTAATCCCAGTATCATAGAGACCTGGAGGTCTGTATAGACAGGCAGTGATGAGGAAGTCATGTGGCTGGGCTTAGAACCAATGAGAAGACAGAACAGGAAAGCAATAAAAACACAGCTTAGATGGGAAGAAGCTCTCTCTATGGAAGCTACTGCTGGTGGTAAGCTAAGGCTAGTCATGGCTATTGCTCTGATCTCTTCAGCTATTACCTCTGTATTTGGTTCTGTGTTTCTTATTTAATAAGACTGTTTAGAAATTTGTCTACATTTTTTGGATCTACTAAAAAAAAGAGAATATGGATATGATAAGATAAAAAGGGAGATTATTGAATCTACTTTTTAAAAAGGAACTACTTGTTTTAAATAGGATAAGTAATGAAAATTTTTATCTGAATTTGTCGACTATTAATGGACTGGACATTGTTAATATATTATAATGGATTATTTTGTCTGAATCTGTCAAATGTTAATTGACTAGAGATTGTTAAAATAATTCTTGGCTGTATATATTGTATATACTTATTGGATATAGTATTTATTGTATTAGTTATAAGCTTTTTTAAATTTTATACAAAAAAGAGGAAATGTGGTGATATTGTATTCCCCAAAATATTGTGCACCCTAATAAACTTATCTGGGGTCAAAGAACAGAACAGCCACTAGACAGATATAGAGGCCAGAAAATGGTGGTACACACACACACCTTTAATCCTAGCATTCCAAAGGCAGAGATCCATCTGGATTTCTGTGAGTTCAAAGCCACACTGGAAATAGCCAGGCATGGTGACACACACCTTTAATCCCAGGAAGTGGTGGCAGAAAGCAGAAAGGTATATAAGGTGTGAGGACCAGGAACTAGATTTGGTTAAGCTTTTAGGCTTTTAGCAGCAGCTCAGCTGAGATTCATTCTGGATGAGTACTCAGAGGCTTCCAGTCTGAGGAAACAGAATCAGCTGAGGAATTGGCAAGGTGAGGTGGCTGTGGCTTGTTCTGCTTCTCTGATCTTCCAGCATTCACCCCAATAACTGACACCGGGTTTGTTTTTATTAATAAGACCTTTTATGATTCATGCTACAGTGGTTAGGTGGACAAAAAGGGAGAATATTTCTCCCCTTTCCATAAAAGGTCAATGAGGTCCGTGGAAACTAAAGCCATTGATCATTAGTTATCTTGTTCATGGAGTCCATGGGGACCCCACTCAATGAATCAGAAACATTATTAAGTCTACACAAGGAGGGTCAATGTGGGAAGGATTTCCTCAAGGCTTCAAAGGAAGCCACAGTACATAAAAGAAAGCCTTTGATTTATCCTCACATTGATGGACAACTGGTAAATGAAAGACTAGAAGATAGTCTGAGGTTCCTTTGTGTTTGCAAGTGACCCCTGAGGACTAATTGTTCAACTGGCCTTGACAATATAGAAAGAAAGATTAATTTTGGCCACCCGTATGGTCTTCAGCACTAGGAAGAAAGTTTAACCAAAGACTAAGAGAATTGGTAACAACTCAAGGGATTGCACTCCACAGACATTGGATGTAAGTCTGCATGAGATGTTATTTAGACAACCAATCTCAATGATATTTTCTTCTTAATAAAAAAAAAAATGTTGCCCAGATGTGAGACATCAGACCTTGATTCCCTGAGCACTGGCCCACAGTCAAGGAAGATAGATTCATGATTGTTGTAATCCCAAAATTAAATGATGCTAAATACCTCTTCTCTCCCTATCTAGAAGTCACATGGGAAGAGCACCATGCTGACTTTTGGCTGATGGAACAGGTATGAAAGAGTGTGAAAATTGGTTGTGGTTTCATCACTCTAGAGACCAACTGTAGAGTATAAAGGGAAACATCTAATAGACGAGGACTACTGTAGCCCATCAAGAATGTCTTACAGACTTTGGACATTTTAGTCCTTCCCAGACACCAGTAAAGGAATTCCTTTCCTGTCTAAATTTGAGAGTTTGGTTTTGATGAGAGCCCTCTGGAAGGATATCCCAATACTGCACCTGATAACACAAATTCAGCTGAAAGAAACCAGTTCAGTCACTGACCCAATCCCATAATGGCAGTTAGGATTACCCCTTCAGAGGGAGGTGGGATAAAAACTGGAGGTAGAAATCAACTGGACAATTTAGGGTAAAAAGAAACCCCAAAGAAAAGTAACCAGTTGCTTTTTTTTTTTTTTTTTTTTTTTTTTGGTTTTTCGAGACAGAGTTTCTCTGTGTAGCTTTGCGCCTTTCCTGGAACTTGCTTTGTAGACCAGGCTGGCCTCGAACTCACAGAGATCCGCCTGCCTCTGCCTCCCGAGTGCTGGGATTAAAGGCGTGTGCCACCACCGCCTGGCCCAGTTGCTTTCTTGACTAACAGCCAGAAGTGTCACTTGAACTCTGAGCAGTTTCATCCTTGCCAGAGGCCAAAGATACCCAAAGTATTTTGGAAGTTCTGGTCTCTGATGCTAAGTGATTGTAGGGGCCTTAGAAAGGAGGAAAGTTAAAAGTTGTAGCAGAATCTTAAAAGTTCTTATTAATAAAATCAAACCTGAGGCCAGTTATTGGTGTGAATGCTGGAAGATCAGAGAACCAGAACAAGCCACAGCTTCCTCACCTCCCCAGTTCCTCAGCTGATCCTGATTCCTCAGACTGGAAGCTTCTGTGTCCTCATCCAAATGATCTCAGCTGAAATGCTGCTCAAAAGCCTGAATGCTTAACCAGCCAAAAGCTTCTAGTTTCTGGTCTTCACGCCTTATATATCTTTCTGCTTTCTGCCATCACTCCCTGGGATTAAAGGCTCACTTCTTGGGATTAAAGATGTGTGTCACCATGCCTGGCTGTTTCCAATGTGGCCTTGAACTCACAGAGATCCAGAGGAATTCCTGCCTCTGGAATGCTAGGATTAAAGGTGTGAGTGCCACCATTTTCTAGCCTCTGTATCTAGTGGCTGTTCTGTTTTTTGACCCCAGATAAGTTTATTAGGGTGCACAATATTTTGGGGAACACAATACCACCACAAAAAGTAGTAATGAAGACCTGTTAAAAGGGCCCTTGGTCAAGAAAACAGAATCTCTGTCCTGGGTGTAAACCTAAGGCTTGAATGGGGACAGGTAAATCTCCTGGCCAAGGAACCTGGTTTGGAGATCCAAAAAAATTGCCACTTAGGACAATTATAGATCACCTATAATTGATTAACTGATTGCCCATTGGTAATCCCAACTGCAGACAAAACTGGAAAATTTTAAGGTACCTTCCCTCCCCTACCTTTCTATACTGTGACCATAACAGCTTATAATGTGTGGACAATGAATTTCCATTCTTATACAAGCAACTCTGCATTGAAACTCCCCAATAAAAACATGGGCTGCATTAGGACACTCATTCCCATCTCTTTATCCTTTTCACTGACCAGTCAAGGTCCAGCCTGGAATGACTGACATACTTGGACTTGGAGGCAGGAAAGAGATTGTAGAAATGAAATAATCATAATCCCAAAAAATTATTTGTAAAAGTTGAAACAGGTTTTATGACCATGTGCTCCAGAGAATAGGGATTTGTATGAGAGTGCACCAAAGATTATTCACACATTTTCTCTCAAGCTGTACATCTTAAACCTGGTAAATAACAGTCCTGCTAGGCAGAACCATATAATTTGCCCATATATTCTATTATGATTGAACTAGAAGCAACTACAGTAATTTGGCTTCAAGAAAGTTTCTTTTTCCAGATTCTTGATTTTCTGGTCTGTGGCCAGTCAGGACACTTATTGCTCATCTAAGATTGATTACTTCAGTACTCATTGCTACTGTCAACTACTATCACAGAAGGAAAGCTTTCACCCTACTTCATCCCCATTCCCTTCTGTGCTAAGACTATACTCGATTAAAGTTGGTCAGTAAACTGAAGTATTGCACAGGTCTCTTCATTTGTATATTCTCAATAAAAGCCAGAGATATTGGAGAACATTCATAAACTGGTCTATTTTTCCTTCTCACTGATCAGTCAAGGGCCAGCCTGTAAGGAGTTGCAAGACTGTCTTCCCAGAACTGGGCAACAGAGGCAGGAATGGGTGTTTAAAGAAATTCTCAATTACATAGCATGAGGCAAGCCTGGGCTATAGGAGACATTGCTCTAAACAGAAATAGATAACCAACAGCATTTGAGAAAAAAAAGGAGAGAATCTATTAATGACCTAGAATCATTGGAGAACAGACACAAATAGAGATAAGAGCAGTATTGCATTAAAACAAAATGAAATTTAAAAAGTAATATCAAAATAGACTTTTTAAAAAGATAAATATAATTGAAAAAAAATCATATAACTATCCTGACCTTGAAAAAAAGCAGGCCATCCTCTGGTAGAGAGAATGGCATTAATAAGGTACTGTTCGACCTTGCCCCTATGTGTAATTTTAGCTGCTGAGATCTGTAACCCGACACACACATCTACAGCCAATGGCCTATGTCTCAACCCTCTGAGCTGACTTAACTGTGCCAACCAACACTGAACACATCTGCAAAGGAGTGCCCCAATTTGGAAATTCAGTATTCATTGGCTCAAGCTAACCTTCCCAAATTGTACACCAATCAATTTGGCAGCCTTCATTTACGTGACATGAATTAATATATGTTGGTAAATTATAAAATCACTAACCCTGTCACAATCAGGTCCTTTTTCACAATGGTGAGTCCAGCAGCTGATTACCTACCCTGTTTCCTCCTGCAGTGTACACAATAAACGATTCCTCCTATTCTGGTCTGAAGGCAGAAGCCATGCTTCACAAACAAATCTTAATCCTGTGACTACAATGGATACTTGACTACGACTCTAATGAGTAATTTTAAAACTCAGTCATGGTACAGACCTTTAATTTAAGAATTTATTTGGTTTAGCCAGGTGGTGGTGGTGCACACCTTTAATCCCAGCACTTGGAAGGCAGAAGCAGGTGAATCTCTGTGAGTTCAAGGCCAGCCTGGTATACAAAGTGAGCTCCAGGACAGGCTCCAAAAGCTACACAGAAAAACCCTGTCTTGAAAAAAAAAAAGAGTTTAGTTGCTTTTAATCAAGAGGACAGTAAGGTCATTGCTCTGGGGAACAATAGATTGGGATCAAGGCCACCTGAGTCAGCATAAGAGAGCTTGTTCCAGAAACATTTTCTAAAAAGAAGGAGGTACAACTGTTCTAGAATTAATATGCCTTTATAGGGAGAAATTACTCTATACATTTAAGAGATTAATAAACAAAATCTGTTTAATAACAGCATGCATTCAACTCTGGCTAATGCTAAAAGGAGCCAACATAGAACCGATTTTATATTACATATATGATGCCATCCTTAAGTTTCTTTTAGGATCAGGCTTGAGGATATACTTTGAATAATTTAAATAAGGACAGGAGACTGCAAGTATAGCCACTTAGACAGATGAAGATTTACAGAGAAAAATCCATCTTTTAGATCACTAGGTTCTAATTTAAAAGGTGTATCAATACTTTTAAGAGATGTATCATTGTCTTTAATTCTCACACGTACAAAAGGCTAACAACACAAATACAGAAAATATCTGGGAAAAGTCACTGTGGATGCTGTTCTTAGATGAACAGTCCTGATGAGATATTCAAACCTCAGACAGAATAAGGCTGCTTTTGCCTCTGAGCATGCTGCCTCAGAGAAAGCAGACAGTTGGTTCCATGAAGGATCAGTTCATTTTAACTAGCCCTGCCAGCTGTCTATCTCAGAGCTGTGACATCATGATAGAGAATTCTATCTTTAAGCTTTATTTTTGTTTTATGTATATGAGTGTTTGCCTTCAAGCATCTGTTCACAGTATCTGCAGAGGCCAGAAGAGGCCATCAGATCCCTTGGGACTGGAGTTACAGGAGCTAGCTACCAGGTGGGTTCTGGGAATGGAACCTGTGTCCTCTGTAACCACACCCAGTGTTCTTGACTGCTAAGCTATCTCTCTAGCCATATTTTCATTTAAAATTTATTTTGATACATTTTAATTAAAACATATTACATCACTTTCTGCCATCCTTGTCATCCTCTGCCATCCTCTCTCAATCCCTTCTCAAATTCTTCCCTTCCATTTCTTCCTTGTTAAGTATATGTGAATATATACGCACAAATATATGAATAAAAACTGCTGAGTCCATTTCTGTTGGGGGTGTGTATATGGTTTCAGAGCTGGCAATATTGCATTGGATATGCAACTAGGGAGTTCATTCCTGCTTGAGGCTAGTTTTCTTATGTGTAGGAGAATTCTACTCTTTAATGAGCAAAAGGAGTATGACCCCAAAGTTGCCTTGGACAGGAAATATTATCAAGAACAGAAAACTTGAGGTGGTAAATACCTCAGGTAATAATTGCTGGTGCTATGGTTCTGAAATTCTGGAGCTGCAGGGAAGACTATGGGCACCTTCCTGAGCCAATCACAGTCTCCCTTGGTTTCCATAGTCCTCCCAACATATCCCATTGGCCATTCTCATCTTGGATGACTTTGAAATCCTGAAATTGCTGCCTACAGATTCTAAGTATCATGGTTACAGACCTGTGTCACCATGTCTGGCTTAGTTGGCTTCAATTTTATTAGTGAAGCATTAGAAAGACAGAATGAGTAAGATAAGCAGTTATACTTAACTATATTCAAAAACTACTTATCTAGGTGAGCCTGGGTTTCAACAACTGTAAAATAAGGACAGAACTATGCTCAGGTCCTTTGATGAGTTATAACAGACTCAATGATAATGAAAAACAATATTGTTCTTAGTTGGAAGACAGTGGACTTTAATGCAGTAGGCCTGCATTTGATGGGAGCCTTCTTCTGTTACTGGAGTTATACAAGAGTCTATGTCCTTGCTACCCTAACCAGCCAGGATCATCCACACATCCTCAGTAAGTCAATTAAAAGAACCAAGTTATACAGTTATGATCTGGCTACCTATAGTGTGGGACCTCTGGAGGCATGATAGGCAGATCTCTCTGATGTCCTAGGACAGCCTAGTCTATAGAGAGTTCCAGGCTAGCAACAGATTCATAGTAAGGTTATTCTTTTTAAAAAAGAAAGAAATCAAAAGGGGGAGAGAAAATTGTTAATGAAAACATGATATTTATTCAGTTTGACTAATTTGGAACAGTGATGAAAATATAAGGTAACTAATCCATTCTTGGGGTCCTAACAGGTTTTGATAGAAGTCAAGAGATATTCGAAACTGTGGGGCATTTATCCAACCACCCCCACAGTTCCCCAGAGTTTTCTGAGTGCAAGCAGCAGAAAATATTAGATAGAAGGATTTATTGCGGAGAATATCGCAGAGATAAACAGATAGAAAATACAGGATAGCCTTGAGAGGGCCTGGAACCTATTCCAACAGGCCCCAACTGTCTCTGCCCCATGGTTTTTAAAGAGACGCCAAGGGGTGGAGCAAAAGACCTCCTCCCCCAGCACAGCCAAGTGCAGACCATCTCAGACACCTGCACTCAGACCCGTGGTCCTAATCATCCTCTATGCGGACCTGCTGGGTAAAGCCACAAGGAACCCGAGAATGGGCTCCCATACAAAACTAAGTAATCTAATAAATGAATTTTTCCCATCTGTAAAACCCTCTCCCATTCTCAGTTCCTGTCTCTCCAGAAAGGTGGTCAGATAAGGAGAAAATGTTTATTTAGTAGAGACATTCTCAGTCTGAGGACTAAGTCTTTTCCCATGAGGTTCCTGGGGAAATTAGAATTCCATGGGGTCTACTGTTTCACAAGTTGTTAGCAAAAGGGAGAGATATAAATGTCTCTTTAGAAATTATTCCTACCAGGCAAGCAGGTTCCAGGGATTGACAGGGTGGGGACTGAGGAGCTTTTAGGCCCAAGTGGGGACTGCAAAGTAGACGCCTGCAGGGTGCTATCACTGTCAGCTACACGTAATGCCAAGAAAAGGAAACCATGGAAGACCTGGAGGGCCTGATCCACCACAGTTGAGTGGATACAGAGAGCACAGTAGGAGCCAGCTTGTCCTCAGGTATACCCCAAGCATTGCTCTCTGGGCATTTGATCCTTTGGCTTTTACACCCAAAGCTCCCTCCCTAACAGTTCTTTCATACTCCATAGCTCTTTGTAAATGCCTGATGGCTTCAGCCATAGAGTGACTTCTGTTTAAGTCTCAGGATCTCCTGACAACCTGGATGTCATCTGGAGTCACCATCACACCAGGCTTCTAACTGAGGCTTTTGTAGGTGTCAGGGAAGCAGAATAGCATCCCGTACAGGCAAGTCAGTCTTCATGCCTGCATGTTCCTTTTCTCTCTTTACAGGAGGCATGAACTCTTCACCATATTGAATATCTTTGAAGATACTTGTGATGGTAAGAGCTTTTATTACATGGTTCACATTTGTAGCATCTTTTTCCTATATGAGATTTTTCACGTATTTGAAGAGAACTAGAAGAACTCAGAGCTTTACCACAAATACTGCATTCTTAAATTTTCCTATACTGTGAGTCATACTACATTTGAAAAGTAAACCAGGACAAAGAGAATTTTGTATTTATACAAAATTTATACATTCCTATTCTCATAGGTTTTTCTGCAGTGTGAATTTGTTGACATATTTTCAATGAAGTCAGAAAACCAAATAATTATAAATTTTTATCACATTGAACAATTCTAATCAAAGTGGAACTAAATATCTCCTAATTGTTCTAGGAGAGAGAGAGGTACATTGCTTCTTTCTGTACCCCCATGCTCACATGGCTTGTACCTAGAATGACATATGATATACCAATGAAAGGAAAAATAAAAAATAATAGTTTTTCATATTGTATTCACATTGAAAACATGAGTTATGTCCACTCACCATATGCAGCTCTCTGTAGAAGATTTCATGTAGCTTAGGTATCTCAACCTTAAGGTCTCAAAATGTAACTTAGGATTTATCTTCACTGCTTCACTGCAATGAACTCTCAGTCTCCTCACTGGGGCTCTGACTTTGCCAAACATAGGTGGGTGCAACAGTGCTGAACTGAAGTCACAGAGGAAGATGCCATGACTTTAAATTTTGTATCTTTCTTGTTTCCAGGACCAGTACATCATGGATGATCCCCCTGAATCAGGCTTCTAAGTTGTGATCAATCCTGCCACACATGGAGCAGATTTTTAGCAGGCTCTATATGAAGTTGCCTCCTGGGACTAGGAATCACTTTGCCTACTCCTTTCATAAATTGAAGGCTTAGCTGTATGGATTCTTACCCTTAGGGAATCTTTCTCAGTTTCCAATACAGAGCAAGAGCCTTCCCTTTAATGATACTAAACTCCCTGAAAGTTCCTGCCTCTCTTTCACCACTGGACTGCCATCTGAAACCATCTAGTTCTGTTTTTCTCTATGAAACTGACTTTTCATTTCTTTCTGCCCCACTTGTTTCTTTTTCACTGTAGACCTGAATGAGTCATCAATAACAACCATCCCACAAAATCAATACTTTGTCTAAGAAATCAGCCCATTACTTTTTAATTCTGCTTTACCCAATTTCTCAGGGAATGGAGAAAGTAAAAATAGGGGGGTGACAAAATATTATACAAATGACCTCTAGCTAAATTTGTCATGGAGTCTATTTCTCACTGAAATCCTGTCATCTTGACCTCCACCTCCACATTACTCTCAACACTCCTTCACTCCAAGCCCTACAGGAATAGCTGATTAACCATTGGGTGCAGCTTTCTACATCTTTTGCCATCTAAATCTGGATATCTCCAACATTCTTCCAAAAGTCATCATTCCTAGGTCCTTTGTGGCAACACAGTCCCTTTTGGTGTACCATGTTCTGTTCTAATTGTTTTGTTTCTTTCTGTGATTAAGTCCTCTAACCAAAAGCACTTCAGGTAATGAACAAGTTTATCTGGCTGATTCTGCCAGATCACAACCCATCATTGTGGGAGACTAGGATAGAAAGAAACTCAAGCTAGCAATTGATGGTAAAATCCATGGGGAAACTTTGTTTTATTGGCTTTCTCTCTTGCTTGGTCACAGTCTTGTGCTCCTCTAGCTCTCTTATCCAGTCCAGGTCAATTTGCTTAGGATATTGCAACCTCAGTGGAGGAGCTTTCCCACGTTAATCATCAGTCAACACAATTCTTCACAGACACAGTAACTAGTAATTTTGATCTGGGCATGCCCTCAATAGGTGTTCCCTCAGAGTACTACAGGTTACATCATGTTGACAGCTGAAGCTAATTGAGACAAAGAGACAACAATATATGAGAAGGTTTTAAAAACTCAAAACCATTGCATTAACCATATCAATCATTTAAGCAGTAAAAACCCAAACACAAAGATAGCAACAACTGGAAAACATAGATATGCATAGAAATGAGGAGAGGCAAGCCTCTAAGACCAAGAAGAGAAAACTAAAACTTTGTCTCTGCAGAAAGTTCCCAAGCCAGCAAAATCTCAAGGAACTCATAACATATTAAATTTTCTGAATACAAAAATTGGTGAAGGTCCATCATTTTCCAGAGAAACAACAATATATTTAGATGATGATTAATAAAATCAACAACATAGATCATACCACTGAAAAAATTAGAAATAAATATAGACCTACAAACATATACCATGGTCCCTTAAGTGAGAACTACTAAATTCTAATCAAAATCAAACTACAGAAATTATTGACCAGCACTCATCATGTTCACCTTGGCTCTCTCCTTTGCCAATAACAGAAAATAGGTTGGGCAAGGAGGGAGTTCCACCAAAACTGGAGAGATTCACTTGAAACCTTCTGCTGTTTTAACTTTGTAGAAAATACTTTTGACTACTAAAAGGATCTCATTCTCCTATGATAAAGAAAGGATGTCTCTTAGAATCACTTAGAAGCCATTTTGTTTCCTATGATTGATGATTGCCTGTAAGTCTGAATCAGAGTGAAGAAATGAAAACTTTTCCAAGCCAAATATAAGATAATAGATTTTTAAGGAATCATTGTATGGTTTGTATTATACACCTAAAGCAACTTGTTTTGCTCTGTTTTATAAGTCACAAAATTTTTGAAAACAACTTTATCCCCATGTTTTGTGTATATGTTTGTGTGTAAGAATGTTTTCCATGTGTGTGCAGGTGAAAGACCAGAAGAAGAGGGTATCAAATCTCCTGGATTAGCAGGTAGATATAAGCCTTCTAACTTGGGTGTTGGGATATGAACTCAGGTCATCCCCAAGAAGAACATTAGCTGAACCACCTGCCAATCCCCATAATACTTTCTATCCAATAAGCTAAGTCTTTCACAGATTAACAATAATAACAACAAGAAAACCTAAATAAATAAGGAAGTAAATAAATGGTTCTTGGGAACATAATGCATCAGTATTAAGATACAGTGTGTGGTAAATTTACAGCATGAATTGAATCCAAAAATTTCTTAAAGGAAAGCTGTTCCAAAGCTAAATGCAAAGTGGAAACACTCAGAAGGCTCAAGAGGATTATGAAAAAATAGTACACACATCGATACAATGATGCTTCTGTACTTACCACAAAGCTACAACAATGAAGAATGTGTACAATATTTGTGAAACAATAAGGGAGATGGAAAGAAAAGGCCAAAAACAAAAGCAGAAAAATATAGTCAAGTTTTAATCAAAAGACCAAAGGAAACTCAGCCAGGAAAGGTGTAATCTAATCAACGTTACCCAGCTCACTATAATTCTATGTATATACAAATTAAATAAACACAGGCTTCACAACTTGCACAAAATTAACTCAATATGACCTTAAAGTATTATGTTTCTGACCCTCCAGCTTCTGATATTTCTTCCAGAAAGGCTCCATGCTATAGAGCTCTCTCTGCAAATTTAAGTGATCTCCTGCCGATCACTGCACACTAGGCAGTGATACTACACACACCATAGCTGCCGCTGCCTGTGGGAGACCATCCTCCAGGCAGCACCAGGGTATGCAAAGAAAAAAAATCCACAAATGTGGCAAGAACTAAACTTTTCTATCTAAGGGATAGGAAACTAAAGAAACGCATACTTTCTGATGGTATCTTTTTCTTTTACTTCATTTTGAAAAAATCCTCTCTCTGAAAATCTGTCTCCACACAGCTGCATAACTTTACACACAATTACATCCTCCACACATTCTTCACACTTTTTCTTTACACATCTCTACATCTCTCTCCACAGAGTTACATTTTCCACACAGCAATGTACTTCTTCTACATAGCTATACATCTCATCTATACAGCTCTCCCACCATGCAGTCACATCTCTTCCTTCACATACATCTCTCCTACATACACATCTCTCTTCTATAGAGCTACATCTTCTATATCTCTCTACCCACTCAGCTACATCTCCCTTTCAGCACATACACACTTCAACTGCCAAACTCTAGACAATTATATGTTATATTTTCAGGGTCTGACCCATTCTCATAACACATATTAAGTCATACAATTTCTCTCAGGCTACGGAGGTCATGCTGACCAGGCATGGTGAGTAAAGGAAGCATGTAACTCTGCATGGTGAGCATTCCCAGACATTGAAATTCAGGACTTATACAATAAAGGGTTAGTTGGTTGAAACTTGTGTAGTAAGGAGTATGTGCAGACAGTCAATTGCTGTAGGGGGTTATGTCTACCAAAGTTGCTTCGTGTCTGATCTTAGTTTAACAGACACTTGGAAATTGACTTTGTATATTCTCTGCAGGGGCAGCTAGTCTGCTTTGAATTTGTTTTGAGGTCTTCACTAAATGTGTGAAAAGCTGTCTTTGTGACTGAGAATACTGTTACTTTCCTATGTCAGTTATGAAAACTATCCTAGTATTATTTCTATTCATCAAAATTATACAGCTTAAGCAGAAATCATCTTCCTGACCATACACAGCTATATATGTGCCCAATAGATGGAATATTTTCACAAGAAACACACAGGCAGTGGGGAAACACCAATAGTTGCTTTTAGGGAAGAAATGTAGTTGCACATGAGAAAAATTACAGGCAGAAGCAACCAGGCATTTACAGTCAGTGACCCCATGGCTTTGCTAAGTGGGGCTCCCCATCAGAGAATTTTTCATCTGGTAGGTTGACCTGTCTAAAACTAGTTGTCTCCTGCTGTATACTCCCACGGCCTCCAGTACATTGCCTTCCATAGCCAGGGCAGCAGAGTCACTTTCTCCCAGGGGAATTCACACACAATTAGGCTCAGAGGAAAAGGCCACTGTCCAAGTCACACATGGACCAACAGAAACACAGTCTGGTTCATGGTCCATCTAAGTCCCAGCAGCTCTGACAGCTCAGCAGACTTGCTCCTCTTCATTTGGGGTCAGTGGCTCCCACACTCACAGCTCCCTCCAGCAAAACCAGAGGAGAATCTTGGAAAGAATCTTCAACTCCCTCCCACTGGTACTCCTGATTGCTAAGCATTCCCAGAGTCCCTCATTAGCTAGGGCCACCCTGCTGGTCCTCAGAACAGCATCAGTTCCACTACTGGGTAAGCAGAGATCAAATGACTCAGACAGCACAGGCCTTCCTAGCTCTGCTACTCCACCCCAGCCCTAGTTTGGAAAATTTGCATTTTAGTAGAAATTCTTCTGATCTCCCAGAGCACTTCTGCCCCTCTATTTCTGCACTGTCACATTACACTAGATTCAAAGTTGTTCAATGAACTCAATTCTCACACAGGTCCCTCTTCATTTGCAAGCCTCCAATAAAAGCCAGAGAGATTAAAGGATACTCATTTACTAGTCTATTTTCCCTCTAACTGACTAGGCAGGGCCCAGCCTGAAAGGAGTTGCAGAACTGTCTTCCCAGCACTGGGAAGCAGAGGCAGGATTAAATGTTTAAAGCAATTCTCAATTGGATAGCATTAGGTAAGCCTAAGCTATAGGAGGCATTGCTCTAAACAGAAATAATCAACAGAACTTGAGACAAAAGCAATGAAATTATTAATGATTGAGAAACATTGGAGAACAGTAGCTAGAGTTTTCCTGCTTGCCCACAGTCAGGACAAATCTCTCTCACCTGCCAGTCCCACAGCCACTCAGACCCAACCAAGTAAACACAGAGACTTATATTGGTTACAAACTGTATGGCCGTGGCAGGCTTCTTGCTAACTGTGTTTATAGCTTAAATTAATCCATTTCCATTAATCTATACCTTGCCACATGGCTCGTGGCTTACTGGCATCTTCACATGCTGTTTGTCATCATGGTGGCTGGCAGTGTCTCTCTGACTCAGCTTTCCACTTTTCAGCTTTATTCTCCTCCTTGTCCCGCCTATACTTCCTGCCTAGCCAATGGCCAATCAGTGTTTTATTTATTGACTAATTAGCAACACATTTGCCATACAGAACATCCCACAGCACACACTCTTGGTAGATGGCCCCATGGACATGGGCCATGGTGAAGGCATAGTGGCTGTCTATGCACATGTTTAGCCTCTTTCCCTTTGCCATCTCCAGAGCTTTAGTCAAGGCTATCAGTTCAGTTCTCTAGGTGGAAGTTCCAGATGGGAGGGCTGTCACCCAAACAGTGTCCTCTTCTGACACCACAGCCACCCCCATGTACCTTCTGCCATCTCATATAAAGCTGCTCCTGTCCATATACCAGATGAGCTCAGCATCTGGCAAGGGCTGGTCTCGTAGGTCTTTTCTTAGTCCATGTACCTGGCTCAGGGTTCCTTCACAGTCATGTAGTGGAGTGTCCAGATCCAGATCAGGGAACAGGGATGTGAGATCTAAGGCCACACTTGGAAGAAACTGGGTGTGAGGGTGAATAGGAGGAGGCTTTGATAGTGAGCCATGCAAGCACAGCTCAGCCATCAATCAGGTGGTTGTTTGAGCACTCCCTCAATGGTATGACAGGTGGTGATAAGGAGCTCTTGGCCCAAAGCTAATTTATCAGCATCTTTAACCAACAAGGCAGTGGTTGTAATGATTCACCATGCTGCTACTAGATTGAATCTCTTTGACATGCAGGCCACCAGCCTATTGCAAGGTCCTAGTGTTTGAGTAAGGACCCCTTTAGCTATGCCTTATATTTCATCTATGTATAGGTGAAAGGGTTTGGTGATATCTGGCAATCCCAGCACAGGTACTGCATGTAGGGCCTTTTTTTTTTTAATCTTTTTTTTTGTATTAAAGTAGATTATTTTTTTTAATTTGTATTTTTATTTTGCAGTACAATTCAGTTCTACATAGCAATCATGGATTCCCTTGTTCTCCCCCCTCCTGCCCCCCTCACCTTCCCCCCAGCCCACCCCCCATTCCCACCTCCTCCAGGGCAAAGCCTCCCCTGCGGACTGAGATCAACCTGGTAGACTCAGTCCAGGTAGGTCCAGTCCCCTCCTCCCAGGCCGAGCCAAGCAATCCTGCATAGGCCCCAGGTTTCAAACAGCCAACTCATGCAATGAGCACAGAACCCGTTCCCACTGCCTGGATGCCTCCCAAACATATCAAGCCAATCAACTGTCTCACCCATTCAGAAGGCCTGATCCAGTTGGTGACCCCTCAGCCATTGGTTCATAGATCATTTGTTTGGCTATTTGTCCCTGTGCTTTATCCAACCTTGGTCTCAACAATTCTCGCTCATACAAACCCTCCTCATTCTTGCTAATTGGATTCCTAGAGATCCACCCGGGGCCTAGCCATGGATCTCTGCATCCAGATCCCTCAGTAGTTGGATGGGGTTTCTAGCATGACAATTAGGGTGTTTGGCCATCCCATCACCAGAGTAGGTCAGTTCGGGCTGTCTCTCGACCATTGCCAGCAGTCTGTTGTGGGGGTATCTTTGTGGATTTCTGTGGGCCTCTCTAGCACTTTGTTTCTTCCTATTCTCATGTGGTCTTCATTTACCATGGTCTCCTATTCCTTGTTCTCCCTCTCTGTTGTTGATCCAGCTGGGATCTCCTCCTCCCCCAAGCTCTCTTTCCCTCAACCCTCGCCCTTCATTACCCCCACTCATGTCCAGGCTGTTTATGTAGATCTCTTCAATTTCTCCATCATTGGGCGATCCCTGTGTCTTTCTTGGGGTCCTGTTTTTCAGGTAGCCTCCCTAGTGATGTGAGTAGCAGTCCAGTCATCCTTGTTCTACATCTAGTATCCTCCTATGAGTGAGTACATACCATGTTTGTCTTTCTGAGTCTGGCTTACCTCACTCAGGATGATTTTTTCTAGATCCATCCATTTGTCTGCAAACCTCATGATGTCATTGTTTTTCTCTGCTGAGTAGTATTCCATTGTGTATATGTACCACATTTTGTTTATCCATTCTTCAGTTGAAGGGCATCTAGGTTGTTTCCATGTTCTGGCTATTACAAACAATTCTGATATGAACATAGCTGAACAAGTGCTCTCAGAGATACATCACCCTTTACAATAGCCACAAATGACATAAAATACCTTGGAGTAACACTAACCAAGCAAGTGAAGGACCTATATGACAAGAACTTTAAGTCCCTGAAAAAAGAAATTGAAGAAGATCTCAGAAAATGGAAAGATCTCCCATGCTCATGGATAGGCAGAACTAACATAGTAAAAATGGCAATCTTACCAAAAGCAATCTACAGATTCAATGCAATCCCCATCAAAATACCAACACAATTCTTCACAGACCTGGAAAGAATAATACTCAACTTCATATGGAAAAACAAAAAACCCAAGATAGCCAAAAGAATCATGTACAATAACACAACCTCTGGAGGCATCACAATCCCTGACTTCAAGCTCTACTATAGAGCTACAGTAATAAAAACAGCTTGGTACTGGCATAAAATGACATGTGGACCAATGAAATCGAATTGAAGACCCTGACATTAATCCGCACACCTATGAACATACAATTTTTGACAAAGAAGCCAAAAGTGCACAATGGAAAAAAGAAAGCATCTTCAACAAATGGTGCTGGCATAACTGGATATCAACATGTAGAAGGCTGCAAATAGATCCATATCTATCACCGTGCACACAACTTAAGTCCAAGTGGATCAAGGACCTCAACATAAATTTTTTTTTAATCTTATTGAAGGCCTTGTCCTCAGCCGCAATCCATTGAAAGGGCTGGCTTTTATTGTTGCCTCACACAGTGGCTTGGCCAGTTCATCAAACTTGGGGACCCAGAGGCAGCAGAAGCCTGATGACCAAAGAATTCTCTAACTTCCCTCCTGGAAGAAAGGGCAGGTATTTTGAGGGCTGTTTTTGGGCTTTGAGGGCTTCGGAGAGCCAATGCTGACCCCCTTTGAGGACATATCCCAGATAAGTCAGTTCAGTTTGACAGATCTGGGCCTTTTTAGCTGATGCCTGATACTCTAGGCTTCCCAAGTTTGTAAGCACACCACCAGTGCTTAACTTACAGTCTTCTTCAGTGTCAGCTGCTATCAGGAGATCATTCATATACTGCAGGAGAGTGATCTGTGGGTTTCCCCTCCAGTACTCCTGAGGTCCTCATGTAGGGCCTCATCAAAGATAGTTGGAAAGTTCTTGAACCCTTGGGGCAGCCTGGTCTAAGTCAGTTGTCCACTATATCCCTTTTCAGAATGGTGCCATTCAAAGGCAAATAAGGACTGGCTCTTTGGGGCTAAGGATAAGTTGAAGAAAGCATCTTTAAGACCCAATACTGTACACTAAGCCTGGGTGGGAGGAAGTGAGCTCAAAAGTGTGTGTGGATTTGGGACAGTAGGGTGAATGTCCATAACCCTGCAATTGACCTATGATCTGCATGGGCCAGTAATCATTTGAGTTTGGCCTATTAACAAGGAGCAGGGGAATATTCCAGTCTGAACAGCAATTCTTAGTTCTATGAGATGTCTGATGTGAGGGGTGATTCCCTCCTTAGCCTCCCAGGACATGGGATATTGCCACACATGGGCAGGAGGTGGCATTGGGCTTGAACACAATTAGCACTGGGGCTTGATGTTTGCAAAACTCATTCCCCTAGTCTCTGCAAATGCCTCTGGATACTGAGCTAGCCATGTGGTGATATCCTGAAGGTAAGATGACAGCTCCTGATGTAATCTTTTTTTTTTTTTTTTTTTTTTTTTTTTGAGACAGGGTTTCTCTGTGTAGCTTTGCGCCTTTCCTGGAACTCACTTTGTAGCCCAGGCTGGCCTCCAACTCACAGAGATCCACCTGGCTCTGCCTCCCGAGTGCTGGGATTAAAGGCATGCGCCACCAGCGCCCAGTCTGGTGTAATCTATATTCATCCTCAAGCTGGAGGGTGGGGATTTGGATCAGCTGTTGGTCTTGATTTTAATTGAGACTCCATTCTTATTGAATGAGATCTGAGCCACAACTTTAGTAAGCAAATCTCTGCCTAATAAGGGATAGGACAATTATGTATGACCAGATATGAGTGAGATACTCAGGCCATTCAGAGATCAACTGATATTCAGGTAGTACATGAATGTTGGCTCGTACTTGTGACTCCCTGCACCCAAGATGTTTTCTGAAAGATTTCTTTGGGGTTTGGTTAAGACCAAATGTTGAGATCCAGTATGAATTTCAACATCTGTACATTCCCCTTCTACTCTGTTACTATTCCCCTTCTACTCTAAGTGTTACCCAAACCCTGACCTAACTCTGTCTAATACTAAACCTGACTCTAAATCTGTCTAACCCTATCCCTGACCTAACCCTGTCTGAACCTAACCCTGACTCTGTCTAATCCTAACCCTGAACTTGACCCTAACTCCTGACCCTGTATAACCCTAACCCTAACACCAATATCTGTAGTATCTTCTCTAACACTAACTAAAACCCTGACTTCATCACTAATGCCCCCAATCATAAACCTGACCCTGACCCCTAACCCTAGTCTAACCCTAGTCCTAACCCTACCCTGTTTGTCTAACCCTCATCTAATCCTAACAGTAACTATAACCATAACCATAACCCAACCATAACCCTCTATCCCTGACTGAGACCCTAACACCCCTAACCTTAAATGGATAAAATAAGTTTTAAAAAGGGACCATCTTTGTTTTCATGAATACTAATATTTCTTGAAATTCTATAATTTAAATGGGCAAATTATTCTGTCTGTTCTCAATGATTGGGTTATTTTTTTTGATTTGTTAATTTCATCCCTTTAAAAATGTTTGAAGTGTGTTTGTGTGTATACACCTGTGCCATGATGTGTATATAGCACTGAGAGGACAACTTACAGTTGTCTATTATACTTCCCCTATGTGAGTTCTAATGATGAAACCTAGGGAAGCATTTGGCTGCAAATGACCTCAATGGCACTTATTTAGGTTCAAAAATTATTTAAGTATGTGCTGATGTAGGAGTGTGCATATGCCACTGCCTAAGTGTAGAAATAAGAAAAAAACTTGTAGGCGTAATATGGGTCACCCAGAGACTAAACTCAGGTCATCAGGCTTAGCAGCAACCAACTTTACTAAATTAGGCAGTTCTCTGGCATTCAATTGTGGTTCTGAGAAATTGTTATTAAACAAATGTTTAGTCCTCAGAATAAACAAATTAAAAAATGTATAATCATATAAATATTTTCATATGCAAAGAGGATTTATTATTCAAATTGTTCTGTGTTCCTCTATCCTTATATGAAATTATGTTTACAATCTGAAAAGACAATAGTTTACTGTTGTAATATGTCTAATATTAATTGTGCACCAGTGAAATGGCTCAGTGGGAATAGTCTCTGGTGTGCAAGGCTGGAAACCTGAACTTGATCACCATATAAAGAGGACCAAAAGCAGAAACCACAAAGCTGTTTTCTGATCTCTACATATCTGCCATTGGCCTACAAACCCATAATCACATTTCATATACACCGTAAATGTTTGTTACAAAATAAATCTTAGTACCATTATATTATCTGGCATCTCTGGATAATTCCCTTAGAAGTCAGTACTTCAAGATGAAATGCCAAATGGTTAACTAATGGGGACAGGGAGAAGCATGGAACATCAATATATATAAAACATTATATATATATATATATATATATATATATATATATATATATATATATGGTGATATTTTATTTGTACTGAATTGTGATTTTATTTGTGTGTTAATAAAGTTGCCCAGGGGTCAGAGCTATTAGAGCCATAGCGAAAGCTGGGTGGTGGTGGTGCATGCCTTTAATCCCAGCACTTGGTAGGCAGAGCTAGGTAGATCTCTGTGTGTTCAAGGATACAGCCAGCATTGGAGACATGCCTTTAATCTCAATACCAACCATAGAAGACCTGGAGGTCTGTACAGACAGGCAGTGATGAGGTGGTCATGTGGTTGGGTTTACAACCAATGAGAAGGCAGAACAGAAAGTCTATATAAAGACAAACACACAGGAAATAGGTCTCTCTTGGCTGAAGAGGCTAGCTGCAGCAGATGGGTAAGGCTCTTAGCTCTGATCTCTTGGCTTTCTTCTTTGCATTGGTTCTCTGTGATGGTTGGTTACATATATATATATATATATATATATATATATATATATATATGGTATAAGATACAGTTGATTATCCTACTTTATAACACCTCTACCAGATAGATTAAAAAAATACTGCTTTGAATACACATGAGGCATTTAATGTTTCTTATACTCTCTTCTATTAAGCATTTTAACATTAACATTGTTAAACTGTGTTGACAAAACAGCACACATTGGGAGTATGTCATCTACCTGTGGACTTATACTCAGGAGGTGGACACATGAAGATCATGAGTTCAACTGTATCCTTGAATCATTACTGACATCCAAGCCAGGCCAAACAACAAACAACAAAATCTCAGGGGAATTTATGAAAATATGAAAAACAAAACCAGGAACAACAACCCATCACCCTATCACAGACACCCTTACTTGAAAAGTATGATCACACACTGCCTGATATTTAAATAAACAATGGACCACTTAGATGATAGGGATCCCATTCTATACATTACAACAGAAAAATACTTATCACTAAGTAAAAACACAATGGAAGGTGAACAAAAATCACAGAAGGAATATAAGGACCATAACATAAACTTCACCAAATGGATTTGCCACACATATAGCACACTTTAGTATCTACATCAAATGTTTCAGAATAGAAACCACAATGCAGTGATCTCCACCATCAGTCTTGAGTGAATATGGTAACTAATTTACTTCCTTCAAGGCTATCATTAAAAATAAATGAAACATGATTTTTTCCCTGAAGCTGAAGACTAATGTGATGTCTAAAGTTTTTAACAAATCATTTATATGAATAGAGTTTTCTCTTGTATGAGTTTGTCCCTATTTCTTGACTTCACAATGATATAAATATGCTTTAAAATATTTCCAGCATGAAAGACATTGCTGGTCAGTTAAGAAATATTCACTCCCCAGACCTAGGTCCAATTTTTGACAACTTCCTGTAATTCCTGCTACAACAAGATCCAAAGGTCTAACATTCTTGGGAACCAGAATGCACAATCACATACCCACACAAACACACACTGACATCACAAAATGACAATTAAAACAACTCTTTAAGCAATTTTTCATTCATTAAAGATTTTCTCATATAAGCATCCTTTCCTGTAACACAGGTGTTGAGGCTTCTAACTGCTTACATACAGAGTATTTCTTCATCATGAATTGGATCATGTAATGGAAAGAAAGCATGTAGGCCTGAAGTCAGAGAAATCAATCCTTCTCAGTTGGTGATACCATTTGGGAAGATGTAAGAAATGCTGCCCTGCTGAAGAAATATGTCACTAAGGGTGGGCCTGAGAGTTTTCATCCATACACTATTTCTAGCTCCTACTCTCTGATTCATGCTGCAGTTTAAGGATGTGAGTTCTTAGCTTCCTTTTTTAGCTGCTATGCCTGACACTTATTGCCATGTCATTTTCATAGTTACCCTGCATCCCTATGGAACCAAGGGCCAAATTAAACTCTTTTATAAGTTGACATAGACATTATGTCACAAAAGAAAAGGAACTAATACAAATATATAAAGTTTTACACCTGAGTTAGTTATTTCATACAATTGAAGAGAAGTATAAAATCTAAAAGGGTTATATTATTGTTTAAATTCATAGTTCAAGTGTTATAGTTCTGGAAGGAAAAGGAACCCTGACCTTCAGAAGTCAGGCTATACCTACAGCTGTAAAGGGAAGATATCCTGGATACTTAAAGCTGTGAGGATAAAGGAATTCTGACTATTGGGAAGTCAGCTATACCTGAAGCTATGTTCCAGTGGAGGATGATCTTCCCACAGGATGTAGCAATCCTGCTCCTCTCTGAGAGAGAACCATTATGGCTAGCCTCTGCTTCACTCTGCTAAGAGAGTTTCACAGCAGAGATGTCTGTTGCTGCTCTACTCCACTACCCTAAGGAATTTTTCCCAGCAGTGGTGTCCATTGCTTCTCAATTCCACTCCACTAGGGAGTTTCTGATCTGCTCTGGCAAAAGAAAGTCTTCACCCAAACCTCATTCAAGAGAATTTTTGAGAGGAAGGAATCCAGGAGGGTGATTGCCTTTGCCAGGGTGGAAAAGGGCAACTGTCAACTGAACAGGCACAGGGCTTATGTGTGGCTTCTTAGGGTTGGAGTTTTTCCAGGGAGAAGATTTTTGGGGTGGAAATTGGTCAGATTTTAATCCCCTGAACTTGAACAAGCTCAGTGATTGCCTAGATTTTATGCTCAGGGATTGGCTGGTTTTGTGCTCAGTTGGTCAAAGCTAGAATGTGTTTCTTTGCCTGTGTTTTCAAGGACAAACATGTTTCTTTCAATTGGCACTTTTAAAACTTTTGGCTCTGGTTTCAGGGCCAGGGTATTTCTTTCACTGGCTGTGGATTCAGAGACAAAGTGTGTTTCATTGGCTCTAGTTTCAGGTTATGTTTCTTTGGCTGGCCTTTTTACTCTATACATAGGGCTTCATAAATTCACAAGTTTTTTTCCCTGTGAGTTTGCTGGATCAAACAATATAAAAACAGACATCATAATGCTTGAACAGATTATTGACACTGTTAAATTTTTCCTACAGAATAAATACTGTTGTGTGACTGATTGTGTGTTGGCTAAAGATCTTACCAGATATGTTATAATAAGTAACCCTCAGTATTATTTTCAGGTACCCAAAGTCTATTGTAATATGCAAAGGTTTTAACAGATTGATTGCACACAAAAAGTTTTACTCCTGTAAAAAGTGAGAACTTTGCCACACTGACTACATTTATAGGGTTCCACTGCAGTATGATTTTTTTCTCATGATTTCAAAGACTACTGATACATGCAAAGGCTTTACCACATTGATTACGTTCATAGGGTTTCTCTCCAGTGTGTGTTCTTTTATGCTTTCAAAGACTACTTTGATGTGCAAAGGCTTTATCACACTGAATACATTCATGGGGTTTCTCTGAAGTATGTGTTCTTTCATGCATTTGAAGATGACAGTGATAAGCAAAGGCTTTACCACATTGATTACATTCATAGGGTTTGTCTCTAGTATGTGTGCTTTTATGACTTTGAAGATGATTGTGACACACAAAGGCTTTATCACACTGATTACATTCATGGGGTTTCTCTGCAGTATGTGTGCTTTTATGTATTTGAAGAGTATTGTGATAAACAAAGGCTTTACCACATTGATTACATCCTTAGGTTTTTTTCTCCAGTATGTGATTTTTCATGCCTTTGAAGCTGACGATCATATACATATACACATTGAGTATATACAGAAGGTTTCTCTCCAGTTTGACTTCTTTCATGTCTGCAAGGATAATTGGCACATGTAAAAGCTTTACTACATTCAATATACTATTGATTGTATGAATTAATTTTACAATTTGGTCGAATTGTAAAGAGGAATTAGATTTTAAGGTTTTATCACTGTGTTTACACTCATGTTGTATTTACCCAGTCCTAGTACTCATAGGGCTTTTCTGTAGCATGAGTTTGTTGATGTAGTAACAATGAAGCTAGAAAACCAATTACTTATATACTTGAGTCAAATTCAACAAGTATATTCAATGTAGGTATTGCTACATATTTTCTAATCATTCTGAGAGAAAGGTATGTTACATCTTTCTGTATCCCTATGTTCATATGGCTTGTATCCAGAGTAACATATGTTATACCTAGTAAAGGAAAAATAACTAATAAAAGGTTTCCACATTGAATTCACACAGTTTGCCTTTCTGTTCCTCATAGACTTGTGGTATAGGGATTAAGGTTTTTCCACAACAAGCACCCCTTGACTCTTGACTCTAACTGCCCCCCTCACTAAGCATAGTCACAACAAGTATATGAGTTACACTATCTTTACTATGGACTATTTGCTTATTAGGTTTTGAAGATATACTTATCACCTCTTTGATGTGTATAACTTTTGTAATATGAGTGGCATGAAATAAATGGATTGACAGTTCTACAGCATAGCTCTCATAGTGCTATGATTCAAATGCTGATATGTGTTAAAGCATTCTTTAAAAAATGTCTTGCAAATGTAATTCATCTACCTGAAATTGAGGTATATGGTTTTGTGAAAATTTAATAATCATCAATGCACTTTAAGCTATGCTTATTTACAATGTTGCTTTTTTTCCCCAGGACACATTATAATTTTTTCAGAGGCACACTTGTATCACTTTACACATGAAAATTACCTTTCATGTCTTCTACAACTTTGACAATGTTCTTCAATATTATAGTCTTCCCAATTGTATCCTAAAATATGATACCAGACAATGTATATTATACTATTGAAGAGTGCAAAATTTGTTACTATCTTCAGTGAATCTTAGAACCATGGCTGATTTATTCACCTCAGTCTTCTTTCTCAATCAAATTATAGAAGAGCATCAATAACCAAGGAACAGTTGTCCTCTTATTTTAAAACATAAAGGAAAATTCAGTCTTATCTATGATAGTGAGGTTCCTGTAGGTCTCCAGCATCACATCTTTGTAGAGATTCTTCTGGGAAGGATCCAGCAAAGTTCACTTATCCCAAGTAAAGTTGGCATGCACATCATCATAGGTCACTGCATTCTAAAATATCCCATACATGTGTACATCAGAAAGCATAATACAGACAACATTATAAATGTATACTTCTTCGACAGTGTATTCAGATAATTCTGGTGCTCCCCACACTAATTCCATGACATAGGCATTATAACATAATCACCAAGTCACTTTAGAAAGAAACTGAATAGGAGGGTTACCTCTGTAATTTCTGTACCCTTTGAATGGGATATTACCTTGCAAAAGAAATGCTATTAACAAACACAGATAGACAAGTAAACAGATCAACAGTACAGAGTACACATGAGGGAAATTGTATGAACAATTACTAACTACAAAAAGGAAAAATAAGATGGACAAGCTGGGTGTATTGGCTCATGCTTTAACCCCAGCACTAAAAAGGCAGAGGCAGGTATATCTGCCTCTGAGTTGAATAACAGCCTAGTCTATGTAATCAGGTCTAGAAAAGCCAGAAGTACATATTAAGACCCTGTCTCCCATGCAAAAATCAGTCAAACAAACAAAAAAGATAGAACTCAGAGATTTTTACTGAAGATCCTACAAAGAGTTATGCATTCTCTCTAGTTCTGTACTCATCTTCTGGAAACCTGAAGTGTCCCAATTAAAACTGTAACATCAGTAAGAGTTTACTAAAAAGCTTTTCATGTTGTAACAGTTACAAATGAACAGATGAAAATGTTAGCAATATAAATGTTGATAATAAATAATCAACACAGGGCAGGAAAGATGGCACCATAGTAGAGAGTTCTTGCTGATCTTGCTTAGAGGTGAGCTCAATTGCCAGTACTTACATGGGGGAATCACAACTTTTCATTATTCCAAGTTGAGGGTTTCTGAGACCATCTTTTGATCACTGTGAGGACCAGGTACCCATGTGGTGCATATCCATACATACAAGTAAAATACCCATATTCATTTAAAAATTCAAAACAAATACAACATGCAGGAAGAAGGTCATACACCTGCAATCCAATGACTCAAAAGGCTCAGGCACTACTACTGTCATGAGTACATGCCATCCTGAGAAACAGAATAATACCCTCTGCCAAATTTTAAAATTCAAGATATGGGTGAAGCTCAGTACAACAGCATATTCTTGACATGTACATCCCAGGTCCATCATCCAATAATATAAAAACAAAAAAGCTAGGAATGTTGGCCTACCTTTAATCCCAGGACTTGGGAGCCAGAGTCAGGGGAATCTCTGAGTTCAAGGCCAGCCTAGTGTACAGAGCTCCTTTCAGAACAGCCAGGGTCACACAGATAAACCTTGTCTTCAAAAATAAACCAAAAAAAAAATTAAAATAGAGGCTACCAAACTGCCTTAGTACTGAATAGCAATTGCTTCTACTCTATCTTATGTGATTTAGAGATAGAGTCTATAATGGTAGTAAAGGCATGACAGTACAAGAAGGAAGCTGGCTGATTAGTTTCAACCACAACACAGTAGATACAAAGAACAGGAAATGAGTTGAAGCTATAGAGACTCACATCAAACCCAATAAGGAATTTAATCCAGAAAGGCTCCTCCTACTAAAGGTTTCACAAGCAATCAAAAGAAAGTCACCAAGGAGAGACACATGTTTAAATACATCATCCTATCTTGGAGGTTTTTTCATTCAATCAATTACATTCTGATCAAGGTCACTATAGGCTCTTGGCCAGCTATGAAGAAAATGCATTTAGTCACTTCAATGATCCCCATAGATCCCCAACACCCCTTACATTTTTCAAATGTCCAAAGTCTCTTCCAACACTCAAGATGATGTCGACAGTGACATCTTATAAAATCAGAAAATGAGCTACATCTTTCTAACATACAATGACACAGAATACCATTCACATTTCAAAACAGAGAAGTGGAGACACACTGAAAAAATATTGGACCAAGGCAATACTGAAGCACAGCAGGACAAACATTAAATCCTGAATTTATGTCTCAGATGCACAGGGCTTCAGCTTCAAAGGGCTTAGATGGCCCTATCCCTGCAACTTCTCATATACCTCTCTCTTTGGTTACTTTTATTCCCTGTATTCAGCTAGGTCTCCATGGAAGATGTCTCATAGCTTAGGTATCTCAACATCTTGTGGTCACAAAATGCAACCCAGGCTGTTGTGGAATGTTATTTTAAGATATATTTGTCTATGCTGCGGAACAATTGCTTGAATGAAGCAAAGATGTGCTGCATTCTTTTATATTGCATTTGTTTAACTCTGTAAAGCTGTGTTACTTTGCCTGTCTAAAATACTTGATTGGTCTAATAAAGAGTTGAATGGCCAATATCTTGGCAGGAAAGGCAGGGCTAGTGGGCAGAGAATAAATAGGAAGAGAAGTATGGTGATATTTTATTTGTGTTGAAATGTGATTTTATTTGTATGTTAATAAATAAAGTTGCCTGGGGATCAGAGCTAAGAGCAAGCCATTAAGCAGAAGTCTGGTAGTGGTAGCACATGCCCTTACTCTGATCACATGGCAGGCAAAGTCTCTGTGTGTTCAATGACACAGCCAGCATGGTGACACACACCTTTAATCCCAGTACCAACCACAGAGACCTGTAGGACTGTATAGACAGGCTGTGATGAGGAAGTCATGTGGTTGGGTTTAGAACCAATGAGAAGACAGAACAGAAAAGCAATAAAAAGACAGGACACAGGAAGAAGGTCTCTCTCTCTCAGGGGAAGGATGGCAGCGAGTGGTAAGATAAGGTGGTCTTAGCTCTTGGCTATTGCTCTGATCTCTGAGCTTTTAACTCCTTATTTGGCTCTGTATTTCTTATTTAATAAGACTATTTAGAATTATATCTACAGAGAAATCTGGGAGAAAAAAAAGAAGGAGCAAGAAAAGGAGAGGACACCGAAGGCCAGCCATCTAGCTACACAGCAAGCCATGGAGTAAGAAGTAAAGAAAGGTATACAGAATAGAGAAAGATAAAACCCCAGAGTCAAAAGCTAGATGGGATAATTTAAGAAAAGCTGGCTAGAAAAAAGCCAAGCTAAGGCCAGGCATTTATAAGAAAGAATAAGCCTTTATGGTGTGATTTATTTGAGAGCTGTGTAGCAGGCCTCCAAAAGAGAAACAACAACAGGCTTCAGTCCTCACAGCTTCATGCAATGGACTCTCATAGTCTCCTCACTGGGTTTCTGACTCTGCCAAACATAGATGCCTGCACCAATGCTGAACTGTAACCACAGACTAAGAATCCATGACCTTAAATTTTTATTTTTTCTTGTTTCCAGGACCAGCACATGATGGGTGATCCTGCAAAATTTGACTTCTTAATTGGGATGGACACTAACATGCTTGGACCACAGGTGCAGCAGGTTTTGTATGAAGTTGCTTCCTGGGACTAGGAATCACTTTGCTTACTCCTTCCATAAATTGAAGCTTTAGCTGGATGGAGTTTCACCTTTAGGTTATCTTGATAGGCTTCCATTCCAGAGTAAGGGCCTTCTATAATATGGTGATAAACTCCTAGAAAATTCCTGCCTGTTTCAGCACTTGACTGCCATCTGAAACTGCCTTTTCATTTTCATTTACTTCTGCTCCACTTGTTTTTTCCTACTGTAGGCCTGAATGGGTCATCAGTAATAACCATCCAACAGATTCAATATTCCATTGAAGAAACTAACTCATTATTTTTTAATTCTGCATTACTAAATTTCCAGGGCATGGGTAGAATAAGATTTTGGAGCCAAAATATCACACAAATGACCTCTAGCTTAATTTTTATGGAGTCTATTTCCAACTGAAATCCTATAATCTCAATCTCCACTTTCTGTCATTACTCTTAACATTCCCATCTTCCTGGTCCTACAAGAACAACCAATTAAGTTCTATGTGCAACTTTTTATGGTTTTTGCCACTTAAGTCCTGATATCTTCCACATTCTTCAAAAAGACAAGGTTCCTAGGTTCTACCTAGCAACAAAATTACCTTTGGTGTTCCATTTTTTGTTCTAACTTGCTTTTATGCTGATGTGACTAAATCCTCTAACCAAAAGTATCTCAGGCAATGAATGGGTTTATTTGTCTGATTGTGTCAGATCACATTCCATCATTTTGGGAGCTTAGAATAAAAACTCAAGCTAACAATTGAAGGCAATTCCCATGGGCAAAGATTGTTTCCTGGTTTTCTCTTCTGCCTAGTCACTGTCTCATGCTCAGATAATTCCCTTTTCCAGCAAAGGACCACTTTCTTAGGGATATTGCCATCCTCAGTGCAGAAGCCTTCCCACATCAATCATCAATCAACACAATCTTTCACAGACATAGCAGTTTCTGGTTATTATGAATAAAGCCACTATGAACATAGTTGAGCAAGTGTCCTTGTGGTAGGATGAAGGAGCATCTTTTGGGTATATACCCGAGTGGTACAGCTGGGTCTTGAGGTAGATTGACTCCTAATTTTCTGAGGATTGCGTATTGATTACACAATGACTGTATAAGTTTGCACTTGTAACAGCAACGAATCCCCTTGCTCCATGTCCTTGCCAGCATTAACTGTCACTTGTGTTATTGATCTTAACCATTCTGACAGGTGTAAGATGAAATCTCAAAGTAGTTTTATTTTGCATTTCCCTGATGGCTAAGGATGTTGAATATTTCTTCAAGTATTTCTCAGCCATTTTAGATTCTTCTACTGAGAATTCTGTTTAGAGGGGTAACCCATTATAATTGGATTATTTGGTTTGTTGTTGTCTAGTTTCTTAATTTCTTTGTTATCCTGAGTTAGGCAACTCAGAAGCACATAGACAAATATGGTGTATTCACTTATAAGTGGATATTTGTTGATTGAGTCTTAATAAAAAGATTAATCTTAATAAAAAGAGTAAGTCTTTTAATAAAAAAAAAACTCAGAGCCAGATATCAGGGTGACAGCTGAAAGATCAAAGAAGCAAAACAACCAGCCATTAGTTCTTACCTCTGTAAAATCCTCAGCCTAAAGTGAGTGAGTTCTGTAGATGAATGGTCTTGTTAAATAAGGAACACAGAGCCAATGCGAAGATGAAAGCCCAAGAGGTCAGAGCTAAGAGCTAAAAACCTTACCCTTCACAGCTGCTGCTGTCCTCCTCAGCAAGAGAGCTACTTCCTGTCTGTTTGTCTTTTTTTTTTTCCTTTCGAGACAGGGTTTCTCTGTGTAGCTTTGCACCTCTCCTGGAACTCACTTGGTAGCCCAGGCTGGCCTTGAACTCACAGAGATCCACCTAGCTCTGCCTCCCGAGAGCTGGGATTAAAGGTGTGCACCACCACTGCTCAGTTTCTGCTATGGCTTGCTATTAGCTCTGACCCCTGGGCAACTTTATTTATTAACATATAAATAAAATCACATTTCAGTATAATTAAAATATCACCATATTTCCCATTTTCTATTTTAATAAAAAAAGGAAAAAGGTTATAACTAACATAAGAAAAACTATATACAAAAGTACAATAACTATATACCATATATACAAGTAATAAATACCTAAACAATGTCTAGTCCATTTGTATTTGACAAATTCAGAGAAAATAATTCCATTATCTATCCTATTTTGATAAGTCCAAAGTGTACCTAATTCATCTTTCTATCCTAACTAATCTTCAACTATAACTAATTAATCTTCAACTCCCTCAGAGACCTAAGAAGGAAATAATATTACCTAATAAAAAATAAAAACAGGAAGTGCATGCAAGCAGCTTCCAAAAAAAAAGTGAGTTGACAAAAACAGCCAGCTGCCTGGACAGTCACCTGAGGTTTCTCTGCAGTGTTGGGGCATCATCTTCAGCCTATAGGCTTGGCATATCTGACAGACTCATTTATGAAGTAGGATGTACACAAGGTCAATAGTTTGACCTCACATTTGGTGAAAGCAGTCCATGTACCAGAAACACTCGAATTCCACTAGTGTCATGTCATGATTCAGGATTTTAAATTCTGGAAATTGTTGATGTTTTTTAAATTCAGCTGTCCATTCTTCTTGGCTATGTGTGTGTGTGGCTTCATCTCAGCATCCTGTTCTTCTCCATATCCTTCTATTAAATGCCAGTCTACTATTGAGAGGTGTGAGTTTAGTTACTCTTCAAGAATAACTGTTTCAGCTGCCATTCCATTGCACATCAGAAGCTATCGGCCCACTGCCTGTTCAGCTGCCTTCGAAGAAAAGGGCACTGTACCTTTTCTGGATTGTGAAGGCCACTTCAGGGATGGTGCCATATTGTCCTGGCCTCAGAAGATGCCTTTTGACAAAGCCACAACCACACTTGTTTGGCAAGAATCGGTAGTCCTTTGTTTCATGTCCTGTCTGTCCTGTTTGTCAGCAGTTGATTTGAGGATACTTTGTTGTCCAGTGGCTAACTTTAAGAAAGTTAACTCCATATGCAGTTTCTTCAATGCCCATATTTTCTTTGAAGTAGATTGGCACTGCCAGGAGCTGATATGTCTCATAGTCATAACAAAAAAGAAAAATTTTCTAAGTTATTAAAACATTTTAAATGCCATATTCTGTAGATCTCTGAAGGGTTTGAAGATGACCGGTATATCTAAAATATATCTGCTCGATCTTGAAAACATACCTAATATGACTACAAATTCTATTGTAATGTCTAACTACTAACTTTCATTTCTTTATATCCTAATAGTTGGTAATAATAACATTCAAGGATCAGCAAATTATATTACATTGCTAAATGAATGGTATAAGTACAATATCTTGAACAAAATTAGAAATATACATACAGCATTTTCTAACAATATCAGTTTCAATATATATGATTTGTATACAATATTAAAAAATCCAATCCAATGTAAAGTATTTAAAATTAGTAATTATCTTTTTCTTTTTCTCTTTTTTTTAAACAATAACCTTAAATCTAATCTCCTTTGCTTAGCCCTTTTCCTAACCCTTAACAAACAACTTGTAGCCAACCCTCCTAAACAATGAAAATTATCTCAGACCCCAAACCCATTAAATGACCAAAAAACCACCTGCCCCACACCACCTCTTTGGGAATGTGGGCATCATATTCGTAAAATTGCTTCCTGTTGGGTATGGCGAAGGTATCTTTATTCTGAAAAGAAAAATTTTAGGTTAATTGTCAAATTCTAGGAAAGGTAACTATGTCCTTCATTGTCCAGTTTGAGCATAATGCCAAAGTTCAGAGTTTATCTCAAGTCCTTATTCAAGTAGTCTTTGAAACTGGATCATCTCAGCTAGGCCTCTCAAAATTGCTCTGAGCACTTTGTAGTCCAAAGCTGATCTGTAGATGATGTTTGTCAGCTTAGTGATATTATTATTGTCCACGTGGAATGGTTGTTGTTGTGGGGTCCCATCTTCTTTCTGGAGACTTCAGTTGATGTTAGGCCTGGCCGTGATTTCCTGCAGAAAACTGATAAGAGACTCGAACCCAAAGACATATATAGGCAGCTAATTGAAGCCTTTTTTCTAGAATTAGTTAATACTCTATATGACCATTCATATCTTAACAAAGTTTAAAATGTATATATATATATATATTTATATAAATCTTGTAAATTTTGATATAAAATTCATACTTTAAGAAAAGTTTAAAGAATCAGAATAGAATCAAAGAGTTGAGATTAGTAATAGAATAGTCTCTTAATTAATTTGGTTTTTCTCCTGTCCCATATCAGAAGATGGCTCTTTGTTCTGGCATGATACAGGGAGTTTGCAATTTCCTTTTAACAACATGCTTGAGTTTAAAGAAGGAGAGAGCCATTCTCCAACTCCAAACCCAGCTTTAAATTTTAATTGAACTGGCACTACAAGAAGTCCAATAGTGTTAAATTTCTTTAGAGAAGAGCAGAAACAAACATTTAGGAAGACTTATAAAATTTTTCAGATGATATACCAATAGGCCATTTTACTCTGTTTCCTGGGATAGATGATTGGTCCTTTTCTTAAGTTGTCTCATTTGTCCAGTGTTCTTCAGATTCCTTAGCCTTCATTCTCCTAAAAGACAAAAACAAAAACCTTTACCCAAGACTAATTTTGGGGATGTTCCTTTTTGGCAAGTTATTATCTGATTAAATGAAAAGGCATGTGTTAATGGTATAAGTTAGTTTAAATTGGATGGTCATGCTGGTTGATGAACTATCACCTCCTTAAGAGTATTCTCTTGTTCAAATCAAACCTTTATAAATTTTGATGGTATCCACAGCTTATCTTCTCCTGTAGAAACAAAAGCAAAACCTCGTCTCCAATGTAACACATATCCTGGTTTCCATTCTGAGGTCAGCACATCCTTAAAGTATATAGGCTGATTTAATTCTGTAGTTTTTTTCTATTATCCAATGTCTCTCTGCAGCTGTTGTTCCTTTCTCATTGGCATTGAGAAAATTCAAAGTTAATAGAGCATTATGCAGTCTATTTCTGGGGGGGTTTGTTACCCCTTTCTGTTTAATTAGCATATCCTTTAGAGTTCTGTTTGATCTTTCTATAACTGCTTGGCCTGTAGGATTATGTGGTATACCTGTAATATGCTTTATATTGTAATAAGCAAAAAACTGTTTCATTTTAACAGAGACATATGATGGAGCATTGTCAGTTTTGATTTGTGCAGGTATTCCCATGATGGCCATAACTTCTACTAAATGAGTGATTAAAGAATCAGCTTTTTCAGAACTCAAAGCAGTCGCCCATTGAAATCCTGAATAAATACCAATGGTATGGTGTACATATTTTAATTTTCCAAATTCTGCAAAGTGAAACACGTCCATCTGCCAGATTTCATTCCTCTGAGTACCTTTTGGGTTACATCCTGCTGGTAATGGCATTTGATTGTAAAAGGAACAAGTAGGACATTTCTTTACTATTTCCTTGGCTTGTTGCCAGGTTATGGAAAAATTCTTTTTTAAACCTTTACTATTGACATGATGTTTTTTATGAAATTCTGAGGCCTCCAGCACATTTCCTATCAATAATTTATCAGTCTCATCATTGCCTTGTGCTAGAGGGCCTGGCAGACCTGTATGGGATCGGATGTGAGTTTTATATATAAAGGATGACTCCTTTTCCTGATAGTATCTTGTAACTGAATAAATAGTGAAGTTAATTCTGAAGCATCAGGGATAATTTCTGCAGTCTCAATATGTAATACCACTCTTTCAGCATACTGAGAGTCAGTAACTACGTTGAGAGGGGCAGGTTCTCTTCTAGCCCCACCGGGAAGGATCCCCTTCTCCAAGACCCCTGGCAAACCCTGCAGTCTCCACGCCCTGCCCCCACCCCCATCTGCCTGAGCCCCAAGCCTCTTCCTGAGACTTATAGGCCGGCCCCCAGCTCCCAGCTCCCATCTTGCCCCGGACTTCCCTTCTGAAGCACAGGTGAGTCCCCTAACTTGCCCCCAACCCCATCCCTGGGCACCAGCCACTCGGGAAGACCTGTCCAACTTGGCCCCAGGTTCTGGTCACCGGGCAAGTTCCCTTCTAGCCCCACTGGGAAGGATCCCCTTCTCCAAGACCCCTGGCAGACCCTGCAGTCTCCACGCCCTGACCCCACGCCCATCCGCCTGAGCCCCAAGCCTCTTCTTGAGACTTAGAGGCTGGCCCCCAGCTCCCATCTTGCCCCGGATTTCCCATCTGGAGGAGAGAGAGAGAGAGAGAGAGAGAGAGAGAGAGAGAGAGAGGAGAGCACCCATCCTCCCCCGGACTTCCCTTCTGAACAAGAGCTCCCATCCTGCCCCGGACTTCCAATTTGGACAAGAGAGCTCCCATCTGGACAAGAGAGAGAGACTTCCTGAATCTGTCAGCTCTGTCTGAACCAAGTGTGCAGATAAGGCCAAGAACGAACCACAAGGAGATGGGCAGACGTCAAGGCAGAAACATATACAACAAAATGAACAGCAATACACCATCACCAGGCCCTAGGCCTCCTCCAACACCTAGACCTGAACATCAGAAATTGGAAGAAGCAGAAGAAAATAGCCTTATGAATGTCATCATGAAGAAGCTAGAGGCTCGTGTAGAGGAAAAGACAAAAAAATGTGAAGAATGCTGTAACAACTAGAGGAAAGGGCAAACAAATTAGAAGAAATCAAAAAGGTCCTGGAAGAGAACAATAAAATACTGAAAGAAAATCAAGAAAAATCAATGAAACAAATGAAGGAAACAGTCCAAGACCTGAAAAGGGAAATAGAAAAAATGAAGAAGACACAAACAGAGGGAATGCTGGAAATAGAAAATCTGAGAAAATGATTGGGAACTTCAGATGCAAGCATAATCAACAGAATGCAAGAGATGGAAGAGAGAATCTCTAGCGTTGAAGATACAATAGAAGAAATAGATTCATCAGTCAAAGAAAACACTAAAGTCAACAAAGTCATGAACCAAAATGTCCAAGAAATTTGGGACACCATGAAAAGACCAAACCTATGAATAATAGGGGTAGAAGAAGGAGAAGAATACCAACTCAAGGGCACAGAAAATATATTCAACAAGATCATAAAAGAAAACTTTCCCAACTTAAAGAAGGAAATGCCTATGAAGATACAGGAAGCCTATAGAACACCAAACAGACTAGACCCCCCAAAAAAGTCCCCTCACCACATAATAATTAAACAATTAAACGTACAGAATAAAGAAAGAATATTAAGAGCAGCAAAGGAAAAAGGCCAAGTGACATATAAAGGCAAACCTATCAGAATAACACCCGATTTCTCAATGGAGACTTTGAAAGCCAGAAGGTCCTGGACAGATGTAATGCAGACACTAAGAGACCATGGATGTCAGCCTAGACTAATATACCCAGCAAAACTTTCAATCATCATAGATGGAGTAAACAAGACATTCCATGACAAAGCCAGATTTAAACAATATTTATCCACAAACCCAGCCCTACAGAAAGCACTAGAAGGAAAATTCCAACCTAAGGAAGTCAGATACACCCTCAAAAACACAGGCAATACATAAAGCCACAGCAGTAAACCCCAACGAAGAAAAGTACACACACATCACCACCAAAAAATAACAGGAATGAACAATCACTGGACATTAATATCCCTTAATATCAATGGACTTAATTCACCTATAAAAAGACAGGCTTACAGAATGGATATGAAAGCAGGACCCATCTTTCTGCTGCATACAAGAAACACATCTCAAATTCAAAGATAGACACTACCTAAAAATAAAAGGCTGGGAAAAGACTTTCCAATCAAACGGTCTTAAGAAACAAGCAGGTATAGCCATCCTGATATCCAGCAAAATAGACTTCAAACTAAAATCAATCAAAAGAGATCAAGAAGGGCATTACATACTCATCACAGGAAAGATCCACCAAGATGAAGTCTCAATTCTGAACATTTATGCCCCAAACACAAGGGCACCCACATATGTAAAAGAAACATTATTAAAGCTTAAATCACATATAAAACCCCACACATTAATAGTGGGAGACCTCAACACCCCATTTTCACCACTGGACAGATCCCCCAAATCGAAACTTAACAGAGAAATAAAGGACTTAACTGATGTCATGACTCAAATGGACTTAATCGACATCTACAGAACATTCCATCCTAACAAAAAAGAATATACCTTCTTCTCAGCACCCCATGGAACCTTCTCTAAAATCGACCACATACTTGGTCACAAAACAAATCTAAACAGATACAAAACAATTGGAATAACCTCCTGTGTTCTATCAGACCACCATGGTCTAAAGTTGGATTTCAACAACAACAAAAACTACAGAAAACCTACAATCTCATGGAAACTGAACAATATCCAACTGAATCACCAATGGGTTAAGGAAGAAATAATGAAAGAAATTAAAGACTTCCTAGAGATCAATGAAAATGAAGACACCACATATCCAAACCTATGGGACACTATGAAAGCAGTACTAAGAGGGAAATTCATAGCACTAAACGCCCACATAAATAAGCTGGAGAAATCTCACACTAGTGACTTAACAGCACACCTGAAAGTTCTAGAACAGGAAGAAGCAAAGTCTCCCAGGAAAAATAGATGCCAGGAAATTATCAAAGTGAGAGCTGAAATCAATAAAATAGAAACAAAGAGAACAATACAAAAAATTAATGAAACAAAGAGTTGGTTCTTTGAGAAAATCAACAAGATAGACAAGCCCTTATCCAAACTAACCAAAAGACAGAGAGAGAGCATCCAAATCAACAAAATCAGAAATGAAAAGGGGGACATAACAACAGACATTGAGGAAATCCAGAGAATCATCAGGTCATACTTCAAAAACCTCTATTCCACAAAACTGGAAAACCTAAAAGAAATGGATAATTTTCTGGATAGTTACCACATACCTAAATTAAATCAAGACCAGATAAACTATTTAAATAGTCCAATAACCCCTAACGAAATAGAAACAGTCATTAAAAGTCTCCCAACCAAAAAAAGCCCAGGACCAGATGGTTTCAGTGCAGAATTCTACCAGATCTTCAAAGAAGAGTTAATACCAATACTCTCTAAATTGTTCCATACAATAGAAACAGAAGGAACATTACCAAACTCCTTCTATGAGGCTACAATTACCCTGATTCCCAAACCAAACAAGGATACAACAAAGAAAGAAAACTACAGACCAATCTCCCTCATGAACATTGATGCAAAAATACTCAATAAAATACTGGCAAACAGACTCCAAGAACACATCAAAACAATTATCCACCATGATCAAGTAGGATTCATTCCAGGGATGCAAGGATGGTTCAACATACGAAAGTCTGTCAATGTGATACACCATATAAACAAACTCAAAGAAAAAAACCACATGATCATCTCACTAGATGCTGAAAAGGCATTTGACAAAATCCAACACCCCTTCATGATAAAGGTCTTGGAGCGATCAGGAATACAGGGAACATACCTAAACATAATAAAGGCAATTTACAGCAAGCCAACAGCCAACATCAAATTAAATGGAGAGAAACTCAAAGCAATTCCACTAAAATCAGGAATGAGGCAAGGCTGTCCGCTCTCCCCATACTTATTCAATATAGTACTTGAAGTTCTAGCCAGAGCAATAAGACAACATAAGGAGATTAAGGGGATACAAATTGGAAAGGAAGAAGTCAAGCTTTCCCTATTTGCAGATGACATGATAGTATACTTGAGCAACCCCAAAGATTCCATCAAGGAACTCATACAACTTATAAACACCTTCAGCAACATAGCAGGATACAAGATCAACTCAAAAAAATCAGTAGCCCTCCTATATACAATGGACAAAAAAGCGGAGAAGGAAATCAGAGATACATCACCCTTTACTATAGCCACAAATGACATAAAATACCTTGGGGTAACACTAACCAAGCAAGTGAAGGACCTATATGACAAGAACTTTAAGTCCCTGAAAAAAGAAATTGAAGAAGATGTCAGAAAATGGAAAGATCTCCCATGCTCATGGATAGGCAGAACTAACATAGTAAAAATGGCAATCTTACCAAAAGCAATCTACAGATTCAATGCAATCCCCATCAAAATACCAACACAATTCTTCACAGACCTGGAAAGAATAATACTCCACTTCATATGGAAAAACGAAAAACCCAGGATAGCCAAAAGAATCCTGTACAATAAAACAACCTCTGGAGGCATCACGATCCCTGACTTCAAGCTGTACTATAGAGCTACAGTAATAAAAACAGCTTGGTACTGGCATAAAAACCGACATGTGGACCAATGGAATCGAATTGAAGACCCTGACATTAATCCGCACACCTATGAACAAATAATTTTTGACAAAAAAGCCAAAAGTGCACAATGGAAAAAAGAAAGCATCTTCAACAAATGGTGCTGGCAAAACTGGATATCAACATGTAAAAGGCTGCAAATAGATCCATATCTATCACCGTGCACAAAACTTAAGTCCAACTGGATCAAGGACCTCAACATAAATCCAGCTACTCTGAACCTGCTAGAAGAGAAAGTAGGAAGTAGTCTTGAACACATTGGCATAGGAGACCACTTCCTAAATAGAACACCAGTAGCACAGACACTGAGAGAAACAATCAATCAATGGGACCTCTTGAAACTGAGAAGCTTTTGTAGGGCAAAGGATACGGTCAACAAAGCAAAGCGACAGCCTACAGAATGGGAAAAGATATTCACCAATCCCACATCTGACAGAGGACTGATATCCAGAATATATAAGGAACTCAAGAAATTAGACATCAAAATGCCCAACAGTCCAATTAAGAAATGGGCTATAGAACTAAACAGAGAATTCTCAACAGAGGAAACTCAAATGGCTGAAAGACATTTAAGGAATTGCTCAACATCCCTAATCATCAGGGAAATGCAAATCAAAACAACTCTGAGATACCACCTTATGCCTGTCAGAATGGCTAAGATCAAAAACACTGAAGACACCTTATGCTGGAGAGGATGTGGAGCTAGGGGAACTCTCCTCCACTGCTGGTGGGAATGCAAGCTTGTACAACCACTTTGGAAATCAATATGGCGATTTCTTAGAAAATTGGGAATCCATCTCCCCCAAGATCCAGCTATACCACTCTTGGGCATATACCCAAGGAATGCTCAACCACACCACAAGAGCACTTGTTCAGCTATGTTCATATCAGCATTGTTTGTAATATCCAGAACCTGTAAACAACCTAGATGCCCTTCAACTGAAGAATGGATAAACAAAATGTGGTACATATACACAATGGAATACTACTCAGCAGAGAAAAACAATGACATCATGAGGTTTGCAGACAAATGGATGGATCTAGAAAAAATCATCCTGAGTGAGGTATCCCAGACTCAGAAAGACAAACATGGTATGTACTCACTCGTAACAGGATACTAGATGTGGAACAAGGATGACTGTACTGCTACTCACAACACCAGGCAGGCTACCTGGAAAACAGGACCCCAAGAAAGACACAGGGATCGCCCAATGACAGAGAAATGGAATGAGATCTACATGAACAGCCTGGACATGAGTGGGGGTAGTGAAGGGCGAGGGTCGAGGGAAAGAGAGCTTGGGTGAGCGGGAGATCCCAGCTGGATCAACAACAGAGAGGGAGAACAAGGAATAGGAGACCATGGTAAATGAAGACCACATGAGAATAGGAAGAAACAAAGTGCTAGAGAGGCCCACAGAAATCCACAAAGATACCCCCACAACAGACTGCTGGCAATGGTCGAGAGACAGTCCGAACTGACCTACTCTGGTGATGGGATGGCCAAACACCCTAATTGTCGTGCTAGAAACCCCATCCAACTACTGAGGGATCTGGATGCAGAGATCCATGACTAGGCCCCAGGTGGATCTCTGGGAGTCCAATTAGCGAGAATGAGGAGGGTTTATATGAGAGAGAATTGTTGAGACCAAGGTCGGATAAAGCACAGAGACAAATAGCCAAACAAACGGAAACACATGAAATATGAACCAATGGCTGAGGGGTCACCAACTGGATCAGGCCCTCTGAGTGGGTGAGACAGTTGATTGGCCTGATCTGTTTGGGAGGCATCCAGGCAGTGGCACCGGGTCCTGTGCTCATTGCATGAGTCGGCTGTTTGAAACCTGGGGCCTATGCAGGGTCCCTTGGCTCGGCCTGGGAGGAGGGGACTGGACCTACCTGGACTGAGTCCACCAGGTTGATCTCAGTCTGTGGGGAAGGCTTTGCCCTGGAGGAGATTGGAATGGAGGGCGGGCTAGGGGGAAGGTGAGGGGGGCGGGAGGGGGGAGAACAAGGGAATCTGTGGCTGATATGTAGAACTTAATTGTATTGCAAAATAAAAATTAAAAAAAAAAGAAAAAGAAAAAAAATATTAAGTCCCCAGGGGGGGGGAGAAAAGAATGGACATGACTGTTCCTAAGTATGGTCGAGGAGAAAATTTATTATAGATATATGGGAGAGCATAGCCAGAGGCTGAGACATCTAGAAGAGTCCAGAGTGGATGGGACCAGACTGAGCCATGCCATATGAGGGGAGGGGAGAGGAGAAAGGTGCGGGGAGAGAAGGGAACCAGGAGGCCCAAAAGAGTAGATGAAAAGACCAGATAACCAAAATGGTTGGATTATATAGGAAAGGGCAGCTGTGTAAAGGGCAGCTCAACCCCTGGGCTGGAAAACTCAGGGTAAGGAGTGAATTATGCTAGCCAGGAGTGACATGTAACAGGTAGGAACTGAGGGACTGCAGGGAGAGCTTGGCAGCTAGGTCCACTTTGGTATGTTAAATAGGCATCTCAGACATTTGCCTTAGTTTTGAAACCTAACAGTCACATATCAGATGTCAGTAGTTATGTGTACTGATATTTGGGGCTACACTCCTGTTCCTTTGGTTGACAAGTCTGTTTTTGTGCCAATACCATACTGTTCTTATTAGAAGAGTTCAATAATATATCTTGAAATCTGGAATTGTAAAAAAAAAAAAAAAAAACCTCAAGGAACTCATAACATCAAATAGCAAATTTTCTGAAAAAATATTGGTGAAGATCCATCATTTTTCAGAGAAACAATAAATTTAGATGACAATTAATAAAATCAACAACATAGATGGCACAACTGACCAAATAAGACAAAAAGACATACCTACAAATATATATCATGATCCCTTAAACAAGAAAAAGATTCTACTCAAAATTAAACCAAAGAAGTCACTGGCCAGCATTCATCCTGTGCACTCTAGTTCTGTTCTTTGCCAATAATAGAAAGCGGATTAGGAGAAGAGAGCTGTTTCACCAAAGTTGGAGAAATTTGATTGAAGCCTTCTGATGTTTTAACTTTATAGAAAATAGTTCTGATTATTAAAAGGATCTCATTCTCTTATAATAAAGAAAAAGATAATCATTAGAATTACTTAGGCATCATTTTATTTCCTATGACTGATGATTGCTGGTAAATCTGCATCAGAGTGAGAAAATGAAAACTTTTCCAAAATAAATGCAAGATAACAGTTTTAAAGAAATGGTGCATAATCTGTCTTTTGCACCTAAAGCAACTTGTTTTGTTCTAATTGCTTTATGAGTCATAAGAACTTTTGAAAACAAGTTTATTTCCACATTTTGTGTATGTTTGTATGAGGGAGAATGTCTTCCATGTGTATACAGGTGACATACAAGAAAAGACAGTGTCAGATCTGCTGGATCTGGAGCAGCAGGTGGTTATGAGCATTCCAATTGGGGTAGGAACTCATGTTATCCTAAGAAGAATACATGCTGCATCACCTGCCAAGCCCTATATTACTTTTTATTCAATAAAATAAGTCTTCCACAGATTAACAACAACAAACCCTAAATAAACAAAGAAGTAAATAAATAATTCATGGGACCATAATGCATCAATATTAAGAGGTTGTGTATTGGAAATTTGCAGCATGAATTGAAAATAATTCAAAGAAAATCCTCAACAATTTATGACAGGATTCCTGATTCCAATGCTACATGCAAAGTGGAAATACTCAGAATGCTCAATGGGATTATGAAAAAATAATACACATGTTGACACCATGTGATTTCTAAATTTACCACAAAGCTACAACAATCAAGAATATGTACAATATTTGTGAAAGAATAAAGGAGACAGAAAGAGCCAAGAACAAAAGCAGGAAAATATAGTCAATTTTAATCAAAAGACCAAAGGAAACTCAGCCAAGAAAAGTGTGATCTAATCAATATTACCCAGCTACCTATGAGTCTGTATGTATAGAAATTAACACAGGCTTCACAACTCCCATAAAATTGACTCAAAGTGACCCTTAAATGTTATATTTCTGACAATTTTCTACTGATATTTCTTCCAAACAGAGAGGTTCCAAACTCTAGAGCTCTCTTGGCCAGTGGAAGTAATCTCATGCTATGGCTCTGTAAAGTCTCCTGTCTCCTTGTGGTTTCAGACAGACACACTGATGCCCAATCATCAAACAGTATAGAAGAAAAATTTAATGTCTATTTCTTGCCATATGGGTTATGGCACATGGTCTGGAATCTCTTCTTTCCACCTGCCTAACAACATGTAAATATATTACAAGTATCACAGCCTCTCATAGCCAGGGTGGCAGAGCCTCCCCCTCTCTGCAAAATCCACACTCAGGGAGTCTCAGAGAAGGGCCACTGCCCAGGTCACCACATGGACCAACAGAACCATAGTCTGGCTCATAGCTCATTCCAGTTACAGAAGCTCTGACAGCTCGACAGAACTGCTCCTCTTGGTTTGGGGTCAGTTGTAGCATGAATCTTAAAAGGTCTTATTAATAAAATCAAACCTGAAGCCAGGTATTGGGGTTAAAGCTGGAAGATCAGAGAAGCAGAACAAGCCACAGCTACCTCACCTCACCAATTCCTCAGCTGATCCTGTTTCCTCAGACTGGAAGCCTCTGAGTCCTCATCCAGAATGAATCCCAGCTGAATTGTTGCTAAAAGCTTAACCACCTCTAGTTCCTGGTTTATATATATACCTTTCTGCTTCCTGCTATCACTTCCTGGGATTAAAGTCATGAGTCACATTCATGGCTGTTTCTAGTGTGGCTTTGAACTCACAGAGATCTGGATGGATCTCTGCCTCCCAAGTGATAGAATTAAAGGTGTGTGTGCTACCATTTTCTGACCTATGTATCTAGTGGCTGTTCTGTTCTCTGACCCCAGATAAGTTTACTATGGTGCACAATATTTTGGGGAACACAATATCACCACAGTCAGTGTTCCTCACGCTCACCATGGCATGGCTTGTGACTTCCCTCACAGCTCCCTACAGCAGAGCCAGATGAGAATCCTGGAAAGAACCTGCAAGCTACCTCCCATTGGTATTCCTAATTGCTAAGTCTTCCCAGTGTCTCACATTAGCTAAGGCCACCCAGCTAGGACTCAGGATAGTAGCAGCTCCCCTACTGGGTGATCATAAATCAAATGACACAGACAGCAGAGGCCTTTTCAGCTCTGCCCTTCCACCCTAATCTGGGAAATTTGTATTTTAGTAGAAATACTTCCAGTCTCCTAAAGCACTTCCTGTTTCCCTTCCAAATCACACATTCCTTTGTGTACAAATACACACTGATTGTCCAGTACAGCCAACCCTTTGTTTCATAGCTGTAAAGTCCTGCAGCCAAACACAGGTCATGTTCAAAAAGTAACTGTTGTTACTGTGTAACCATTAAAGAAAAATAGACCATGAATTAGAAAACAATGAGTGGTCAATGGTAGGGCTTGTAGGCAGGAAAGAGACTGTGGGTATGACATAGTCATAATCTCAAATAATTATTTTGAAAAGTTGAAACAGAATTTATAGCCATGTGTTCCAGGTACTAGGGATTTGTATAAGAGCAAACCAAGGATTAATAACATTTTTTCCCTAAGGCTATACATCTTAAACAAGGAAAATAGCAGTCCTGTTAGACAGGGCCACACCATTTTACCCAGATCTTCCATATTGGTTGAACTTGTGTAACTACAGTAATTTGGTTTCATGATAAGGTCAGCTCTTTATCCAGATTATTGATTGCTCTGGTCTGTGGACCTCAAAAAATGGCTAGTCAGAACATTTATTGATCATCTAAAATTGATTACATGACTCTACATTGCTAATCTCAAATACTGTTGAAGCAGGAAAGCTTTTACCCTCTGTTCTGGCTCACTCTTTCTGCACTTTCACTACATCAGCTTTAAAGTTGGTGAGTGAACTCAATTCTTGCACAGGTCCCTCTTCATTTGTATGTCCCCTAAAAAAGCCAGAGAGACTGGGGAACACTCATTAACTGGTCCATTTTTCCTTCTCACCGGGCCCAGCCTGGAAGGAGTTGCAGGACTGTCTTCCCAGCACTGGGCTGCAGAGGCAGGATTGGGTGTTCAATGCAGTTCTCAATTACATAGCATGAGGCAAGTCTGGGCTACAGGAGACATTGTTCTAACAGAAATCAATAATCAACAGCTTTTAAGAGAAAAGGAATGAAATAATGACCTAGAAACATTAAAGAACAGAAACAGATAAGAGTAGTAATGTAATTTTAAAAATGTTAAAATGATACCAATAAGTGATATTTTAAAATGATAAGAATAATGTATTTTTAAGATAAAAAACTTAGCTATATTGACTTCAAAAAAGAGTAGAACATTCTCTAGTAGAGGGAATGTCATTTATAAGAGACAGATTGATTTTTGCCCACATGCACTTGTTGGCTGCTGAGATCTGTAACCTGACACACAGAGTTACAGCAATGGCCTTTTTCTTAAACTGTAGCACGAATCTTAAAGGGTCTTATTAATAAAAACAAACCCAGAGCCAGATATTGGGGTGAACGCTGGAAGATCAGAGAAGCAGAACAAGCCACAGCTACCTCACCTCGCCAATTCCTCAGCTGATCCTGTTTCCTCAGACTGGAAGCCTCTGAGTCCTCATCCAGAATGAATCTCAGCTGAATTGTTGTTAAAAGCCTAAAAGCTTAACCAGGCTCTAGTTCCTGGTCCTCACGACTTATATACCTTTCTGCCTCCTGCCATCACTTCCTAGGATTAAAGGTGTGAGTAACCATGCCTGGCTGTTTCCAGTGTGGCTTTAAACTCACAGAGATTTGGATGGATCTCTGCCTTTGGAATGCTAGGATTAAAGGTGTGAGTGCCACCATTTTCTGACCTCTATGTCTATCTAGTGACTGTTCTGTTCTCTGACTCCAGATAAATTTATTAGGTTGCACAATATATTGGGGAACACAATATCACCACATTAAACCTCTGAGCTGACATAACTATGTCAAGCAAAACTGAATATATCTGCATAGGAGAGTTGCCTAATAAAAAAATTCAATATCCTTTAGTGTAAGTTGACCTTCCCAAATTGTATACCAATCAGTCTGGTCTGTCTTCATTCACAAGTCATCAATTAGTACACGCTGGGAATTACAAAATCACTCTCTCTGATACAATCAGGTATTTTTTCATAATGGTGACTTCAGCAGCTGATTGCCTACCCTATTTCTCCCAGCAGTGTACACAATAAACTATTCCTTCTATTCTGGTCTGAAGTTGCAAACCATGCCCCACATGTAAATCCTTTTCCTTTTACTGCAATGAATATTCAATTGCATGACTCAAATGGATAATTTTGAAACTCTGAGGTGGTACAATCAATTAAAGATTTTGCAGATGTAATATAGAGGACAGCAAGGTCACTACCCTAAAGAGCAACAGACTGGGACCAAGGGCACTTGTGTCAACATAGGAGATCTTGTCTCAGAAACATTTTTCTAAAAGGCTAGAAGTGCAGGTGTTCTAGAATCAATATGCCTTCCCAGGGAAAAAATCGCTCCATATACTTAAGAGATTAATAAAGAAAAATCTCTTTATTGATAGCATGCATCCATCTCTGGTTTGCATTCTACATATGCTGTCATCCTTGTGTCTTTTTGGTTCAGGCTCCAAGTTACACTTTGAACAATTTAAATAGAGACAGGCAACTTGCCATTCTAGACACTTAGGCAGATGGGAGAGTTATACAGCAAAGATGTTCCCAGAATAATTTCTTAAGTATACCAGAGACCTGAAACAACAGGATCTTCTTTAGTGAGAGGGTCCTGAGGTGAAGATCACAGGGGATGAGAAAGATAGTGTAGCTAGAGTTTTCCTGCCTGGCCTACAGTCAGGACAAATCTCTCTCACCTGCCAGTCCCACAGCAGCTCAGACCCAACCAAGTAAACACAGAGACTTATATTGCTTACAAACTGTATGGCCATGGCAGGCTTCTTGCTAACTTTTCTTACAGCTTAAATTAATCCATTTCTATAAATCTATACCTTGCCACGTGGCTCGTGGCTTACCGGCATCTTCACATGCTGTTTGTCATCGTGGTGGTTGGCAGTGTCTCTCTTAGCCTTCCACTTCCCAGCTTTATTCTTCTCCTTGTCCCACCTATACTTCCTCCTGCCTGACTACTGGCCAATCAGTGTTTTATTTACTAACCAATCAGAGCAACACATTTGCCATACAGAACATCCCACAGCAAGATAGGAAAAGTAGAAGGTAGAAAAGATAAAAGCTGGGTTGGGGAGGTTTTGTACAAGCTATATCTCATGTCAATTAAGCTTCTTAAGAAGAATAGCATCTTGTATACTACTACTAGGGAGGAAATGGAAGAAAATGGGAAACTTCTAGGAAGTCAGCAGAAAGTATCATTCAATGGGTCAAATTCAGAGGAGGCTAATCAAACAATGTTACACAAGGGGAACATAGGGTTTCTCAAGAACATTACTGACCAAGCCCACAGTGGCTTTGGGATTGATAACCATAGCTCCATGCAGTGGGAAGAGGTGTGTTCTCTAGATCTGAAGCAATGCCCCTCCACAAAAGCCCTGGCCCCTGATCATTACCAGCTTTCCCAAGCATATTCCTGGCTTTAGAGAAGTTCTGTTTTATTGTCAATACATCAGGCACTTAGGGAAAGCTCCCAAGGCCTAGGCTCCAGACTGTTATTAGCACTCCAGAGAATGTCCCCCCCCCACCCCCCGGCCTGAGGGCCTAAATGAAAGCCTTGCTTAATCAGGCAAGTCCTTAGCACAACAGTGTTTTACTTTTCAAATACTTATCACCTGGTATCACACTGCCCATTTCTGAGAACTATGCTTTTCTCAAGAAGAAAAGTGGAACTTTATGGCACACCAGGCCTTAAGGTTTGTTATGACCCTGTAATGCCTCCTTGAGCAGCTGGTTAGAGGCCTGTTCTTTGACATAGGGTTGGGCTTAGTGGCTGGTTGTAAATCAGGGCCATCTCCTTTGTAATGGTTTGGAGCCAAATGTCTGGAAAATCCTGGTGAACAAATGTGTTTCCCAGCATCCTAATCTCTAAAAGGGTTGGTTTGCATATATTTATCTTTTGGGTATTTTAGAGGCAGTCCTCCCTCAGCTAAATTCTACTACTCTCAACTTACTATCTCCTAAGCATTGGTAAATCCTTTATATCATCAATTCTACTCTTTGACATCACAGCATAGTAGTGGAGTGCTACCCAACATATGAGATGCTCTTTACAACCACCACAAAATTAACTATAAATGCATCTTACATGTAAAGGTTAAATGCAAAGTGATGAACATCTAGAAGATACTGAGAAATAAGGCCTCTCTGAGTTTGGCAACCATGGATGCATCAAAAGCATGTTGAGGTTGACTACACAGATGTTTCTACATACAGCTCCCTGCACCCAATGCTCTGAGCAGATTCAGCCCACAGAGCAAAGTTATTCAGAGGCCAGCACCTAGGTCCAAGGAGTTTCAAGGACCACATGAGACCTCACAGGACAAGGAATCTGGCTGCAGGTTCCCACCTAGATCCAGGGAAGACCCACCACACTGGCTCCTGCACCTCACAATCTGCTCCACCCCATCTGGGGGCAGCAGCCCCTCACTCAATATCTCATGGTTTCCCAGCTCCCTGCAGCAGCACTTGCAGCACAGCACACAAAATCACTGGTGCCAACTCCTCTTCAAAGCCAACCCTGTAAGCCTGGCACCTGGAAGAGCCCAGCACCACTTCTGACTAGCAGGTCGCCTGGAGAGCCTGATTGGCTAGTAAGGAATGAGTGGCAAGAGTTCTTCCCATAGGGTTACACTGCTTAAAGACACAGCACAGTGATTCCTGACCCTGCCTTCCACCCCAAAGACCTTTTCTAGATCTACAGAGATTTGCATTTCAAAAACACTTGCTGGGCTCCAAAGCCAGACCCTGTTATCTTCCTGCTCTCCATAGGCACTTCCCCTTCCTCCTCCTGGACACAGTGTGGCTAGCTTGAACAGTCCACTACACTATGTGGGGTGGAGTTATTCCCTGCCACACAGGTGGAAGAGTGCCCAGAATATTAACAACTAAAAGCAGATTTAAGGACACAAAAGGAGATGCTTGTTAGGTGACTTCACACTGAGGTCAGGTGAACTAAAGGTACTTTTTATCATAGTTGTCATGGGGACTTCAAACAATCAGGAAAGAAAATCAGGAACCAGATCTCAAACAAGGTAATAGGTCTTCCACCATAAGACTGGATGATGGCTCCATTGCTTTAGCAGTTTTATTCCTGAAATTCAGAACAAACTGTTGGCAAATGAATAATAACAAAAAGAGTAGGCTTCACAGAAAGTTGAATACTTAGAGAGAATTGGAGTTAGGAAGAATGTGTTTATGAACACTATTGTTAGCTAGCACATCTTCCTCCATGGGCAGGTTAAAAAAAAAAAAAACCACAACTGTATTATTCAAGCTGTTGTGCCCAGATCGTGACTCCCAGAGAGACCACCAAAGACGAGCATGCCAGAATGCAAAAGCAAGGTTTAATTCTGGATATACAAGCCTAGGCAGGGACTTCATCCAATACATCCAATGCAGTGGAGGCTGGAGGAAGTGCCTGTCTGTCTGCAAGCTCAGTTTTTAAAGGGAAAAATTACAAGGTTACATCATTTAGGGGTGCTAGTATGGGTACAATTCTGATTGGCTCGCTTCTAGGGGCTTTCTAGAAATCATGGCTTAATCTTACTTCTAAGGGAGTGGTTGTCCACCACCATTTCTCATTGGCTGCCCTTCCTGGTTTCTGGAATCTGAACTGACTGGTTTCAGTAACTAATGGCCTATTCCCAAAAGGAGAAATCTTAGGCCTTAGTTTTTGAGTGAAAGCATTTTGGTCTTATTTCTAAGATGGCTTATTTTGGTCTCACAGGGGAAGCAGGCAAAGAGAGAGAGCTTTCTCCTTCAGTATCCTTTATATATGTCAGCTGCTACCAGAAGGTGCAATTCATTAGTAAGTCTGGACACATTCATGTAGACTTCTGCCTATTCCTAAGCATGCTTAGTTAACAAGTCCATTTCTAAACATGATCACAATGTAAAAGCAGGGACATTCTTACCTCAAAGTCATGCAGGAACATATATAAATTATAAAAATATTGAAAAGAAATGCCTCTGGCAGGTTCAATTCTCAGAACCCACATGGTGGCTCACAACACTCTGTAACTCCAGTTCTAGGGGGACTGACCCTCACACAGACATACATGCAGACAAAACACCAATGCACATAAAAAAATTTAAAGTACTGCATGAAATTTAACATCACTTTCTAAATGGAGGTATTTTATTCTAGTATTATCCTTAACACATTTCCCAGAGGTATGTTTGTATGCTTCAGATGCTAAGCCTGAAGATATAAAATTGGAACATAAAAGTGTTAAAAGTATGGGTTAATAGTGCAGTTAGACTCTACAAACAATATTCATAAGAAAGTTTTGGGGTTTTTTGGAAGTGAATGGAATAATAAAATTTATTTCACATATCATTTTACTTTGAAAATGTAAAGTAACTTAGACATCTTCAACACACAACTCTACTATGCTCTTTCTCACATACAAGCCTTGTTATTTAATGGGTATTCACTGACATTTGCTTTTGTTTTATGTTTGAAATATTTGCTATGTTTCTGGGATTTTTGTGTGTGCATAAACTTGTAGTTGGTTTGTGGTGGTATTGTGTTCCCCAAAATATTGTGTACCCTAACAAATTTATCTGGGGTCAGAGAACAGAAAAGCCACTAGATACTTAGGCTAGAAAATGTTGGCACTCACGCCTTTAATCCTAGCATTCCAGAGGCAGAAATCCATCTGGGATCTCTGTGAGTTCAAGGCCACATTGGAAACAGCCAGGCATGGTGACTCACACCTTTAATCCCAGGGAGTGATGGTAGAAGGCAGAAAGATATATAAGGCGTGAGGACCAGGAACTAGAAGCATTTGGCTGCTTAAGCATTTGGCTGGTTAAGCTTTTAGGTTTTGAGCAGCACAGTTCAGCTGAGAGCCATTCGGATATGAGGACACAGAGGCTTCCAGTCTGAGGAAACAAGATCAGCTGAGAAGTTGGCCAGGTGAGGTTAGCTGTGGCTTGTTCTGTCTCTCTGATCTTCCAGTGTTCACCCCAATACTTGGCCTCAGGTTTGATTTTATTAATAAGACCATCTAAGATTCCTGCTACATTGGTTGTTTTTCTTTTACTCTTTGAGGACCCACCACCCACCTCCCAAATAAATACACAGAGACCTATTCTTAATTATAAATGCCCAGCCTTAGCTTGGCTTGTTAGTAGCCAACTTTTCTAATTTAAATTATCCCATTTCTCTTTAACTACATTTTGCCTCTGGGCTTTTACATTTCCTTATTCTATATATCTTTCTTTCCTTCTTACTCTGTAGCTGACAGGGTGGCTGAATGGCTGGATGGCTGGCCCCTGGCATCCTCCTCTCCTCTTCTTACTCCTCTCCTTTCTCAGATATTTCCTCCTCTTTATTCTCTCTGCCCCCTGCCCCACCTATTTCTCTCTCCTTCCTAGCTATTGACCATTCAGCTCTTTATTAGACCAATCAGGTGTTTTAGGCAGGCAAAGTAACACAGCTTTATAGAGCTAAACAAATGCGACATAAAAGAATGCAACACATTTTTGTATCATTAAACAAATATTCCACAGCACAAACATATTAACACATCTTAAACTAATATTCTAAAACATAAATTAGTCCATAGCTTACTATAGACAAGACCAGGGGTTTATGTAGAATTTACAGTGACTGAGCTACACCTATGTTAAGATACATATGTTACTGTGTGAGCTGTAAATCACAGTCTCAGGAAGAGCTGGATATGATTGATACTGTGGTTGATAAACCATCATTGACCTTAAAAAATAAATAATTGTAATGGCATTCTGCCTTTTGCTGTTAAGTCAAATGTGTCTTGTAAACTGTTAAAATGTTCTAAGTGGAATTTTAATGGCTTTCAGCAACAGGTAGTAAATACTGCAGAAGTGCTGTTTTGAGTGACCAGGATCAGCAGGTGAAATGGTGCTGGCTCCCAGAAGGTGTGTGAGTTCAACCTGTGAGGAGCTTGGGCTTGTCTCTGTAGTTACATAATTAGAATATGTTAAAGTATCAGGTATGCTCTTGATAATAAGTGCAGTATTTGTTAGGATAAGTAATATTGTGTCTTTTTAATAAAATGTAAGCACTCATGAATAAAACCTTTTTGTATGACTTATATATCAAGGATTGGTTGGGGGGGTACATATTTATTTGGTTAACAAGGACTTTTCATCTACTGCCTATTTGTTTTGTAATCATAAACTGTAATTTACATCAGTTTGAAAAACATATTATTAAATAGATGTCAGGAGCCATCCCTGGTTGTGGACAGGTCCCAGCAGAGGATGAAGGAGTTGGTGAGGGAAGGAAGTCAGTCAGGCCATGATAGTCAGGAGAATCTTGCAGCCTGACTGGCTAGCAGCCAGAGTGCTTCTTTATTTATACGAATTTAGTAAGCAGAGATACATTCATGATGTTCCAAAACATAGATCATATCATTTTTGTTTTTGGACATGTGTTTCACTTCCTTTTGCTCATCTTTTAGTCATCACTAATAAACTATGATAGAACAGAGTTATCATTTTCAATCATTTTCCCTCAAATTTTGACATCATTAATAAACAGAGTTATTATTCTTACTCATTAAACCCATAACCCAATTTTTGAGAAGCTAGAGGCATATGACAGCCTGTTCTCAGGCCAGTAGCTTTGGTCACTTCAAGGACATTAGATCAAAACAAAAATCTTCAAGCCACACTGGGCATTTTGCCATATCCCAAGCAGTGTATTTTTAACTCTAAATGGTCAGGGTGCCCAAGAAAAATCCTCAGGCCAAAGCTGCTGCAGTTATTATTCAAATTCTAGCATAATACAATGTTTATATTTTATATCTTTATAGAATTTGTCTATATGTCTAATCCTGGCATTCTGTTGCTCCTTGGTGACTCTGCATGTGCTAACTTTTCTCAGTAAAGGAGGTCCTGACATCTCATTCTTTCATCACCTTCCCACTCCATATGCTGCTCATCAATATGTCTCTATGTACAGCAGAGGTACATGCCACATAATTGTCTGAGTGTACAGTGGGAAGAGGCTTGTAATTTGAACTGTGGCCAACTCCTCTAGCTCACCCAATCTTGTTGATCTTTGAGTTTACTTTGTTTTGAATATCCTATTCCTGTATAATTACAGGGACAATTGTTTCAAGAATATCTCATAGCTTCATAGAGACCTCTGGCTTCTTTATGTGTGTCACAACCTCCAAGACATAAGGAAGACCTTCAAGTAGTTAAAGTTATCTCACTAAAAGCAGGAGTATGCTCAGGACTTTCCTAGGAGAGCTTAGAAGCAGCATTCTTGGAAGAATGCATAAATTATTCATAAGAAATTTCCATCAATCCAATATCCCTAAATTGTACAAATATTAAAAGTCTTTCATGTACGCAACAGGTGGAGATGAAAACCAAAGGTGGCATGGCAGCCATTATGTGACTCAGTTGCTGGATCTTTGTCATACAGCTGTGCTGGCTTTATGACTTTTACCATTTCATTCAAATATGGCTGTGCCAGGGAATACCTGCCAATTCCTTAGGGACAGCTTCTGACCACACAAGATACCTGCTGACTGCAGAGGACATCTGCAGAAAGGCAGGGCCACCTGCTGCGGGGCAGGGTCACATCCTGAGGACACAGGACACCTGCAGAGGGCACAGGGCTATCTGGTGAGGGCACGGGATACCCGCCCAGGGGCAGGGCCACTTGTTGACAGATTTGGCCACCTGTTCAGGGCGCAGAACACATGTTAAAAAGAAGAGACACTTGCTGAGGTCACAGGACACCTACAGAGGGCCCAAAACACCTGCAATAGGGCTGAAGAAACTGGTGAGGGCACAGGACACCTAGAGAGGGGCAGAATCAACTGATAGGGCACAGGACATCTCCAGAATGTCAGGGCCACCTGCTGAGGATACATGGGCACCTGCTGAAGAGCAGAGCCACCTGCTGAGGGCATAGGACAACTACAGAGGACCAGGACACCTACAGAGGGCAAGGGTCACCTGCTGAGAGCACAGGACACCTGCTAAAGACACAGGACACTTGGAGAGAGGCTCCTACTGCATACAGGGGTCTCCTGCTGTATACAAGGGTCTCCTGCTGCACACAGGCATCTCCTATTGTACCATCAGGGTCCCCTATCCAGGAGGGCCTCCTGTCGCCCTGGTTGAGGCTGCCAAGCCGCTCCCTGGGGTGCAGTCCCCAGAGGAACAGCACCGCCCTCCAGCACAGGCCTAGGCAGAGGACATGGAGAGGGTGGGGAGGCAGGGAGTGGCGGTCGCCACCCAGCCTGGGGCCCCTGAAGATCCTCACCTGGTGAGGTCTGTGAACACAGAGGCCACCGGAGTCTCGGCAGGGAGCCACAGGTAGCTGGGGAGGTGGGGGGCTCCCTGGCACCTCCTTCACATGAGCGCGGGGCGCCCCAGGCTGTCTGGGGTCGTGGTGCTGACTCTGGGCGGGAGTGCGAGCCCCAGGCTGTCCCAAGGTCCCAGTGCTGACTCAGGACGTGAGTGCGAGCCCCAGGCGGTCCCAGGGTCCCAGTGCTGACCCAGGGTGGGAGTGTGAGCCCCAGGCTGTCGGGGGGTCCTGGTGCTGACTCAGGGTGGGAGTGCGAGCCCCAGGCTGTCGGGGGGTCCCAGTGCTGACTCAGGACGTGAGTGGGAGCCCCAGGCTGTCCGCAGATGTCACCGCCCTCCTCCCACTCCCTGCAGCATGGCGTCGCCCCAGCCCCACATCCAGGCCGTAGTCACTGAGAGGCATCGGATGGGCGAGTGTCCCGTGTGGGAGGAGGCCACGGGACAGCTGGTCTACGTGGACATACTCGCGCAGACCGTGTGCCGCTGGGGCCCGCACAAGGCGCAGGTGCAGACGGTGCGGCTGGGTGAGCAGGGGACGGTTGTGGGGCGGGGAGGGGAGAGTGGAGGGAGACCGTGGGGCAGAGTGGGAGACCGTGGGGGAGGGGGGGTCCTGAGCCTGGGGGAGCCCAGGGCGGGCGCGGGGAGTGGGAGACCGTGGGGGAGTCCTGAGCCCGGGGCGGGCGCGGGGAGTGGGAGACCGTGGGGGGTCCTCAGCCTTGGGGAGCCCGGGGCGGGGGGAGTGGGAGACCGTGGGGGGGTCCTGAGCCTAGGGGAGCCTGGGGCGGGGGAAGTGGGAGACCGTGGGGGGGGGAGCGGAGCCCGTCACCCCCGTCACGGCCCCCGTCCCCCTCCAGGAGACCCCGTGGGCTGCGTGGCCCTGCGCGACAAGGACCCGGGCAGCTACGTGGTGGCCGCGGGCACGCGCGTGGGACTGCTGGACTGGGACTCGCAGGATGTGCAGTGGGTGGCGCAGCTGGACGGACAGACGCCTGGCATCCGGGTCAATGACGGCAAGGTGGACCCCGCGGGGCGCTTCGTGGCAGGTGACACGGGGTCACGGGGGTCATGGGGTCACAGGGACAGGGTCACCGGGTCACCATGACTTCTCCCACCGTGTCCTCTCCGTGTGACCGTGATCCGACCCCGCCCTCTGACCCCGAAGGTACCATGCCCGAGCCCCTGGCCCCCGGGGTGTGGGAACCCGCGCGGGGCGCCCTCTACTCGCTCCACGGGGACCACGTGGTGCGGAAGCTCGCCGACCGGCTGGGCATCTCCAACGGGCTGGACTGGTCACCTGACCAGCGCACGTTCTATCACGTGGACAGCCTGGACTACGCCGTGTACGCGTATGACTATGACGTGCAGGCGGGGACCATCGGTGAGCGCCGGGGCGACTCTTGTCCCCATGTCCCTTCTGCCCCGTGTCTCCCCAGCACCCACACGTGTCCGTGCCCATGTCCTCGCAGAGAACCGCCGGCTCCTGCTCCAGCTGCCGCGGGGCGGGGCGATGCCCGACGGGCTGTGCGTGGACACCGCAGGGTCGCTGTGGGTGGCGTGCATCGACGGGGGCCGCGTGATCCGCGTGGACCCGCACACGGGTGCGTGAAGTCAGGGTGTGTGGGGGTGAGGTGTCGCGGCGGGGTCACGGTGTGACGTCATGGCGTGCTGCAGGGGTCACATTGCGTGACGTCAGGGTGTGCAGGGTCGTGCGTGGGAACCTTGGAATTCCCCGTGTCCCGCGTCACTTCCTGCTGACTCCCCAGGGTCACGCGTGGGAACCCTGGAATTCCCCGTGTCCCGCGTCACTTCCTGCTGCTTCGGTGGAGCTGACTATGCGGATCTCTTCGTGACGTCAGCAGCCGACGGGCTGAGCGCGGAGCAGCTGCGGGGGGAGCCGCAGGCGGGTCACGTGTTCAAGGTGGGAGCGTTGGGGTCACGTGTTCAAAAGGGGGGGGCGCTGCGTGTCCCAGCATGCCCCACGGCCGTGGGGGTGGGTCCCGAGTTGTGGGAATTTCCCGCATGACGTCAGGCCTGCCCCCAACAGGTCTCCGGCCTGGGCGTTCGTGGACGCGCGTGTTTCACCTTCGTAGGCTGAGGCCAAGTCCTGTCCAGGTGACCCCCGTGACCCCATGACCCCTGCGAACCCCCGTGACCCCCATGACCCATGTGAAACCCTGTGACTCCCGTGTCCCCATGACCTCCATCATAAATCCTGCTGTGACGTGTGTTTCCACGAGTGTCCGCGTCCGTGGGGTCAAGGATCATGAGGTCACTGCAGACCACGGAGAGGACTGAGCCGGGTCCTGATGCTAAGTACACAGTACACAGAACCTGGGGTCCGAGGACTCAGCACAGCACTCGTGCTATGTACACAGCTAAGTACTCAGGAGGACTTAGACAAGCAGTGCACAGACTGGAACAGAAACTGAGTCCGTCCTTTTCTGCAGCACAGCACTCATGCTGAGTACACAGTACACAGTACCCGGGGTCCGAGTACTCAGCACAGCTCTCGTGCTATGTACACAGTACATAGCTAAGGACTCATGAGGACTTAGACAAGCACTCACACACAGGGGCGGGGCCGTCCTGTTCAGCGGGTTCAGCAGGTACTCAGTACAGCACTCATGCTATATACACAGTACACAACTAACTACTCACGAGGTCTTAGACCAACACCACGCAGCTCTTCAACCTTCTTAGTTTTCAGTACTCAGCATGGTGACGTGAGCACTCAGGAGGACTGAGACAAGCACTCACAGCTCTTCAGCCTTTTCGGTTTTCAGTCAAGTTGTGCATCTGATACCATGAACGTGATTACAAGGGGTGACTCCGGGGTCACGTGGTTACCGGGGTCACGGGGTCATCAGCCCTGGGGAGGTGACCCGGGCCCAAGTGCAGATCAAACACTCCAAACACAGACACTGTTGTCCCCGTGCCCTCCCCCCCCACCGTGTTCCTCCCGAGTCTCCTCCCCCCCCCGTGTCCCCTCCCTCTGTCTCCCCCGTGTCCCCTCCCTCTGTCTCCCCCGTGTCCCCCCTCCCTCTGTCTCCCCCGTGTCCCCCTCCCTCTGTCTCCCCCGTGTCCCCCTCCCTCTGTCTCCCCCGTGTCCCCCCTCCCTCTGTCTCCCCCGTGTCCCCCCTCCCTCTGTCTCCCCCGTGTCCCCGCCCGTGTAGCCTCCTCCTCCACCCCCACCCCACCCCCACCCCCCCAGCCACAGGATCCCCAGGACTCAGCTGGGAGCAGAGGGGTTAGAGGGTTAGAGTGGTAACAGCCGGTCACAGCCTGTCCGACCCCCGACCGTGACCAGGACAGAGCAGGGGCGGGCGGCGCTGACGTCACAACTCAGCACACAGTAATGTCCTGACTGTGCGCGGCTTTACCGCGGCCACCACGCCCCCCCACATCGAGGGGAGGGTCACCACGGCCTCGCCCCCACAGGGACCATGTCACTCAGGGCACTCAGCAGGGCACAGGGACAGGAGGGTGACACACGGGCCTGGTGTCACCAGCCACACACCCGCTGGGACTGAGCCCCTGTCTCTGTCGGAATGTGTCACCAGGTAAAGTCGCCCGGGGAACTCACATCAGAGTTGCCCACCAAGGGCTCCCTTAGGCTGGTGCCACCTGTCGCTGAGGGAAGGGACTGGGGGGGAGGGGAAGGGAAGGGGTGTCACACGGGGTGGGGGGGAGGGGACAGTGTTGCCACCGAGGACTCTCTTATGGTGTCACCTGGCGCTCAGCTCCATCCTGCCTGGGGTTCCAGCTCTGAGTTCCTGTCCTCAGGGCTTCTGATGATGAAATGATCCCTGGAACTGTGAGGGACTTTTTTCTGGCCTGGTGTTTCATCCCAGCAGTAGTAACTCTGACTAAGACAGTGTGGTCTGAATCTACAACCTCCAAGGTCTGCCTTGCATGTAACAAACACTGTCATTCCACGTTGCTGCATGGTTTGCTACTGTGGAAACTACTTTTTCTTTCAAGACAGGGTTTTTCTTTGTAGCCCTTGCATGGACCTCGCTCTATCAGGCTGGTCTCTAACGACAGAGATGGCCTGCTCTGACTCCTGGGTGCTTCAATTAAAGGCATGTACCAACACTGCCCAGCTGGAAACACTGTTTTATCCCTGTCCCATTGAATGCTGGGGCTGCTTCCACTGTTTAGCTGTTTAAAGAAGGTCACTTTACTCAAGCTTGTACATACAGCCTGCTCTACAAATGTGACAGTTTTTCCTGTCATATCACAGCTACATTCCAGCATGTGCATGCCTGGACCTTCCTGGATGATGCTCTTGTCTGTAGTGCATGGGACTCACTATGCTTCTCAGGTGTTCTCCACTGGTGACCTGGAAGCCTTTGCAATATGAGGGTGTTTTTTCTGCTGTGCTTGGACACCTGTCCACATGTCCATTGGTCTCCTTTCAGTTTTGCTGTCTGAAGATCCAGGAAGGAAGTAGCAGCTAAGACGGTCATGGACAGGCAGTGAAGCCAGACACCTGGGAAGAAGGACGAGGAAGTACAGACTGCAAGAATTTGAACACAGCCATCCAGGCTGCAGTCATGACAGCCTTCCCTTACCTGTGGTGGCCAGCTGTGCACACCTCCCCTGGAGATTAGTCAACCTCTGTAGCTCACAGTGAGCCTGGACAACAGGAGCTTCTCACTACATCATCTGCTGTAGCACGAATCTTAAAAGGTCTTATTAATAAAAACAAACCCAGTGCCAGTTATTGGGATGAACACTGGAAGATCAGAGAAGCAGAACAAGCCACAGCCACCTCATTTCACCAACTCCTCAGCTGATCCTGTTTCCTCAAACTGGAAGCCTCTGTGTCCTCATCTGAATGGCTCTCAGCTGAACTACTGCTCAAAACCTAAAAGCTTAACCAGCCAAATGCTTCTAGTTTCTGATCTTCACGCCTTATATATCTTTCTGCTTCCTGCCATCACTCCCTGGGATTAAAGGCTTACTTCTTGGGATTAAAGGTATGCGTGTGCTGTTTCCAATGTGGCCTTGAATTCACAGAGATCCAGATGGATTTCTGCCTCTGGAATGCTAGGATTAAAGGCGTGTGCTACCACTGCCTAACCTCCATGTTTAATATTGTGACTGTTCTGTCTCTGATCCCAGATAAGTTTATTAGAGTGCAAAATATTTCGGGAAACATAATACCACCACAATGGGCATTGAGTGTGTCATCCTTGGCAGCAAGTGATTTTACCCTCTCAGCAAGCTTCCCAGCTCAAGGCTGAAGGCTTTGAAGCCCATCGGAGGTTGATAGATGAGTCAGATTTCAGCTGGGCACGTTGTTTCACACTTATAATCCCAACACACTGAATATGGAGATGAAGATTTTGCGTTTCAAGTCATGTTAGTCTACATTGCAAGACTCTATCTCAAAACAAAATAAACATTACACATGCCCATTTTGGTGGTTCACACCTTAGATCTCAGTACTTAGCAAGCTGATGCAGGAGGATCACCACTAATTTTAAACCAAGCTAAGGTATCCTGTGAGACCCTGTGTCAAAAAAAAAATTCCCTTCCCAAAAGGGTTCAGATTAGCGTTCTTTTTACTATTTCCTAAACCTAACAAATGTCCACCCACTTGTTTGGGATTGCTGAATGAAATCAATACCTAAAATAAAAAAGGAGGACTGGTTAGCACTTGTAGATTCTAACTCCAGAATTCTCAAGGGGAGAAATTTTATCTGAGCACTTTTTACTCCTTTAAATAAGTCAGCCTGTTAAAAATACTCTTGAATTATTTTTTTATGAAATACACAATGATATACTTACTAGAGCCTTTAGAAATTAACATAAGTAAAATCTAAGAAAAAAATTTCAGAAAGTAAATTCAACACACCCAAAACAAAAAGTCAGTGGTGTTTTCAAGGATTATTTAAACTATGTTGCACTTTTATTTTTGACACAAGCTCAGAAAAATAATGAATCAAAAAAGAATTAAATGGTAAGCAAGCTTGCTATCTTTGTAAATACATTTCTCATTTGTTTAATAATATGTGGTGATATTGTGTTCCCCAAAATATTGTGCACCCTGATAAACTTATCTAGGGTCAGAGAACAGAACAGCCACTAGACAGATGTAGAAGTCAGAAAATGATGGCACTCACACCTTTAATCCTAGCCTTCTGGAGGCAGAGATCCATTCGGATCTCCGTGAGTTCAAGACCGCACTGGAAACAGCCAGGCATGGTGACTAATGCCTTTAATCCCAGGAAATGAGCCTTTAATCCCAGGAAGTGATGGCAGGGAGCAAAAAGGTATATAAGGCGTGAGGTCCAGGAACTAGAGCCTGGTTAAGCTTTTAGGCTTTTGAGCAGCACAGTTCAGCTGAGAGGCATCCAGTCTGAGGAAACAGGATCAGCTGAGGAATCAGCTGTGGCTTGTTCTGCTTGTCTGATCTTCCAGCATTGACCCTAATACCTGGCTCCAGGTTTGTTTTTATTAATAAGACCTTTTAAGGTTCATGCTACAATTATATTTTTTCAAACTGATGTAAATTACAGTTTATGATTACAAAACAAATAGACAGTAGTTCTTGTTAACCAAATAAATATGTACCCCCCCCAAACCAATCCTTGATATATAAGTCATACAAAAAGGTTTTATTCATGAGTGCTTACATTTTATTAAAAAGACACAATATTACTTATCCTAACAAATACTGCACTTATTATCAAGAGCATACCTGATACTTTAACATATTCTAATTATGTAACTACAGAGACAAGCCCAAGCTCCTCACAGGTTGAACTCACACACCTTCTGGGAGCCAGCACCATTTCACCTGCTGATCCTGGTCACTCAAAACAGCACTTCTGCAGTATTTACTACCTGTTGCTGAAAGCCATTAAAATTCCACTTAGAACATTTTAACAGTTTACAAGACACATTTGACTTAACAGCAAAAGGCAGAATGCCATTACAATTATTTATTTTTCAAGGTCAATGATGGTTTATCAACCACAGTATTCAGTCATATCCAGCTCTTCCTGAGACTGTGATTTACAGCTCACACAGTAACATATGTATCTTAACATAGGTGCAGCTCAGTCACTGTAAATTCTACATAAACCCCTGGTCTTGTCTATAGTAAGTTATGGACTAATTTATGTTTTAGAATATTAGTTTAAAATGTGTTACATATGTTTGTGCTGTGGAATATTTGTTTAATGATACAAAAATGTGTTGCATTCTTTTATGTCGCATTTGTTTAGCTCTATAAAGCTGTGTTACTTTGCCTGCCTAAAACACCTGATTTGGTTTAATAAAGAGCTGAATGGTCAATAATAGGTAGGCAGGAGAGAGAAATAGTTGGGGCAGGTTGGCAGAGAGGATAAAGAGGAGGAGAAATCTAAAAGGGGAGAGGAGTGAGAAAGGGGAGAAGGATGCCAAGGGCCAGCCAGCCAGCTACAGAGTAAAGAAGGAAAGAAAGATATATAGAATAAGGAAATGTAAAAAGCCCACAGGCCAAAATGCAGTTAAAGAGAAATGGGATAATTTAAGTTAGAAAAGCTTGCTAGAAACAAGCCAAACTAATGCTGGGCATTCATAATAAAGAATAAGTCTCTGTGTATTTATTTGGGAGCTGGGTGATGAGTCCCCAAAGAGTTTAAAAAAATACAGATTTATGCAAACACAAAAATCCCTGAAACAGCAAATATTTCAAACATAAAACAAAAGCAAATGTCAGTGAATACTCATTAAATCATAGGCTGTGTGTGTGAGAGAGAGCACAGTAGAGATTGTGTGTTGAAGATGTCTAAATTACTTTACATTTTCAAAGTAAAATGATATGTGAAATAAGTTTCATTAATTCACTTGCAAAAAACCCAAAATCTTTCTTGTATATATTGTTTTGTAGAATCTAACTTTGTAGCTGGAGTTTTCCTGCCTGGCTCACAGTCAGGATATATCTCTTTCACCTGCCAGTCCCACAGCCTCTCAGACCCGACCAAGTAAACACAGAGACTTATGTTGCTTTCAAACTGTATGGCCGTGGCAGGCTTCTTGCTAACTGTTCTTATAGCTTAAATTAATCCATTTCCTTTAATCTATACCTTGCCACATGGCTCGTGGCTTACCGGCATCTTCACAAGCTGTTTCTCATCGTGGCGGCTGGCAGTGTCTCTCTGACTCAGCCTTCCACTTCCCAGCTTTATTCTCCTCCTTGCCCCGCCTATACTTCCTGCCTAGCCAACGGCCAATCAGTGTTTTATTGATTAATTAGCAACACATTTGCCATACATCCCACAGCATAACTTCATTAATTAGCCATATGTTTTAAAACTTTAGCATTCCAATTTTATATCTTCAGGGTTAACAACTGAAGTGCACAAACATACTTTTGGGAAATGTGTTAAGTAAGGATAATACTAGAATAAGATACCTCCATTTAGAAAGTGATGCTAAATTTCATTCAATACTTTAAATTTATTTAATCTTATTTTATGTGCATTGGTGTTTTGTCTGCATGTATGTCTGTGTGAGGGTGTCAGATCCCCTAGAATTAGAGTTACAGAGTGTTGTGAGCCACCATGTGGGTTCTGAGAATTGAACCTGGGTCCTCTGGAAGAGCAGTCAGTGTTCTTAACCACAGAGCCATCTCTCCAGCTCCATCTTTCAGTCCTTTAACTATAATTCTAAATGGTGGCTTTAGTACTAGAGACAGAGTTTACTTTCTCTTTCCTTGGTGACTGGAGCTTTGATGATGGTGTTTAACTTTTAAGCATCAATTTACTTAATTTTTGAATTTTTATAGGTTCAAAGAATGAATTCTACAAGATTAAATTAATAAATAAGTAGTTTTCCATTAAGTAACAAGTACCCATCATTATGATTAAAACAAATAACCAAGTCTTGTCATGTATCTAATAGCTCATACTATTTTATAAATTTTTCTTTTTTTTTCTTGCAAGGACGACTACATTTTAAATTAAAAGCATCCCAAAGTAGATTACTTATGAAGTCCCCTTAACTGATAATCCAAAAAGAACACAAAAGCGAGGATGCTCTTGAAGAGAATTGTACAAGTTCCCGTGTGTGTGGTAATACACATACACATTTCAATACGTCAGCAAGGATATTCATTTCAGTCTAGTGACTGCTCATAACCATAACCACCTCCCAAGTATTTCTCTTCCCTTCCGTCTCTACAAAGAATTTAAAACTTGAATATTTTTTACTTCATTCTACATAAAATTTGCTTAGTAATATTACTAATCTTAACCAATATGAAAAATCTTGCTGTCAAAACATCTCTTTTTACTTAGTAGTAATAATAGTGTTTGATTTCTATTTCCACTTCCACTAAACTTGAACATCACAGGAAGTAAAAAGCACACTGAACTGATGCTCTGTACATATTTTGCTGAATACAGGAGATTATACGTAGCAGCTAAAACTCTTTCTTACATTTTAAATCATGTTTTACCCTTCATCAGAAATAACACTCAACCCTATGTTTTACTATTTTCCATAATCTTTAGATTTATACAATAGGAAAGGTTATTTTCTGCAAATGTATATAACGTGGTATTGAGATATTTGCTAAAAGTGTTTCAGAGGTGTAGTTAGAGTATAAATAGAAAATTAGGACCTAAAAGTATAGATATTCAATTGACTGGAAATCCTAGTGTTTTACTCAGGATTCTCTAGAGTCACAGAACTTATGGGATGAATCTCTCTCTCTCTCTCTCTCTCTCTCTCTCTCTCTCTCTCTCTCTCTCTCTCTCTCTCTTCTCTCTCTCTCTCTCATATATATAGATATAGATACAGATATAGATATAGTGTATATGTGTGAGTGTGTGTGTGTGTGTGTGTGTGTGTGTGTGTGTATTGGAATGCCTTACAGGCTGCAGTCCAAAAATGGCTATGAATTGAAAATCTAAGAATCTAGTAGTTTGCTCAGTCCCACGAGGCTGGGTGTCTCAGCTGGTCTTTTTATATGCTGGAATCCCAAAGAAGTAGGTTTCAATGCCAGTGAAGGAATGGATGTGCTGACAAGGCAAGGGAAAACAGACAAAGAACTAATACACAGCCTTTCTTCTTCCATTGTCCTTCTAACAGAAGGTGTGACCCAAATTAAAGTGTGCCTTTCAGCACACTTTAATCCTCAAAGTCTGGATTAAAGGCATGTGTCATCCAGCCTCAGGATCTGGATCAAAGGCATGTTGTCTTCTTGCCTCAAGGTCCAGATCACAACTGTGCCCTCCATTTCTGAATTATAGTTCATTCCAGATATCGTCAGATTGACAACCAAGAACAGCCATTACAATCCACTCCTTGTCAACTTGACACACAATCATATCTATCACCTTATGTCATGATTAATTTTCAAATGAAAAACAATAACCAGATCATAATTATGCCTAAACATAACATAACTATCCCACATACAATTGCAAATGCAATATATATTTAGAATAGTGGCAATGTCCATTGAGGGACATCTTTCTAGTATCTCGAACTTATATCTGATAACCACTGATATTCTCTTAATGGATGTTGCAACAGAGGATAAGGAAACTGAAAGAACATACTATCTGTACAAACACATTATTAACAAAATACAACCGAAACACTCATGTCAGTTAGAATCCTCATTCCTGCAACTGGTCACATGGCCTTAGATGGTATTTAGAACTACCTTCCTCTACTACCCATTCTGTATTTCTTCCACTCTATGCAAGCACTTCAGCAGGTCTTGGGTCTTTTCCTGGAGGAGTGACCCATACCTTCATTCCTGATGGGTCTGTACCCTTTGTCATCCTACCTGGATTAGATTTTTGTAGTTTCTCATTAACTTTAATCACAGGGCACTGTAACACCAAGAGATGCCCTAAAGGATCTTCTGCACTCCAGATATAACCATTCTTTCCTTCATTGTGGAGAGGCAATCCAATTTCCCCATGGTAATCTGGATATATCACCCCTTCTAACAGTGTCATTCCTTTCATAGTCTGTTGGTTTAAGGGCATTTGAAGTCCAAAATGACCAGGGGGGAATCTGAATTTCCAGTTCAATGAAGTGTTTGTTGTGGCTCCTAGCAGGAGTACTCCCCCTCTCTAGAACCAAAACTTCTAGGCCTGCAGAATTTAGAGTCGCAGAAACAGGAAGCCAAACTGTAGCACGAATCTTAAAAGTTCTTATTAATAAAAACAAACCTGGAGCTGGGTATTGGGGTGAATGCCGGAAGATCAGAGAAGCAGAACAAGCCACAGCTTCCTCACCTCGCCAATTCCTCAGGTGATTCTGTTTCCTTAGACTGGATGCCTCTCAGCTGAACTGTGCTGCTCAAAAGCCTATAAAAGCTTAACCAATCTAGTTCCTGGTTTTCACACCTTATATACCTTTCTGCTTCCTGCCATTACTTCTTGGGATTAAAGGTGTGAGTCACCATGCCTGGCTGTTTCCAGTGTGGCTTTAAACTTACAGAGATCCAGATGGATCTCTGCCTCCCAAGTGATAGGATTAAAGGCATGTGTGCCACCATTTTCTGGCCTCTATATCTAGTGGCTGTTCTGTTCTCTGACCCCAGATAAGTTTATTAGGGTACACAATATTTTGGGGAACACAATACCACCACACCAAACCTTTCCTCGTCAGTCACTAGGGATGATATTTAGTTCAACTATTCCCCTTTACACCCCTTGATTCCTGGACCCATGGATCCTAGCTATAGGAGAAACAATACCATTGTATTGGTTATTGATTTAGAGCATATACTGCCTTCTGGAGAAACTTGCCCCAGCCCTCAAGATGCTGCTACATAATTGGTGCTGTAACTGTGTCTTCAAGAGACCAAAGTTCATTCCATCCTTCTATAGGACAAGCTTCTTCAGGATGGTGAGGAACATATTAAGACCAGTGGATTCCATGATTGTGGGCCCACTGCCATGCTTCTCTGGCTATGAAGTGAGTTCCCTGGTCAGAAACAATACTGTGAGCAATACCATGTCAGTGGATAAGGCATTCTGTAAGTCCATTGATGGTGGTTTTGGCAGAAGCATTACATGTAGGAAAGGCAAATCCATAACCAGAATAAATATCTACTCCAGTAAGGACAGAGTTGTCCTTGCCATGGAGGAAATGATCTAATGTAGTTAACCTGCCACTAGGTCCCTGGCTAGTCACCCCAGGGAATGGTGCCATATCTGGGGCTCAGTATTGGTCTCTACTGTTGGCTGATTTGGTACTTAGCAGCAGCAGTAGCCACATCAGCTGTGGTGAATGGAATTCCATGTTGTTGAGCCCATGCATAATGCCCATCTCTGCCACCATGGCCACTCTGTTCATGGGTCCATTGGACAATGACATGAATGGCTGGGAAAAGATGCTGACTGTCCACAGAAAGTCATCCTATCTATTAGATTATTGAACTCTTCCTCAGCTGAAGTCACCTTTTGGTGAACATTTACATGGGATACAAGTATCTTCACACCCTTTGCCTATTTGTAGAGATCTATCCACATACTTCTCCCACAGATGACTTTCTCACCAATTTTCTAATCATGCTCTTTCCAATCCCTGACCATCCAGTCAATCCATTGGCAACAGCCGATCAATCAGTGAATAGTTGCACATCTGTCCATCTCTCCTTCCAAACTGTATGACCATGTGTACTGCCCAAACTTCTGCCCACTATGAAGATTTCCCTTCACCAGTATCTGTGGTGGTATTGTGTTCCCCAAAATATTGTGTACCCTAATAAACTTATCTGGGGTCAGAGACAGAAAAGCCACTAGATACTTAGGATGGGCAGTGGTAGCACACACCTTTAATCCTAGCATTCCAGAGGCAGAAATCTATGTGTTCAAGGATACAGCCAAGCATGGTGACTCACACCTTTAATCCCAGAGAGCAAGCCTTTAATCCCAGGGAGTGATGGCAGAAAAGAAAGATATATAAGGCATGAGGACCAGAAACTAGAAGCATTTGGCTGGTTAAGCTTTTAGGTTTTGAGCAGCACAGTTCAGCTGAGAGCCATTGGGATAAAGACACAGAGGCTTCCAGTCTTTTTTGGTTTTTCAAAACAGGATTTCTCTGTGTAGCTTTGCGCCTTTCCTGGAACTCACTCTGTAGCCCAGGTTGGCCTCGAACTCACAGAGATTCACCTGCTTCTGCCTCCTGAGTGCTGGGATTAAAGGCACCACCGCCGCCTGGCTGTGATGGCTATTCTTAATAGTCAAACTGACTGCTTCTGTAATTAATTAAAACCCAAAGATTTGAGTACACCTGTGAGGGATTTTTTTAAAAGGTTTTGAAATTAAAGACCCATCTTTAATCTGGGTCATTTGAGGTAATAAGATCCACCTTTAGCTGCTTGTTGGCTGTGCACACATTTAACTCCAGCACTCAGGAGGCAGAGGCAGAAGCAAAGGCAGTTAGATTTTCTGAGTTTGAGGTCAGCCAGGTAGGTCTACAGAATGAGTTCCAGGGCTACACAGATAAACCCTGTCTTGAAAACACAGACACAGACACACACACACCACACACACAACCAAATAAAGAATAAAATCCACCAAAAGGATGGTACCTTCTGGGGGCAGCCTGCATATATAAAGGATATTGAAGGAGGAAGCTCTCTCTCTTTGCCTGCTTGCCCTAGCTATGGCTACCAAGTTCATTCCTTTACTAGCATTAGAGCCTACTTCTTTGGAATTTTGGTGTATACTAAAGACCAGCTGAGATATCCAGCTTGATGAACTTAACAACTACTGGATTCTTCACATTTCCATTGGTAGGCAGCTATTGTTGGACTATTGGACCACAGCTTGTGAGACATTCTAATACATTCACTTTCTACATATATGGAGAGAGTCATTCTACAAGTCATGATCATGTAGAGAACCTTGAATGATGCAGTTGGGTTTTTTTTTTCACCTGCCCACTGAAGAAGATGTGCTGGCTAACAATAGACTTCATAAACACATTCTTCCTAGCTCCATTATTTTCTAAGTATTCAACTTTCCATGAAGCCTACTCTTTTTTATTATTATTCATTTGCCAACAATTTGCTCTGAATTTCAGGAATAAAACTCCTAAAGCAGTGAAGCCATCATTCAGTTTTCTGATGGCGGAAAGACATATTATCTTGTTTGTGACCTAGTTCCTGCTTTTCTTTCCTGATTGTTTGAAGTCACTGAGACAACCACGTAAAAAGTACCTTCAGTTCACCTGGCCTCAGTATGAAGCCACACACCAAACATTTCCTTTTGTGTCTTTAAATCTCTCATTAGTTGTTAATATTATGGGCACCCTTCCACCTATGTGACAAAGAATCACTCCACCCCACATAGTATAGTGGGCTGTACAAGCTAGCTAGCCACTTTGTGTTCAGGAGGAAGAAGAGGAAGTACCTACGAAGTGCAGGAAGATAATAGGGTCTGCTATTGGAACCAGGGGCAAGTGCTATTGAAATGCATATCTCTGCTGATCTAGAAAAGGTCTTTGTCTGGGGTGGAAGGCAGGGTCAGGAACCATTGTGCTGTGTCTTTAAGCACAGTGTAACCTTAAGGGAGGTGCTCTTGTCACTCATGCCTCACTAGCCAATCAGGTCCTCTAGGCGGCCTGCCAGTCAGAAGTGGTGCAGGGCCCTTCCGGCTTCCTGCTTCAGGATTGGCTTTGAAGAGGAGCTGATGCTAGTGGGTTTGTGTGCTGTGCTGTGAGTGTTGCTGCAAGGAGCTGAGCATAGAGCATGGGCAAGCTGGAAAACCACGACATGGTGAGTGAGGCACTGCTGTCCCCAGATGGGGAGTAACGAGTGGGGAGGTGAGGGAGCCAGTGTGGTGGGTCTTCCCTGGATCTGGGTGGGAACCTGCAGCCAGAATGCCTGTCCAGTGAGTTCCCATGTGGTCCTTGAAACTCCCTGGACCCAGAGGCAGCCTTTGAATAATTTTGCTCTGTGGGCTGAATCTGTAATCAACTTCAACAGGCTTTTGGTGTACCCATGGAAAGCAGGTTGCCAAACTCAGAGAGGCCTAATTTCTTCAGTATCTTCTAGGAGTTCAGTACTTTACATTTAATGTTTACATGTAAGATCCATTTATAGTTAACTTTTTGGAGGTTGTAAAAGGCATTTCGTGTTGGGTAGCACTCCACTACCAGTGGTACAAAGGATTTACCAATGCTTAGGAGATAGTAAGTCTCACAAAGTAGAATTTAGCTGGAGGACTGCCTCTAAAACACCCCGAATATAAGTTTATGCTAATCAGGCCTGTTAGAGATTAGGATACACATTTGTTCACCAGGATTTTCTTGACATTTGGCTCCAAACCATTACAAAGGAGCCACCCTCTGATTTACAGCCAGCCACTAGACCCAACCCTATATCAAAGAACAGACTAACAAGCTGCTTATTGAGGCAATACAGGGTCACAACCCACCTTAAGGCCTGGTGTGCCATAAAATTCCAGTTTTCATAGTTCTGCCAGATGGGAAATATGACACCAGGTGACAACTATTTGAAAAGTAAAGTGTTAAGGATTGGCCAGTTCAAGCAAGGCTTTCATCTAGGCCCTCAGGCAGGGAGAAGGAACATTCTTGGAAGAGCTAGTAACAGCCTGGGGCCTAAGCCTTGGGAGCTTTCCCTAAGTGCCTGATGTATTGACAATAAAACAGAGCTCCTTCTCTAAAATCAGGAATGTGCTTGGGAGAGCTGATAGTGGTCTGGAACCAGGGTCTTTGTGGAGGGGTTGCTTCAGATCCTGAAAACTCAACTCTTCCCACCACATGGAGCCATGGTTATCAGTCCCAGTGCCCTGTAGGCCTAGTCAGTAATGTTCGTGAGATACACTGTGTTCCCTTTGTGCAGCATTGTTTGATTAGCCTCCTCCCTCCCTGAGTTTGTCCTATTGTATGATAGTTTCTGTTGACTTCATAGAATTCACCTATTTCTTTCCATTATCCCCCCCTGGAAGTAATATGCAAATGCTATTCTTCTTAAGAAGCTCAATTGGCATGGGGCATAGATTGTGTAAAACCTTCTGCTTTTATTTATTTATTTATTTATTTATTTATTTATTTGGATTTTTCTAAGACAGGTTTCTCTGTGTAACAGTCCTGGCTGTCCTGGAACTCGCTCTGTAGACCAGGCTAGCCTCAACTCACAGAGATTCACCTGCCTCTGCCTCCCAAGTGCTAGGATTAACACCACCATCCAGCACTTTTGTCTTTTCTACCTTCTACTTTTTCTATCATTCTTATCCCCTGCCACCTTCACCTCAGGACCGTGCCCCTGAAGAATTACCTGCTCTTTCAGGCATACTTAAGAAACAATTCTGGGAATATCTTTACTGTGTAACTCTCCCATCTGCCTAAGTGGCTAGACCTACAAGTTGTCTGTCTCTAAATTGTTCAAAGTGTAACCTGGAGCATGAACCTAAAAGACACCTAAGGATGACAGCATATGTGGAATGCATAATGTATCTAGACTGACTCCTCTTTGAGCATTAGCCAGAGATGAATTCATACTATTATTAAAGTGATTTTTCTTTATTAATCTCCTAAGTGTATGAAGTGATTTCTCCCTCAGAAAGCATATTAATTTTAGAACAGCTGCATTTCCATCATGTTAGAAAAATGTTTACTTGATTCCAGTCCGTTGCTCTCCAGGGCAATGATCTTACTGTCTTCTCTACCACACCTTCAAAATTCTTACGTGACTGTACCACCTCAAAGATTTAAAATTGTCCATTTGAGTCATGTAGTCAACGATCCAATCAGTCACAGGAAAAGGATTCACATGTGGAGCATTGCCTTTGTCTTTAGACCAAAATAGGAGGAATAATTTATTGTGTACACTGCAGGGGAAAACAAGGTAGGCAGTCAGCTGCTGGAGTCACCATTATGAAAAAGGACCTGATTGTGGTAGTGAGAGTGATTTTGTAATTTTCTAGCATGTTTTAATTCATGTCACATGAATGATTACAAACCAGATTGTGTGGGTGTACTGTTTCGGAAGGTTATTTTGAGCCAATAAATATTGAATTTGCAATTAGGTAACTATCCCGTGCAGATATGTTCAATCCTGCATGACATAGTTATGTCAGCTCAGAGGTTTGAGAAACAGGCTGTTGACTGTAACTATGTGTCAGGTTACAGATCTCAGCAGCCAACATATGTGTATGGGCAGGATCAATCTATCTCTTATTAATGACATTCCCTCTACTAGGGAAGGGCCTACACTTTCAAAGTCAATATAGCTATTTTTTTTTTCATCTTAAAAGTACATTATTTTTATCATTTAAAAATTACTTATTGGCCGGGCGGTGGTGGCACACGCCTTTAATTCCAGCACTAGGGAGGCAGAGCTAGGCGGATCTCTGTGAGTTCGAGGCCAGCCTGGGCTACCAAGTGAGTTCCAGGAAAGGCGCAAAGCTACACAGAGAAACCCTGTCTCAAAAAACAAAACAAAACAAAACAAAAAAATTACTTATTGATATCGTTTTTTAATGTTTTCTTTAAGTGCATTACATCTCTTATCTCTATTTGTTTCTGTTCTCCAATGTTTCTAGGTCTTTATGAGTTTCATTCCTTTCCTCTCAAGTGATGTTGATTATAGATTTCTGTGTAGAGCATTGTCTCCTGTAGCTTAGGCTTGCCTCATGCTATGTAATTAAGAATTGCTTTGAACATCTAATCCTGCCTTTGCTGCCCAGTGCTAGGAAGACAGTCCTGCAACTCCTTCCAGTCTGGGCCTTGACTGGTCAGTGAGAAGGAAAAATAGACCAGTTTATGAGTGACCTCCAATCTCTCTGGCTTATAAATGAAGAGGGACATATAAATGAAGGAGGAACTATGCAAGAATTGAGTTCATTGACCAACTTTGAAGCTTGTGGAGTCACAATGCAGAAAGGAGAGGCAGGACAGAGGTTAAGAGCTTTCCTACTTCAACAGTAGTTGAGATTAACAATGTGGAATTAGGTAGTCAATTTTAGATGTTCCATAAATGTCCTGATTAGCCATTTCTTGGGGTCCACAGGCCAGGGAAATCAAGAATCTGGATAAAGGACTGACCTTATCATGAAACCAAATTGCTATAGTTACAGTAATTCAACCCAAATAGATTTGGGTAAAATGTTGTGGCCCCACCTAACAGGACTGTTATTTTTCTGTGTTGGATGTACAGCCTGAGAGAAAAGGTTTTAGAAGTTCTTAATGTGCTCTAATACAAAGCCCTAGTTTCTGGAAAACATGCTCTTAACTGGTAAGGTATTTTCCACCCTAAGTTTTCTATTCTTGATTATGTTTCTTGTCCAAGGCAGCCTAGTCAGAGTCAGATACCTGATGATTAAAAAGTGTAATTCTCCTCCATTTTAGAGAATAAGCCTCAGGCAGGGATGAGCTCCCTAAATGTTTATCCCATACAACATGGTCAGCCAATTATCCATATATACCTGGGTTCTAGTGGAGACATATTGCCCTGGCTGTTATTGACTATGTTCATATGCTATCATCTAAGTGTCTGGGTTTGGAATGATTATAGGTCTAGGTGTTGGTTTTTGGGTTTGTCTAAGTTGTGTGAGTGTTATGTTCTTTGGTTTTTGTTTCCTGTATGGATTTTTCCAGAGTATAATAGTTTTATGTTGCCTGATTTATTGGCCTACTCTGCTGGTGTGTTCACAGGGAATTCCTGCTGGTGTTGGTGGCTGGGCTGCAGCAAAGAGTTGGGAGAAGGAGGATTAGAGAGGATCCACAGAAGATGTGGACAGGAGGAAGGGAGACTTTAGTTGGTGATCTGTTGCAGCACTAGGGATGAGCCTTAGGGAATTTGGTTGGGGAGAACAGATCACACCTCTGTCTTTTATGCTCTTCTTGCCATATCTTTCACAGTAATTCCCCAGACTTAGGAGGGGATTGAACTATATATGTTGCTTTAAGACTGAACATTCCCAGTCACTTATTCTTTACACTTTGGCCAGATATGTAACACTGTGTCAATCACATTCTACTTCATTTAGAAGCATTAAAGTTGAGGGATAGGAGGTCCATTGATCTATGGATATAATGTTGTTTTAAGTCAGTTTAATTCTATGTCCACCTGGTAGCATAATAAAAATTCATTCTTCCATAAGGCCCATGACCTCTCTATCCTTAAGTTCTTAGTCTGATAATGGTGCCAGGTATTTTTTTCATCCTGTGGAGAGGGGCTTGAATACAATTGGGAGGTGGTTGCTTATTCACATAATATTTGTGATACCATTGCAGCAGTGTGCAGGTCTGCCAGGTCAGTCATTATTGTAGTTTGAAGTGTTTGTAGTTAAGCATGACTTGTCTTCTCCAGTAGCTTGCATAGCACCTTCCATCACTGTGAAAGCAAGTCAGTATGGATAAAGCTTCTGCTTCTTTACCACTTTGACTTTGCCATGCTCTGTGACTCAAGCATATGATATCTTCATCAGTAGGGTCTTATCAAGTTCTTGAGGATAACCAAGAGCAATAGCAATACAGTGTAATGTTTGAGGAATTTTTGGGACCTAATTTGCAAGAACTCCAAAGAAAACTTATACATGGCACAGAATTTTTATTTGTTTCCCTCTGGTGTCCAGTAGGAGCCTTGTTTTTTCTGTTTCAGAGTACCTCCATTTTAATTCTGTACCTCTCTCTCTATTCCCCTTTCTATGTGTGTGTTTGTGTCTCTCTCTGTGTGAGTATATGCTTGTGATATAAAGTGTAGTAAATTTCCATATCTTTTTCCCAAAGGTCTTTTATTTATCTCTTTCCCTTCTCTCTTCCTTACCCTACCTCCACCTACCCCATTCCAGTTTAACCCTCATTGGTTCATTTTCCCCTTTGTATCTGTGCATTTTATCTCCCCTCTCTCTATAGCCATTCCCATGGTGTTTATTAATTTCAGGAACTCTGGATATTATAATTGAAACACATATCTGAAGATTTAACACCAATCTCCACAGTGACAGAAAATGTGTGATGTTTATCTTCTTTGGTCTGAGTTGGATTATTCAAAATAACTGTTTCTAGCTTCTTCTGTTTAGTTGTGAATTCCTTGGTTTCATTTTTTCTCAATATCTGAATAACATTACTCTATATATGTCTATAATAATCTTCATTATTCATCTATCAGTTGATGCAAATCTAGGGTGTTTTCATTTTCTGGCTATTGTAAATATAATCAAAATGAACATGGATTAGCAGATGTCTCTAGAATAGGATATGGACTTTCATGTATATATACGTGGAAGTGTACTACTGGGTCATATGGTATATCCAGAGTTAGCTTTTTGAGGAACCTTTGTACTGATTTTTAAAATGGTTGCACCGGTTTGCATTCCTGCAAGCACTGAAATGGAGTTCTCTTTTCTGCAAATCAGTGCCAGCACTTCCCCCTTTTTTTTTTTTTTTTTTAATTTTAGGCATTCTGACTTTGGTGAGATAAACTCAAAGAGAAGTTGTAATTTGCATTTTCCCAGTATCTAAGCATGTTAAACACTTTTAAATGTTTGTCAGCCATTTTTATTTCATTTTCTTTGAATTCTCTATTTAGCTCTATGCCCCATGATTAATATTTAAAATATAAACACATAACAACTACCTTCCCCTTCATCTTTTCAGTCACTTCATGCCCCTGTTGTAGAGTGCTGCTTTAACAATGTAAGGATGTGTTACATTTGTTTATGCTGTGGAAAATTACTTTAACTATGTGAAGGTGTGTTACATTTGTTTATGCTGTATTTGTTTAATTATGTAAAGATGTGTTGCTGTTTCACCTTGCCTGCCTAAGGCCCTTGATTAGTCTAAAAAGCTGAACATTCAATAGCTAGGCAGAAGAGGGATAGTCAGGGGTGGCTGGTAGGAAGAATATAAAGGAGGAAGAATCTAGCGAGAATGAGGGACAAAGAGAGGGACATGCCTGGGACCAGAAGCAAGGCAGTTACCAGCCAGCCAGACCTCAGAAGCAGGAAAATAGGATATATGGAAAGAAAGAAAGGTAAAAAGCCCTGAGGCAAAATGTAGATAAAGAGAAACAGGTAAAGTTATAAGAGCTAGCAAGAAATGAGCCTAAGCTAAGACTGAACATTTATTACTAATAAGCCTCTGTGTTATGATTTGGGAGCTGGATGGTGGCCCAAAAGAAAGCCTGCTGTATGCCCCCACTTACTCTGTCTCAAACTGGTTGTTTCTCTTTTGTTATTATTATTGCATATACATATATATGTATATGCACATAAATATTTAAATATGAGCTGCTGAATTCATTTGGTATTTCTTCTATTTATATGATTTGAGGGCAGACTACTTTGTTTTTGATAACCAACTAAGAAGCTTATCCCTGGGAAAAAGTAATTCTCCCTCTCTCAATAGTCATTAGTTTCCTGTAGTACTCTGTTTAGGGAGAGGGTTTCATTAGATTCCCCCCTCCCCAAACCTTCTATGTTAGTATGTCTATGTTATTATGTCTACTGTTTTCTCCTTCACCTGAAATCTTCTTGTGGGGCTTAGGGTCTGTCTACCTTGCCAGCTGTGGCTTTGGGCTCCCAGCTCCTGTATCATTCCTATTCTAGAGGTCCAGGTCTCCTCCTCCAGGGCCCTGTGGTTGCAGTGGATGGGCTGCCCTGCTGTCTCCACTGGCCTTGATCTTAGAGCAGCTCCCCAGTTTAGCTGCCAAGCACTCCCCATTCTACCTCTTTCCTCAAAACTGAGGTCACCACAGAATTCCCAGGTCCTCTGACTAAGACTAAAAGAATATCTGGAAGGGCATTTCCAGGGAGTGGGGAATGTTTGTGAGCATGTTTTGTGGGTGTGTCTGTGAGGGACTTGCCTGGGGATGCATCTAGAAATTGCTGTGCTTATGGGGAGATGAGTTTGCTTCAAGGAGAGGGTGTGTTTAGTAGGTGATTGGCAGACTTGGCTCAGGGAGGCAAGAAGGTGTCAGTACACAAATTCACAGGCTGTGTAGCCCCAACCCAGCTCTTGTCTTGCCTATCTCTAATATCTATGGAGTTGAAGGAGGTGTTCATGGAGTGTCACCTTGCCTGATCACTTGTGGCCCTGGAACTAGTCCCCGGAAGGTCCCTAGGACCTGAATTTAGCTGGGTCAGGAAGGAATCAACCAGGGCTGATGATGAAACCCAGAGAGGTGGAGATCAAGTGCTGCTACTGTAGCTGTTAGGAGTGGCAGGATGCTGGGAACAGTCCAGGAACAGCTAGCCATGGTCATATAGGTGAGAACTTGATACAAGGAAAATGAGGCCAGCATCCACCTACCCTTTTTAAGGTCCTTTCACTCTCCAGACCCTTCTTTGAGCCCAAATGCCTTCCAAATACTTCCTGGTATCCAGTTGCTTTATAGAGCTTCCCATGGGGGGCCTGCATTGCCTTCTGAGAGTTCAGAAATTGTTAGAGTCTTGGAATATTCCTGGGACAGCATGGGTGATCCTCATAGGTGAGCACCTTGGTAAAATTGGAAATGTTATAAGGCAAACAAACTCATAACTGTTGTTTTGAGGCATTTGCTATTTTGAATGTAACATTGGTTATTATCAGAATTATGGAGCTTGTTGATATTATAAATTGTTGCTGTTTCTATAGATTGTGGTTAATATTTTCACCTATTTGTAACTGTTTAAATGCACAGTTCCTTTTATTAAGGATTATTAAAGTTACAGTTTAAACTGGAACACTTCAGGTTTCTGGAACCAGAACTGGAGTAAATGCATACATAACTCTTTGTAAGAACTTCAGCAAAAAAACTTTGAGTTCTTCTATCATTTTCGTTTGTTTGTTTGATTTTTGCAGGAGAGACAGGTTCTTAATATTTACTTCTTGCCATCCTGGAACTGATTGTATCAACTAGGCTATCATTCACCTCAGAGACAGGTATATCTGAGTATATCAGAGGCAGGTATATCTTCTGAGTGCTGGGATTAAAGGCATGAGCCAAATTACCCAGGCTGCTCATCTTTTTTTTATAGTTAGTAATTGTTCATACAATTTCTCTGATGTGTACTCAGTATTATTCATCTGTTTGCTTGTCTCTCTATGTCTGTTAATAGGCATTTCTCTTGCAAGGTGATATCCCATTCAAAGCATTCATAAATGATGGAGGTAAACCTATTCAGTTTCTTTCTAAAGTGAATTGATGATTATTTTATAATGTCTGTGTCCTAGAGTAAGTGTAGGAAACACCAGAATTATATGACTATATTGTCAAAGAAGTATACATTTACAATGTTGTCAGTATCATGCTTTTTGTTGTATACATGTATGGCATATTTTAGGACGCAGTGACCTATAATGATGTGCATGTCAACTTCACTCAGGAAGAGTGGGCTTTGCTGGATCCTTCTCAGAAGAATCTTTACAAAGATGTGATGCTGGAGACCTATATGAACCTCACTGCTATAGGTAATACTGTGAATTTTCCTTTATGTATTAAAATAAGGGAACAACTGTTTATTGGTTATTGATGCTCTTCTGTAATTTAAATGAGAATGAAGAAGAATGAGGTTAATAAATCAGGCACGTTTCTAAGGATCACTAAAAATAGTAACTTAAATTTTACACAATTTTTAATAATATACATTTCCTGGTACTATATTTTAGGCTACAAATGGGAAGATCTTAATATTGAAGAACATTGTCAAAGTCCTCGAAGACATGGAAGGTAATTTTCGTGTGAGAGTTGATACAAATGTGCCTCTGGAGATATTTTAATGTATCTGGAAGTTTTAAAGAAAAGCAACAGTGTAAATTGTAGCTAGAGTTTTCCTGCCTGGCCCACAGTCAGGACAAATCTCTCTCACCCGCCAGTCCCACAGCCACTCAGACCCAACCAAATAAACACAGAGGCTTATATTGCTTACAAACTGTATGGCCGTGGCAGGCTTCTTGCTAACTGTTCTTATATCTTAAATTAATCTATTTCCATTAATCTATACCTTGCCACATGGCTCGTGGCTTACCGGGATCTTCCCATGCGGCTTGTCATGGTGGCGGCTGGCAGTGTCTCTCTCTCAGCCTTCTACTTCCCAGAATTCTTCTCCTTGTCCCGCCTATACTTCTTGCCTAGCCAATGGCCAATCAGTGATTTATTTACTGACCAATCAGCAACACACTTGACATACAGACCATCCCACAGCAGTAAATAATCATAGCTTAAAGCTCATTGATGATCACTAAATTCTCACAAAACTATATACCTCAATGGCAGGTAAGTGAAATTGTGTTTGTAAGTCATTCTTTAAGAAGGAAGATAAGGAATCAATGCCTTAACAGATCTCACCATTTGAATTATAGCTCCATCAGAGCTATGTTGTAGAATTGCCAACCCATTTAGTTTCATGCCACTCATATTACAAAAGTATACTCACTGAATAGTTGATAAGTGTATGTACAAAACTTTCTAATATGCAAATTGTTTGTAGTAAAACTAGTGTTGCTCATATAGTTGTTCTGACTTTGCTAAGTTTAGTGAGATGGGTAGTAGAGTCAAAAATTAAGGTGGGGCTTGTTGTGGAGAAATCTTATACCATGTCTATGAGGAACAGAAAGCTAAATTGTGTGAATGCAATATGGAAACCTTTTATTATTCTTCCTTTAATAAGTATATCATATGTCACTCTGGATAAAAGCCATATGAGCATAGGGATATAGAAAGAAGCAATGTACCTCTCTCCATCTGAGAACAATTAGTTTGGGGGTCGTCGAACCTGTGTTCCTGTTCAGGGCACCATCTGTGGGAGGCCAGCTCCCACTTTTTTTTTTTTTTGAAGACAGGGTTTCTCTGTGTAGCTTTTTGGAGCCTATCCTGGAACTCACTTTGTAGACCAGGCTGGCCTTGAACTCACAGAGATTCATCTGCCTCTGCCTCCCAAGTGCTGGGATTAAAGGCATGCACCACCACTGCCTGGCCCAGCTCCCACCTTTTAAAGGGTTCCTATGAGGAGGAGAGAGGAATGAGAAATATTAGAAAGATAGCAGAGATGAGACAGAATAGCTTCAAGAGGACCTGAATCAAAATCCACTGGCCCCTCTGTCTTTTCAAAAGGGCTTTTATAACAATGCCAAGAGGCAGGGCAAAAGACCTCCCCCTTGCCATCAAAGTACAAGCCAAGTGCAGACCCTTCCAAAACACCTGGTAACCACACCTGTGGTCCAACTATCCCCTTATGCAACCCTGCTGGTTAAGTAAAGCAAGCTCAGATCTCACTAGGAAACCTCTGTGGAGTCCCACAAATTAGAAGATATGTAGTAGTCCCCAGGTTGAGTAGGCTTATTGAATATGATTCAAGTTTACAAGTAATTGGTTTTCCAGCTAGGAAATACATCAACAAACTTATACAGTAGAAAAGCCCTATGAGTACTAGAAATGTGTAAATACTTCTGCTTGTCCTGGTTCACTTTGCAAATATAGTATGAATCACAGTATAGGAAAATTTATCAATGGAATAAGTGGGGTAAAGGTCTGAATTCTTCCAGTTCTCTTCAAATATGTGAAAAATCTCATAGAGAAAAAAGATGCCATAAATGTAAGCCAGGTAATAAAGGCTCTTACCATCACAGGCATTTTCAGATATGCAAAACAATCCTTAATGAAGGAGAACAACATGAATGTAAACAAAGTGATAAAAGCTTAAGATCTGATTACTCTTTACAATTAGACCAAATTGTAAAATTAATTCATACAGATATAAAGATTCAACAGTGTTATGAAGGTGGTAAAGCTTTTACATGTGCCAATTTTCTTTGCAGGCATGAAAGAAGTCATACTGGAGAGAAACCCTATGAATGTAATCAATGTGATAAAGGCTTTTCACCACACAGTCATTTTCAAAAGCATAAAATAACACATACCGGACAGAAAACCTATGAATATAATCAATGTGGTAAAGTCTTTGCACAACACAGTCTTCAAATGATTAAAATAACACATACTGGAGAGAAACCCTATGAATGTAATCAATGCAGTAAAGCATTTGCACGTCACAGTCATCTTCAAATGCATGAAAGAACACATACTGGAGAGAAACCCTATGAGTGTAACCAATGTGGTAAAGCCTTTGCATGTCATAGTAATCTCCAAATACATAAAAGAAGACATATGGAAGAGAAACCCTATAAATGTAATCAATGTGGTAAAGGCTTTGTATGTCAAAGTAGTCTCCGAATACATAAAAGAAGACATACTGGAGAGAAACCCTATGAATGTAATCAATGTGGTAAAGCCTTTGCACAACATAGTAGTCTTCAAATGCATAAAATAACACATACTGGAGAGAAACCCTATGAGTGTAATCAATGCAGTAAAGCCTTTGCACAACACAGTGCTCTTCAAATGCATAAAAGAACACATACTGGAGAGAAACCCTATGAATGTAATCAATGTGGTAAAGCCTTTGCTTGTCATAGTAATCTCCAAATACATAAAAGAAGACATACTGGAGAGAAACCCTATGTATGTAATCAGTGTGGTAAAGCCTTCGCACAACATAGTCATCTTCAAAGGCATAAAATAACACATACTGGAGAGAAACCCTATGAATGTAATCAATGTGATAAAGCCTTTGCACAGCACAGTAGTCTTCAAATGCATAAAAGAACACATACTGGAGAGAAACCCTATGAATGTAACCAATGTGGTAAAGCCTTTGCACAACAAAGTAATCTCCAAATACATAAAAGAAGACATACTGGAGAGAAACCCTATGAATGTAATCAGTGTGGTAAAACCTTTGCACAACCCAGTCATCTTCAAAGGCATAAAAGAACACATACTGGAGAGAAACCCTATGAATGTAATCAATGTGATAAAGCCTTTGCACAACAAAGTAATCTCCAAATACATAAAAAAAGACATACTGGAGAGAAACCCTATGAATGTAATCAGTGTGGTAAAACCTTTGAGCAACACAGTGCTCTTCAAATGCATAAAATTACACATACTGGAGAGAAGCCCTATGAATGTAATCAATGTGATAAAGCCTTTGCACAAAACAGTCATCTTCAAAGGCATGAAAGAAAACATACTGGAGATAAACCCTATCAATGTAATCGATGTGGTAAGACCTTTGCACAACACAGTCATCTTCAAAGGCATAAAACAATACATATGGGTGTGGTGGTATTGTGTTCCCCAAAATATTGTGCACCCTAATAAACTTATCTGGGGTCACAGAACAGAACAGCCACAATATTAAACATAGAGGATAAGCAGTGGTAGCACACGCCTTTAATCCTAGCATTCCAGAGGCAGAAATCCATCTGGATCTTTGTGAGTTCAAGGCCACATTGGAAACAGCCAGGCATGGTGACACACACCTTCAATCCCAAGAAATGAGCCTTTAATCCCAGGGAATGATGGCAGAAAGGTATATAAGGCGTGAAGATCAGAAACTAGAAGCATTTGGCTGGTTAAGCTTTTAGGCTTTTGAGCAGCACAGTTCAGCTGAGATCCATTTTAGATGAGGACACAGAAGCTTCCAGTCTGAGGAAACAGGATCAGCTGTGGAATTGGCAAGACCTTTAAGATTCATGTTACATATGGGAGAGATACCCTATGAGTGTAATCAATGTGGTAAAGCCTTTGAGCAACACAGTGCTCTTCAAATGCATAAAATTACACATACTGGAGAGAAACTTCATGAATATAATCAATGTGATAAAGCCTTTGCATGTATTAGTAATCTTCAAAATCATAAGAAATCATACTGCAGAGAAACCCTCTAAATGTAAAGTTTTGCAAGTCACGGTAGTCTTTATTACAAGAGTAAAACTTTTAGTTTATAATTGGTCTGTTAAAGCCTTTGAATATAAAATTAGACTTGAGGATCTGAAAAACCTCATACTGAAAGGAAACTATAAGTGATTTGGTAAGATCTTTAGCCAACACTTATATTCAGTTACACAAGATTATTCTGGAGAGAAAAATCTGATGAGTGTCAACAATCTGTTTAAGCATTATGATGTCCCTCTTTATTTTGTTTAAACCTGCAAAGTCACATGTTCAAAAGGCCTATGAATTTAAGGTAACCCTTTTAGATTTTATTCTTCTCTTCAATTACATAAGATAATGAATCCAGGTGTAAAACTTCATGGATGTGTATTAGCACCTTTTCTGTTGCTGTGATAAAACATCATGTCTAAGTGTACTTATGAAAGGGTTTAATTTGGCCCTTGGTTCCAGAGCAATACAGGATTACCATGAAAGTGGCATGTAAACAAGTGTCAGACATGGCAGCTAAAGTAGGAAGCTAAGAATTCACATCCTTAACCTGCAGCATGAAGCAGAAAGTATAAGTTGAAAGTGGTGTGCAGATGTAAACTCTCAGGCCAACCCCTAGTGACATATTTCTTCCAGCAGGGCAGCATTTCCTAAATCTTCTCAAATGATACTACAGACTAAAAATGATTGATTTCACTGACTTCAAGCCTACATGCTTGATTTTTGTTATATGAACCAATTCATAATGGAGAAGAACTCTGTAAGCTTTTAGATGTCTTAATACCTGTGTTACAGGAATTACAAGAGAAAACTATTCATGAGTGAAAATTAGTTTAAAGGTTTGTTTTAATTTTAATTATGCCATGTCAGTGTCTTTGTGTCTTTGTGTGGGTATGTGCATGTGCATTCTGGTTCCCAAGAAGGTTAGACCCTTGGAGCTTCTTGTAGCAGGAATTCTTGGAAGTTGTCAAAAACCTGACCTGGTTCTGGGAATGAACTTGTATTAAGGACTTGGCCATGTCTCTAGCCCTGTAAATATTTTAAAGCCTTTTTTATAACATTTTGATATCAGGATATAGGAATCAACTCATAAAAGAAAAACCCTAATCATGTAAACAAATTGGCAGACTTTAGACATCACAGTTGTCTTCAGTTTCAAAAATTTTTTTGTTTCATCTATTTTTCATTGGAGTTTTGAGGTAAGTAAATTATTAACCAAGTTCACTAAAAAATGATGTGAAGATCACATTGTGGCTTCTATTTTGCAACATTTGAGGTAGATATTAAAGTGTGTTATATGTGTTGCAAATCCATTTAGTGAAGTTTCTTTTGTGGTTCTTCTATTCCTTCTGTGGCTTTTGCTCATCTTCTATTGTGCTTTCATGTAGAGATATTTTCTGCTATATTGTAAAGAATGGGATGGCCATCATCTAAGTGGTCCTTTTTTATTTAAATATTAGGCAGTGTGTGATTATACTTTTCAAGTAAGGGTGTCAAAGGGTGGTGGATTTTTGTTCCTGTTTTTATTTTTCATATTTCCAAATTACCTTGAGATGTTGTTTGTTATCCAGCCTGGCTTAGATGTCAGTAATTAGGGATATATTTGAAGTCATGATACTCGTGTCAATCTTCTGAGTACAAGTCTAAGGGTAGATAATGTACTCCCAACATTTGCTGTTTTGTCAAAACTTTTTAACAATATTAATGTTAAAATGCTTAATATAAAATATAAAAATAACATTAAACACCTCATGTGTATCCAAAGAAACATTCTCATCTATCTGGAAGAGATGTAATAAGGTAGGATAATCAGCAATCAACTGTATATTTCACAATATACTTTGCTGTGCTATGGATATGTATATGTTATTTGAAGTTCCATTCATCTTCATGTCCTCATCAGTTATCCATTTGGCATATCATCTTGAACTATTGCCTTCTAAGGAAATTATCCAGGGATGCCAGATAATGTAATGGCAGTGAGATTTATTTTAAAAAATTTGTTGTGTATGTGTGTAATATGGCTATGGGTTTTTAGGCCATGACAGATATGTGGAGACCAGAAGACAATTTTGTGGGGTCTACTTTTGTCCATCTTCATATGGTGATCAAGATGATGTCATACCCTTATAAAACAGAGACATTTCCAACAAAGCTGACTCACTGGTGCTCAAATAAGATTAGTTAAAACATTACACCAGTAAAATATTGTCTTTTCAGATTGTAAGCATATTTCCATCAAAGGATAATGGAAGACATTTTATATATAGTTCCATATTTAAATTTTTTTTCATGTATATGTTACTTTAAAAGAGAATGAAATTTAATTTAGGTATGAAACTTTTACCAGTGAGTACATCAATTGCATGTCGGGTACCAGTGGAGGTTACAAGAGAGTGATCCCTCATGCCTGTAGTTACAAACAGTTGTGAGCTGTCTCTTTGGTGCTGGGAATCAAAGTCAGGCCCTATGAATGAGCAGCCAATGCTCTGAGGTGTTGAGCCATCTATTCAGCCACATGAACATTTCATTACAGCAGTAAGGTGTGAATGGATGATATTGAGTTCATCTTTACCTCAGCCCTTATGATCCAGAAGAAATACAAGATTGATAGCATCATTAACTCACTTAGACATCATGCTTAAATAAGTTTCCAAGCCCAAATCTGCACAAAATGAGGGAAGAGTACAAAAATGATCAAGAAACTGACAATACACATCTTTAAAAAGTGGCTGGCCACTTGACCAAAGCCACAAGACTGAAATTATCTTAAATGTGGTAAATAGGCAGCAATGAGAGCCCACAAGGGCACATCCAGTATACCCTTGCTGGAGTTTATGCCTCCTGTAAGGAGAGAAAAGGAACTTGCAGGCATGAAGACTGACTTGTCTGAATGGGATGGTATTCTGCTGCCTTGATACCTGTAAAACTTTGTTAGGAGTTCTGAATGGTGTTGACCTCTGATGATATCCAGGTTGTCAAGAGATCCTGAGACTTAAACAGGCATTTACAATGAGCTGTGGAGTATGGAGGAATTGTTAGGGAGGGAGCTTTAGGTGTAAAAGCCAAAAGATCAAATACTTGGAGTGCAATGCTTGGGGTGTACCGGAGGACAAGCTGGCTTCTGCTATGCTCTCTATATCTACTTATCTGTGGTAGGTTAACCACCTCCAGGTTGTTCATTCTCTCATTTTTGGGGGGCAACTATATGTACCTGTCAGTGACAATACCCTGCAACCCCCCACTTTGCATTCCCATTTGGACCTTAAAGCTCCCCAGTTTCTACCCTGACATCCCTGTAACCTGCCTCCATGGCATGAATAAGCATATTCTAAAGAGACATTTAATCTCTTGCTTTGGCTAACAATTAGCAAAACGGTGGACCTCACGAAATTCTAATTTCCCTGGGAATCTCATTGTGGGAAAAGACCGAGTCTTCAAAATGAGAATATCTCTACTGAGGAAACATTTACTCTTTATCTGACCACCTTGCAGGAGAGACAGTAGCTGAGAATTAGAGATGGGAAAATTTCATTATATGGCTTTATTCAGTTATTATTTTTGTTTATCTTTTGCCTTCTATCTAAACCTCAAGGACGGATTAGTTACCTTATATTTTATCACTGTACAAAATTAGTAAAACTGAATAAATATCATGTTTTTAGTGTTCATTAATGTGTTTTTTTTTTCTTTTCAATCCTTCACTTTTTCCCTTTCATCTTTTTTTGTTTTAAATAATAGTCTTACTATAGCCCCCTGGCTGGCCTGGACTGACTCTATAGATTAAGCTGCCCTAGGACATCAGAGAGATCTGCCCACCTTGCTTCCAGAGTGCCTGCATTGTAGGTGGGCATGTCACAACTGGACCACTTGTGTAGCAGGGATCTTAGAAGGTCTTATTAATAAAATCAAACCTGAGGCCAGTTATTGGGGTGAATGCTGGAAGGTCAGAGAAGCAGAACAAGCTACAGCTAACCTCACCTGGCCAACTTCTCAGCTGGTCTTGTTTCCTCAGATTGGAAGCTTCTCAGTCCTCATCCAGAATGAGTCTCAGCTGAACTGTTGCTAGAAGCCTGAAAACTTAACCAGCCAAATGCTTCTTGTTTCTGGCCTTCACGCCTTATATATCTTTCCTTTCTACCATCACTCCCTGGGATTAAAGGCTCACTTTCTGGGATTAAAGGCATGTGTCACCATGCCTGGTTCTTTCCAATGTGGCCTTGAACTCACAGAGATCCAGAGGGATTTCTACCTCTGAAATGCTAGGATTAAAGGTGTGAGTGCCACCATTTTCTAGCCTTTGTATCTAAGTTTATTAGGGTGCACAATATTTTGGGGAACACAATACCACCACACACTTGGTTCATTTAAATGGCTTAATAAGGACGAGTGGGTGAGCTTGGCTGGTTAGGTTAACCAGGGCACAGGCTCTGGCTCTAACTCCAGTAACAGAAGATTCCATCAAATGCAGCCCTCTTGCCTTAAAGTCCCCTGTCTTCCAACTATGAGTAATATTTTTTCTTTGTTCTGCCCTTATTCTACAGATGATGAAATCCAGGCTCACAAAGATATTTGGTTTTCAATATGGTTAAGTGTAACTGCTCATCTTACCCATCCTGCCATCTAATGCCTCACTAAATGAAGTTGAAGCCGCCTAGGCAAGGCATTGTAGCTAGAATTTTCCTGCCTGGCCCAAGGTCAGGGCAAATCTCTCTCACCTGCCAGATCCACAGCCACTCAGACCCGACCAAGTAAACACACAGAGACTTATATTGGTTACAAACTGTATGGCCGTGGCAGGCTTCTTGCTAACTGTTCTTACAGTTTAAATTAATCCATTTCTATAAATCTATACCTTGCCACTTGGCTTGTGGCTTACTGGCATCTTCACATGCTGTTTGTCATCGTGGCGGCTGGCAGTGTCTCTGACTCAGCCTTCCACTTCCCAGCTTTATTCTCCTCCTTGTCCCGCCTATACTTCCTGCCTGGCCACTGGCCAATCAGTGATTTATTTATTGACCAATCAGAGCAACACATTTGACATACAGACCCTCTCACAGCAAGGCATGGTGGCACAGACCTGTAATCATAGTATTTAGAAAGTGGAGGCAGAGATTTCAAGCTTTCAAAGTCATCCAAGGTAAACATGGTCAGTTGGGTATGGTGTGAGGCCCACAGGACCAAGGAAGACTGACTGGTTCAGGACAGGGTCTTCCCTGCAGCTCCATAACTTCAGGGCCATAATTCCAGCAAGTGTCAGCTGAGGTATTGACACACCAGGTTTTCTATTCTTGATAATGTTTCCTGACTAACAAATCCTAGGTCTCTTTGGGGTCAGACTCCTGATGCTCATTAAAGGGTAGAGTTCTCCTGAAGGTGAGAGAATTAGCATCAGGAAGGGATGAGCGCCCCAATTGCTTATCCAGTGCTTTGTCTTCAGCTCTGAAACCATATACACACAACCAAAAGGAATGGACTCGGCAGGTTTCATTCATATATATGTGAATACTTAATCACACATACTTAATAAGGAAGAAATTGGAAGGGAAAATTTGGGATGGAATAGAGAGAACACAAGGAAGGGAGAAAGTGATGTAATACATTTTAATTAAAATGTATGAAAATAGATTTTAAATTAAAAAGCAGCTAGAGAGATGACTTAGAAGTTAAGAGCACTGCTTGGTGTTACAGAAGACACATGTTTCATTCCCAAAAACCACCTAGTAGCTAACCATCTCCTGTAACACCAGTTCCAAGGGGTCTGATGCCCTCTTCTGGCCACTGCAGGTACTACACACAGACACTTGCAGGCAAACAAATAATATTCATAAATTTAAAAAGTTTAAAAACATGGAATTCTCTACAGTGATGTAACACCCCTGAGGCAGACAGCAGGAAGGCTGAGTAAAATGAACTCATTCTGGTCTTGCATCGAAGCAACTGTGACTTTCCTCTGAGACAACATGCTCAGAGGTAAAAAGCAGCCTTATTCTGAGGTTAGAATAGCTCAGCAGGACTGTTCATCTAAGAACAGCATTCATAGTACTGATAGGTGACTTTTCCTTGATGTTTTTGTATTTGTGTTCTCTGCCCTTATATGAGTGAGAATTAAAAGCAATAATACATCTTTTAAATGTATCAATACATATTTTAACTGTAGATCATAATATATGATCTAAAAGACAGATTTTTCTCTGTAAATCTTCATCTGCCTAAGTGGCTACTATTGCAGTCTCCTGTTCCTATTCAAATTGTTCAGATTATAACTTGGGGTCTGATCCTAAAAAAGACCTGAGGATGATATCATATATGTAATGCAAAATCTGTTCTAGGCTGATTTCTCTTTTAGCATTAGCCAGAGCTTGATGCATGCTGTTACTAAAGAGATTTTTGTTTATTAATTATTTAAACATATGTAGTGATTTCTTCCTGGGAAGAGATATTAATTCTAGAACATCTGTACCTCCAGCCATTAAGAAAATGTTTCCAAGACAGTCTTTCTTATGTTGACTCAGGTGACCCTGATCCCAGTGTGTTGCTTCCCAGGGCAATGACCGTATTGTCCTCTTGATTAAAGAAACTAAACTCTTAAATTAAAGTGCTGTACTACCACTAAGCTTTAAAATTATGCATTTGAGTCATGTAGTCAATTGTCCATTGCAGTAACAGGTAAAAGATTTACATGTGAAGCATGGCTTCTGCATTTAGATCAGAATAGGAGGAATAATTTCTTGTGTACACTGTAGCAGGAAATAGGATAGGCAATCAGCTGCTGGAGTTACCATTATGAAATATAACCTGATTGTGACAGGGTTAGTTATTTTGTAACTTCCCATCATGTATTAATTCATGTCATGTGAATAAAGGCAGACCAGATTGATGGATGTATAATTTGGGAAGGTTAGCTTGAGCCAATGAATACTGAATTTCCAACTATGGGGCTCTCCTTTGCAGATTTATTCAATCTTTTTCAGCACATTTAAGTCAACTCAGAGAGTTGAGACACAAATCATTGGGTATAGCTGTGTGTGTCAGGTTACAAAGCCCAGCACATAGGGCAAGGTCAAACAGTATTTTAGTAATGCCAGTCCTCTACCAGAGAATGGCCTGCTCTCTTTCAAAGTTAGGATAGCTATGTGTTTTTCAATTATACTTATCTTTTTTAAAAAGTCAATTATTAGTTTCACTTTTGAATTTGATTTTCATTAAATGTATCATTGCTCTAATTTCTTATTTGTTTTATTCTATGTATTTCCCAGTCATTAAGAATTTCTTTCCATTTTTCTCAGATTTGGTTGGTTATTTCTATTCAGAGCAGTTTCTTCTGTAGCTCAGACTTTCTTCACACTATGTAATTTAGAATTGCTTTGATTATTTAACACTGACCCTGCTGCCAGGGCTGTGAAGACAGTCCTGCCACTCCTTCTAGTCTGGGCCTTGACTGGTCAGTGAGTAGGAAATATAGACCGTGAGTGAGTGTCCTCCAATCTCTCTGGCTTTCATTGGGAACTTACAAATGAAGAGGGACCTGTGCAATAGTTGAGTTCACTGACCAACTTTAATCAGATGTAGTCACAGCACAGAAATGAATGGGCAAGAAAAAGAATGAAAGCTTTCTTTTTTTTTTTTTTTTCGAGACAGGGTTTCTCTGTGTAGCTTTGCGCCTTTCCTGGAACTCACTCTGTAGTCCAGGCTGGCCTCGAACTCACAGAGATCTGCCTGCCTGTGCCTCTCGAGTGCTGGGATTAAAGGCGTGCGCCACCAACACCCGGCAAAAGCTTTCTTACTATGACAGTAGATGACATTAGCAATGAGGACTGAAGTAATCAGTGTTAGATGACCAATAAGTTTCCTGCTTCCCACAAACCAGGCAATCAAGAATCTAAAGATCTGAACTTTCACAAAACCAAATTACTGTAGTTACTTTAGTTCAACTAAAATAGAAGATCTGGATAAAATGGTGTGGCCCTGCCTAACAGGACTGTTATTTTCCAGATTAAAGATATTCATCCTGAGAGAATAGGTGTGAGAAGTCCTTGGTGTGCTCTAATACAAATCCCTAGTCTCTGGAGCACATGGTCATAAAGCCTGTTTCAATTTCTTTTCTTTTTCTTTTTCTTTTTTTAAATTTTATAATTAATTTAATTTTACATATCAGCCACAGATTCCCCTGTCCTCCCTCATCCCACTCACCCCCACTCTTCCCCCAATCCACCCCCCATTCCTATCTTCTCCAGGGCAAGGACTCCTCTGGGGATTCAGCTCAGCCTGGTAGATTCAATCGAGGCAGGTCTAGTCCCCTTCTCCCTTCACCCAGGCTGAGCAAAGTGTCCTAGCATAGGCTCCAGGCTCCAAAAAGCCAGCTCATGCACTAAGGACAGGTCCCGGTCCCACTGCCTGGGGACCTCCCAAACAGTTCAAGCTAATCGACTGTCTCACTTATCCAGAGGGCCTGATCCAGTTCCATGGGGGCTCCTCAGCTATTGGTTCATATTTCATATGTTTTCACTAGTTTGGATATTTGTTCCTGTGCTTTTTCCAATCATGGTCTCAACATTTCTTGCTCATACAATCCCTCCTCTCTCTCACCGATTGGACTCCCGGAGCTCCACCTGGGGCCGGCCGTAGATCTCTGCTTCCATCAGTCACTGGATGAGAGTTCTATCATGACAGTTAGGGTGTTCAGCCATCTGATCACCAGAGTAGGTCAGCTCGGGCTTTCTCTTGACCATTGCCAGTAGTCTATTGTGGAGGTATCTTTGTAGATTTCTGGGGACCTCTCTAGCACTTTGCTTCTTCCTATTCCCATGGGATCTTCATTTATCATGGTCTCTCTTTCCTTGTTCTCCCTCTCTGTTCTTGATCCAGCTGGGATCTCCTGCTCCTCTAAGCTCTCTTTCCCCCGACCCTTGCCCTTCATTACTCCCCCCTCACTTCCAGTTTGCTCATGTAGATCTCATCCATTTCTCTGTCATTGGGCAATCCCTGTGTCTTTCTTAGGGTCCTCTTTACTAGGTAGCCTCCCTAGAGTTGTGAGTAGCAGTCTAGTCATCCTTTGTTTTACATCTAGTATCCACCTATGAGTGAGTACATATCTTGTTTGTCTTTCTGAGTCTGGGTTACCTCACTCAGGATGATTTTTTTCTAGATCCATCAATTTGCCTGCAAACCTCATAATGTCATTGTTTTTCTCTGCTGAGTAGTACTCCATTGTGTATATGTACCATATTTTATTTATCCATTCTTCAGTTGAAGGGCATCTAGGTTGTTTACAGGTTCTGGATATTACAAATAATGCTGCTATGAACATAGCTGAGCATGTGCCCTTGTGGTATGATTGAGCATTCCTTGGGTATATGCCCAAGAGTGGTATATCTGGGTCTTGGGGGAGATTGATTCCCAGTTTTCTAAGAAAGCACCATATTGATTTCCAAAGTGGCTGTACAAGCTTGCATTCCCACCAACAGTGGAGGAGAGTTCCCCTTGCTCCACATCCTCTCCAGCATAAGCTGTCTTCAGTGTTTTTGATCTTAGCCATTCTGACGGGTGTAAGGTGGTATCTCAGAGTTATTTTGATTTGCATTTCCCTGATGATTAGGGATGTTGAGCAATTCCTTAAATGTCTTTCAGCTATTTGAGCTTCCTCTATTGAGAATTCTCTGTTTAGCTCTATAGCCCATTTCTTAATTGGACTGTTGGGCATTTTGATGTCTAATTTGTTGAGTTCTTTATATATTCTGGATATCAGCCCTCTGTCAGATGTGGGGTTGGTGAAGTTCTTTTCCCATTGTTTCTCTCAGTGTCTGTGCTACTGGTGTTATATTTAGGAAGTGATCTCAGGTGTCAATGCATTCAAGACTACTTCCTACTTTCTCTTCTATCAGGTTTAGAGTAACTGTATTTATGTTGAGGTCTTTGATCCACTTGGACTTAAGTTTTGTGCATGGTGACAGATATGGATCTATTTGCAGCCTTTTACATGTTGACATCCAGTTATGCCAGCACCATTTGTTGAAGATACTTTCTTTTTTCCATTGTACAGTTTTGGCTTCTTTGTCAAAGATTATATGTTCATAGGTGTGTGGATTAATGTCAGGGTCTTCAATTCAATTCCATTGGTCCACATGCCAGTTTTTATGCCAGTACCAAGCTGGTTTTATTACTGTAGCTATATAGTAGAGCTTGAAGTCAGGGATTGTGATGCCTTCAAAGGTTGTTTTATTGTACAGGATTCTTTTGGCTATCCTGGGTTTTTTGTTTTTCCATGTGAAGTTGAGTATCGTTCTTTCCAGGTCTGTGAAGAATTGTGTTGGTATTTTGATGGAGATTGCATTGAATCTGTGTAGCTACAGTTTTCCTGCCTGGCCCACAGTCAGGGCAAATCTCTTTCACCTGCCAGTCCCACAGCCTCTCAGACCCGACCAAGTAAACACAGAGACTTATGTTGCTTTCAAACTGTATGGCCGTGGCAGGCTTCTTGCTAACTGTGTTTATAGCTTAAATTAATCCATTTCCTTTAATCTATACCTTGCCACATGGCTCGTGGCTTACTGGCATCTTCACAAGCTGTTTCTCATCGTGGTGGCTGGCAGTGTCTCTCTGACTCAGCCTTCCACTTCCCAGCTTTATTCTCCTCCTTGCCCCGCCTATACTTCCTGCCTAGCCAACGGCCAATCAGTGTTTTATTGATTAATTAGCAACACATTTGCCATACATCCCACAGCACTTCCCCCTTTTTTTTTTTCAAAAAGGAAGGTTTTAACCTTAACAAAGTAAAATTACATATAATTTGGGAATTTGGGCATAGCTTCTCTTACTACTTCCTGCTGGAAGGGGGCGCTGTATCTTATGGGGAAACAAAGAAAATTTTAGAATTATGGAATAGTCCATGAGGCGGTATCATCTGAGCCAGATGCCTTCAAACCATTCTGGATGTTGGATCATCTGGGCCATGGTGTCATCGGAGACCTTCAGGGGGTCTTGGCTGGTCAAACCTGATGTATCTTAATCTGGAACAAATCCATAGCCTCTGGCTTTCTGTGGAAACAAAAGAAACTCTTTTCCAAAGCAACATATCCTTATATCCAAATTTTGAAGTCAAGGTATCTTTAAAGTATACATTTTGGCATAACTCAACAGCTTTTACAATCAAATGTTTTTCTGCAGTAAAAAATCCCAAAGACAACACAATCCAGATTCTCTGTGTAATATCCATTTTTTACGTGGCTTTTTTTTTATACTACCTTTACTGTCTCTTTAAAGACTTTATTTTTAAAAACTATTTATTTCTTTATATAACTGTATATATTCCTTTTTCTCTCTTTCAAGCCTACGTACATTTTTACATACATTGTTAACTATTACATCTGAATCTGTCTTATTGTGAATTTATTGCTTTAAACTGCAGCAGCTGTGGCTGCTGGCTCCACCCACCTCAGCTTCCCAACATGGCTACATTTACCACCAGCTCTGGGAGCTGTCATGGGTCTATGCTTTTATCCAAGCAGCTTGTAGTCCAGAAACCTCTTTTTTTTTTGTACTAGCAAAGTCTAAATCCACCATGCAGCTTAATGTGCCACTTGCAGAGGCCTCATTCCCGCCAGTAGCTCCAACTGGCAGCTGCCACTCATTTGAGAGAGACAATTAGGAAGCTGGTTTTAGCTCCGTTTTAGAATCTTTTTTCTCAGTTTTTAGGTGGAAACTCTTGCCACCACGTTGGATGCCATTTGTAGCTAGAGTTTTCCTGCCTGGCCCACAGTCAGGGCAAATCTCTTTCACCTGCCAGTCCCACAGCCTCTCAGACCCGACCAAGTAAACACAGAGACTTATGTTGCTTTCAAACTGTATTAATCCATTTCCTTTAATCTATACCTTGCCACATGGCTCGTGGCTTACTGGCATCTTCACAAGCTGTTTCTCATCGTGGTGGCTGGCAGTGTCTCTCTGACTCAGCCTTCCACTTCCCAGCTTTATTCTCCTCCTTGCCCCGCCTATACTTCCTGCCTAGCCAACGGCCAATCAGTGTTTTATTGATTAATTAGCAACACATTTGCCATACATCCCACAGCAAATCTGTAGATTGCTTTTGGTAAGATTGCTACTTTTACTATGTTAATCCTGCCTATCCATGAGCATGGGAGATCTTTCCATTTTCTGACATCTTCTCCAATTTCTTTTTTCAGGGACTTAAAGTTCTTGTCATTCAGGTCCTTCACTTGCTTAGTTAGAGTTACCCCAAGGTATTTTACATAATTTATGGCTATTGTAAAGGGTTATGTATCTCTGATTTTTTTCTCAGCCTGTTTGTCAATTGTATATAGGAGGGTTACTGATTTTTTTGAGTTAATCTTGTATCCTGCTATGTTGCTGAAGGTGTTTATAAGCTGTATGAGTTCCTTGGTCGAATTTTTGGGGTCACTCATGTATATTATCATGTCATCTGCAAATAGCAAAAGATTGACTAATTCCTTTCCAATTTGTATCCCCTTGATCACCTTATGTTGTCTTATTGCTCTGGCTAGAACTTCAAGTACTATATTGAATAAGTATGGGGAGAGCAGACAGCCTTGCCTCGTTCCTGATTTTAGTGGAATTGCTTTGAGTTTCTTTCCATTTACTTTGATGTTGGCTATTGGCTTGCTGTAAATTGCCTTTATTATATTTAGGTTTGTTCCCTGTATTCCTGATCTCTCCAAGACCTTTATTATGAAGGGGTTTTGGATGTTGTCAAATGCCTTTTCAGCATCTAGTGAGATGATCATGTGGGTTTTTTTTGTTTATATGATGTATTACATTGACAGACTTTCATACGTTGAACCACTCTTGGCATCCCTGAGATGAAGCCTACTTGATTATGGTGGATAATTGTTTTGATGTGTTCTTGGAGTCTGTTTGTCAGTATTTTATCGAGTATTTTTGCATCAATGTTCATGAGGGAGATTGGTCTGTAGTTTTCTTTCTTTGTTGCATCTTTGTTTGGCTTGGGAATCAGGGTATTGTAGCCTCATAGACAGAGTTTGGTAATGTTCCTTCTGTTTCTATTGTGTGGAACAACTTAAAGAGTATTGGTATTAACTCTTCTTTGAAGATCTGGTAGAATTCTGCACTGAAACCATCTGGTACTGGGCTTTTTTTGGTTGGGAGACTTTTAATGACTGATTCTATTTCCTTAGGGGTTATTGGACTATTTAAATAGTTTATCTGGTCTTGATTTAACTTAGGTATGTGGTACCTATCCAGAAAATTATTCATTTCTTTTAGATTTTCTAGTTTTGTGGAGTAGAGGTTTTTGAAGTATGACCTGATGATTTTCTGGATTTCCTCAGTGTTAGTTGTTATGTCTCCCTTTTCATTTCAGATTTTGCTAATTTGGATGCTCTCTGTCTGCCTTTTGGTTAGTTTGGATAAGGGCTTGTCTATCTTGTTGATTTTCTCAAAGAACCAACTCTTTGTTTCATTAATTCTTTGTATTGTTCTCTTTGTTTCTATTTTATTGATTTCAGCTCTCAATTTGATTATATCCTGGTGTCTATTCCTCCTGGGTGACTTTGCTTCTTCTTGTTCTAGAGCTTTCAGGTGTGTTGTTAAGTTACTAGTGTGAGATTTCTCCAACTTCTTTATGTAGGCATTTAGTGCTATGAATTTCCCTCTTAGCACTGCTTTCATAGTGTCCCATAAGTTTGGGTATGTGGTATATTCATTTTCATTGATCTCTGGGAAGTCTTTAATTTCTTTATTTCTTCCTTAACCCATTGGTGACTCAGTTGAGCATTATTCAGTTTCCATGAGATTGTAGGCTTTCTGTAGTTTTTATTGTTGTTGAAATCTAATTTCAAACCATGGTGGTCTGATAGAACACAGGAGGTTATTCCAATTGTTTTGTATCTGTTGAGATTTGCTTTGTGGCCAAGTATGTGGTCGATTTTAGAGAAGGTTCCATGGGGTGCTGAGAAGAAGGTATATTCTTTTTTGTTAGGATGAAATGTTCTGTAGATAACTATTAAGTCCATTTGAGTCATAACATCAGTTAAGTCCTTTATTTCTCTGTTAAGTTTCAATTTGGCAGATCTGTCCAGTGGTGAGAGTGGGGTGTTGAAGTCTCCCACTATTAATGTGTGGGGTTTTATATGTGATTTAAGCTTTAGCAATGTTTCTTTTACATATGTGGGTGCCCTTGTGTTTGGGGCATAAATGTTCAGAATTAAAACTTCATCTTGGTGGATCTTTCCTGTGATTAGTATGTAATGCCCTTCTTGATCTCTTTTGATTGATTTTAGTTTGAAGTCTATTTTGCTGGATATTAGCATGACTACACCCACTTGCTTCTTAAGACCATTTGATTGGAAAGACTTTTCCCAGCCTTTTATTCTTAGGTCTATCTTTGAATCTGAGGTGTGTTTCTTGTATGCAGCAGAAAGATGGGTCCTGCTTTCATATCCATTCTGTTAGCCTTTGTCTTTTATAGGTGAATTAAGTCCATTGATATTAAGGGATATTAATGACCAGTGATTGCTCATTCCTGTTATTTTTTGGTGGTAGTGTGTGTGTACTTCTCTTCTTTGGGGTTTACTGCTGTGGTTTTATCTATTGCCTGTGTTTTTGTGGGTGTATCTGACTTCCTTAGGATGGAATTTTCCTTCTAGTGCTTTCTGTAGGGCTGAGTTTGTGGATAAGTATTGTTTAAATCTGGCTTTGTCTTGGAATGTCTTGTTCACTCCATCTATGATGATTGAAAGTTTTGCTGGGTATATTAGTCTAGGCTGGCATCCATGGTCTCTTAGCATCTGCATTACATCTGTCCAGGTCCTTCTGGCTTTCAAAGTCTCCATTGAGAATTCGGGTGTTATTCTGATAGGTTTGCCTTTATAAGTCACTTGGCCTTTTTCCTTTGCTGCTCTTAATAGTCTTTCTTTATTCTGTACATTTAGTTGTTTAATTATTATGTGGCAAGGGGACTATTTTGTGGAGTCTAGTCTGTTTGGTGTTCTATAGGCTTCTTGTATCTTCATAGGCATTTCCTTCTTTAAGTTGGGAAAGTTTTCTTCTATGATCTTGTTGAATATATTTTCTGTGCCTTTGAGTTGGTATTCTTCTCCTTCCTCTATCCCTATTATTCTTAGGTTTGGTTTTTTTCATGGTGTCCCAGATTTCTTGGACATTTTGTGTTATAATTTTTTGGCATTGGTGTTTTCTTTGACTGATGAATTCATTTCCTCTATTGTATCCTCTACACCAGAGATCCTCTCTTTCATCTCTTATATTCTGTTGGTTATGCTTGCACCTGTGTTTCCTGTTCGTTTACTCAGATTTTCTATTTCCAGCATTTCTTCTGTTTGTGTCTTCTTCATTGTTTCTATTTCCCTTTTCAGGTCTTGGACTGCTTTCCTCACCTGTTTCATTGCTTTTTTTGTGGTTTTCTTTAAGGGATTTGTTTTCTTCTGCTTTATTTGTCTTTTCCTCTATTTTTTTATAGAGTTCTTCCCATTTTTTGTTTGACTTTTTCTCATTTTCTTTATTGAATTCCTCCACTTTTTTGTTTATCTTTTCCTCAATTTCATTTTTGATTTTTTTCTTGAAAGGCCTCTATCATCTTCATGATGCTATTCTTAAGGTTGCTTTCTTCTGCTTCTTCCACCTTGTAAAGTTCAGGTCTTGCTGTTGGAGGAGGGCTACGTTCTGGTGATGCTGTATTGCTCTTTATGTTGTTGTATGTACTTCTGCCTTGATGTCTACCCATCTCCTCATCTAATAGGTATAAGAAGTGCCTGTGTCTGAGTGAGTTGCTGTTGGTCCACTCTGTGTTTGTTGTGTCTGTGTCTCAGGGGGCCCTTCTGGGTCTAATCTCAGCTCTTGGTCTTATTGGAGCAGGCAGCTTCTGTGTCTCAGCAAGCTGCTCTTGGGTCAACCCAAGCTAGTTGATTCTGTGACTCACAGGTTCATTCTTGGTCTTATCAGCGATCTTGGTCCAGTCAGAGCTGACAGATTTGGCATTTCAGGAAACCTCTCTTGGTCCAATGAGAGGTGGCAGATTTTACTTCTCAGAAAGCCACTCTTGGTCTAATCAGGGCTGGCAGATTCCCTGTCTCCTGAGTTTACTCTTGGTCCAATGATGGCTCTTTGTCCAATGAGAGCTCTCTCTTTCTCTGGGCCAGATGGGAGCTCTCTGGGCTGGATGGGAGCTCTCTGGGCCAGATGAGAGCTCTCTGGGCTGGATGGGAGCTCTCTGGGCTGGATGGGAGCTCAGGGCCAGATGGGAGCTGGGGGCTGGTCTCTAAGTCTCAGGAAGTGGTGGGGGGTCTCAGAGGATGGGTGTGGGGGCAGGGTGTGTAGATTGCAGGGTCTGCTGGGGGGTCTTGGAGAAGGGGAACCTTCCTGCAGGAGCCCTGCCAGCTGGCCAGCAACTGGGGCTGAGTTGGGCAGGTCTTCCCTGGGAATGGCTGGGGCCCAGGGATGGGACCTAGGGGCAGGCCTCCCTGGGTATGAACCCAGTCACTCACCTCTGGTCCAGATGGGAGCTCTGGGCCAGATCCTGTTTCAATTTCTTTTTTTTTTTTAATTTTTTTTAAATTTTTATTTTACAATACAATTCAGTTCTACATATCAGCCACGGATTCCCTTGTTCTCCCCCCTCCTGCCCCCCTCACCTTCCCCCCAGCCCACCCCCCATTCCCACCTCCTCCAGGGCAAAGCCTCCCCTGCGGACTGAGATCAACCTGGTAGACTCAGTCCAGGTAGGTCCAGTCCCTTCCTCCCAGGCCGAGCCAAGCAATCCTGCATAGGCCCCAGGTTTCAAACAGCCAACTCATGCAATGAGCACAGGACCCAGTCCCACTGCCTGGATGCCTCCCAAACAGATCAAGCCAATCAACTGTCTCACCCATTCAGAGGGCCCGATCCAGTTGGTGACCCCTCAGCCATTGGTTCATAGTTCATGTGTTTCCATTCGTTTGGCTATTTGTCCCTGTGCTTTATCCAACCTTGGTCTCAACAATTCTCGCTCATACAAACCCTCCTCATTCTTGCCAATTGGACTCCCAGAGATCCACCCAGGGCCTAGCCATGGATCTCTGCATCCAGATCCCTGTTTCAATTTCTTAACATAATTTTGGGAATTATAATTACATTATTTCTACCATCTATTTCCAGCCTCCAAAACCAAGTGTGTTAGTCAGTCTAGTCTGGACCTTGACTGGTCAGCAAAAAGGCAAAAAACAAAACAAAACAAAACAAAAAACAGGTGCACAATAGCCCTCATCTGTTAGATGTTTCCCCTTTTACCTCTACAATTGGTCTCCAGAGTGATGAGCCCACAATGAGTTTTCACACCCTGTCATAGCTGGTTTAATCAGCTAAAAGTCAGCATGATACCCTTCCCATGTGGCTTCTGGATAGGGGGAGAAGAGGTATTTAGCATCATTTAATTCGGGAGATAAAATAATCATGGACTTGTCTTCCTTGGCTATGGGAAGGTGCTCACTGAGCTAAGATCTGATGTCTCACATCTGGGCAACATCGTTTTGTGAAGAAGAAAGTATCAGTGAGATTGGTTGTCTAAATAATATCTCATGAAGACTTACATCAAATGTCTGTGGAGTGTAATTCCTTGTGTTGTTACCAATTTTCTTAGTCTTTGGCTAAACTTTCCCATTGAGTGCTTGAAGACTATGCAGGTGGCCAAAATTAATATTTCTTTCTGTGCTGTTAAGGCCAGTTGAGCAACTAGTCATTAAAAGTCATTTGGGTTTGAGAGGAATCTCAGACTCTTCTAGCCTTTCCTTTACCAGTTGTCCATCAATGTGAGGATAAGTCAAAGGCTTTGATTACCTTAAGTACTGTGGCTTCCTTTGAAGCCTTGAGGAAATCTTTCCCTCATTGACCCTCCTTTTTAGACTAGACAATATTTCAAATTCATTGAGTGATGTCTCCATGGCCTCCATGAACAAAACAAGTGATCAATGGCCTTAGTCCCCAGGGACCTCATTGACCCTGTAGGGAAAGGGGAGATATATTCTCCCTTTTATTCCCTCTAACCATATTAGCATAGCTTCCAAGTATGATTATTAAACACCCAGAAGATCAGTTTTACACCAGTTTGGTATTTTTAACTACTGTATACTATTTCAATAGCCAAACATAACTCAATAAACTTTGGTTTGACATACATTTTAGCCAGTCTTTGAAATAGTTGTTATCTGACCTTGCCAACTTTAATATAATATATGATCTCTAAATCTCATCCTTTATGTACCTGAAACAACTAACTCAGACCTTCATAACTTGCAAAAACTTTCCAGTCTTCTTTATTCTGGAACCATCCAGTCATTATCATTTTCATACATCTAAGTTCTTTCCTAGTACCATTTCCATGTTTATATTCTTCTGACAGGTTTTTTTTTGTGTACCAATTCCTTTTTCTAATTCCATGAGAATTAACAAATATATGTACAGTCTGTTGTGAGAATTTTCTCCCCATTAGAGGGGGACAAGGCAATGTTTATCCCATCCCCATAAGTCCAAACAACAATGCAAATATAATTTCACCCAAGTCCACCCTGGGGATGAAATGAGTTCATTGAGCTTACTTACTGAACATGGTTGAGGAGATACAGGATTTTGGATACTGTAGTGGTTCGAATTAAAATGACCCCCAGAGTCCCCTAAAACACAAGGTCACATGTCATTAGAACTGAATTACATACAGTTGGTTGGGAAAGAGGCTGTGAACTCAAAAGGAGGGGAAACTTCCTTCTATGATGGAATATCAATAGTCAGCAAACCTGGTGGTGGCCATCCATTGTAAGCAGGCACAGTTGATCATAGGAAGATGCCAATTATTTGTATTAAGATAGTGCTGAGCAACAAGACTTAAATAAAAGACAGCTGAATAGAAACTGTGTATAAGGTAATGAAATAAGTTACTATTTCCTAGGTACAATCTGTTAAACTAAAACTTAGAGAAAACACGAGACAGTCTTCATATAATACATGACATCACTATTATAACCATGCTTTTGGTTTTTAATGGATGTATGTTGGTAATTCAAAGAAACAGGAAATACATAATAAAACATCATTGAATTGATGTGTACAGCCTCCAGTACAACACAACTAAAAATCCCTCTTAAAACTATGATGCCCTAACTTATTATAAACAGATCTTTACACAGAGGGTCTTTCTATCTTCTCCATGGATGAGCATCCCATTACTCCTTTGTATTACAGACATGTGACCAATAACAGTATGCATAAAAGGTAAATTAATATTTACATCTTAGCATCCTAATCTCTAATAGCCCTGGTTAACATACTACTTATCTTTGGGTTATTTTAGAGGCAGCCCCCCCTTAACTAAATTCTACTTTGTGTGACTATCTCCTAATCATTGGTAAATCCTTTATATCACCAGTTCTACTCTTACATCACAGCATAGTAGTGGAGTTGGTACCCAGCATATGGGATGCCATTTACAACCTCCACAAAATTAATTCCAAATGAATCTTACATCTAAATGTCAAATTCAAAGTGCAGAACTTCTAAAAGACACCGAAAACTAGGAACCCTTAAGTTTGACAACCTGCATAGGCCTTGGAAGGTTTTTCTAAGGCTTTGGTGTATTGAGAAAAAACAGAACTCGTTCTCTAAAAGCAGGAAGTTGCTTGGTGGAGCTGGTAAAGGCCTTAGACCAGGGACTTTGGGGAAGGGGTGGCTTCAGATCCTGAGAACCCACCTCTTTCTATACATGAGGCTGTGGCTTTCAGTCCCAAGGCCACTGTGGACTTTGTTTATAATGTCCTTGAGTTGCCCTGTGTTTCTCATGTGTAAAATTGTCTAATTAGCTTCCTTCTGAATTTGTATACTTCCTTTCAAAACTGAACCCATTGGTTCACATTAACAAGAGACTTGCTGTTGAATTTGGCACAAATCTCCAGCCAACCTGGCATAGGTCTGTCCTTAGATTGGAAGCCAGGACTGGGAACTACTGTGCTTTGTGCCTTCAGTTCACCGGCCTGTCACTGACGCCTCACTATCCAATCAGAGTCTCCAGTGGACCCACCAGTCAGATAAGAGTATACTTCTGGGAACCAGACTTCTGGCTCAGCTTGTCTCCTTCAGAAATCAGAAGTTGTCCTGTGTGTTATGCCTTGGGTTCCATCATGGGGAGAGTGTTGGTCAGCTTGGCAGCTACATCATAGTGAGTAAAAGCCTGCTCTCCACAGACAGGGAAGAGTGGCTGGCCTTGGTGAGCAAGGGACCACTGTCCCCATGTGAGGAGGAGTGGCAGATCATGGTGAGTGAGGAGCTGTTGTCCCCAGACTAGGTGGAACAGCCAGCTGAGCCATGGGAGCTGGTGTGGTGGGTCCTACCCTGGTTGGGTGGGAGCCAGTGGCTAGACACAGAGTTTATCATATTCCTGCTGGTTCTGTGTGGTCCTTCATGGTGCTTGCAACTCCTTGGGCCATGGAGGCAGCCTCTGAATAACCTCAACTCTGCTGTCTGCATCTGCACAGAGCACTTGGAGCAGGACTATCCTTAGAAATATCCTTGTTGTTGACATCACTGTGAAATGCTGATGCCTGTAGTACTTGTATTCTCTCTATGGAAGGCATAAAGACAATTTGCCAAACTGAGAGACCTCTGGTCTTTCTAGTATCTTCTAGAACTTCTGCAGTTTTAACATTTAGGTTTAGGATCTATCCAGATTTAATTTTGTGGAGCTTGTAAACTGTATCTCCTGCATAGAGTAACACTCCATTGCTAAACTGTGATGTAGAAGAGTAGAACTGATCATAATAGGATTGATGTTATAAGAATTAACCCATTCTCTGGAGAAATTAAGTCACAAAGTAGAATTTAGATAAGGGAGAACTCTATCCCAAATATCTCAAAGGTAAGTAGAATGCTAATGGTGCCTGTTAGAGAATAGTATGGGTAGATGTGTGGTGATATTTTGTTTGTGCTTTAACAAATAAAGTTTGACTGGAGATCTGAGGAAAAAGCCGGCCACTGTATTAAATATAGAGGTCAGGCAGTGGTAGCACATGCCTTTAATCCTAGCATTTGGGAGGCAGAGATTAATCAGGAACTCTGTGAGTTCAAAGCCACACTGGGAACAGAGCCAGGCATGGTGGCACATGCTTTTAATCCCAGCACTAACCATAGAGGTCTGGAGGTCTGTGCAGACAGACAGGAAGTAATAGAGCTTGGTGGAAATAGGATCTGATGTAGCTGGGCAGAGAGAGGAAGTAAGATGGTAGGGCATAGAAAGATATATAGACATGAGTGTACAGCAAGTAGCTCTCTCTTGGGCTGAGGATTTCCTAGAGGTAAGAACTTGTGACCAGGCAGTGGTGGTGCATGCCTTTAATCCTAGCACTCGGGAAGCAGAGGTAGACAGATTTCTGTGAGTTTGAGTCCAGCCTGGGCTGCAGAGTGAGTTCCAGGAAAGGCACTAAGGCTACACAGAGAAACACTATCTTGAAAAAATCACACACACACACACACACACACAAAAAAAAATTGTGGCTTGTCTTGTTCTATTCTTCTTATCTCTCAGTTTTCACCCCAATATCTGACTCTGGGTTGTATTTTATTAATAAGACCATTTAGCAATTTGTGTTACATCTGGTGACCCAACATTTGTGGCATGAACTCATGAAAAAGCTGCTTGCCTGGGGCTCAGGCCTGAGCTGCACGTGGCTGGAGTCTCCACCTCATATGGGTTGGAATATCTTTGGCTTCTTCTCTCCTGGTAGATTGGGGGCTTTCTCTGGATCCCCATCTCAGACTGCTACCATACTAGGTAGCTGCCTTGAAACTCCCTTGGGCTTCTACTATTCTATGCAGTTGGCAGAGTTGGTAAGTCAATTAAGATATCTTAAAGGGAGAAATTAGTTAAAAGAGAATTTTTCCCACATTAAAAAAATGGAAAACAATTTTACAATGGAGAGAATTTGGTCTCTGTTTGATAATACATTAGGTGGTCTGAAAATGGAACAATTAAATGAGAGGATAATTAATGATGATGGGATTTACATAATGTCAATTATGAATATTAGTTTGATCATTTTTGTTTTATCATTAAAAAGGTTGGTTAATATGAGTGCCAAGATAAAAGTTTTAGAAAAACTTGTTAAAACAGATAATAGAAATATTCAGAACCAGACAGAAGAATTTAAAGGTGAACCAATCTCAGCATTGCATAATATGGTTACAGAGAAACAGCCTAAGGTTTTCAAACAGCCAACCTTAATCTATCCAGTAACCTTACAGGAACTGCCAAATGCTCAAGGCTGTGTATGAGCTGATTGGACTCCTGTGCAAATGTTAGATTTAAGGAGATTCAAGGAAGCAATAGTCTCATATGGTATACATTCTCTGTTTGTAAAGCAGATGTTAAACTCATGATCAACTTGTAACAGAATATCCCTCAAGACTGAAAAGATTTGGTTACAACTGTTTTAGAGGCTGGAACCTGTAGCATGACTCTTAAAAGGTCTTCTTAATGAAAACAAACCTGGAGCCAGGTATTGGGGTGAACGCTGGAAGATCAGAGAAGCAGAAAAAGCCACAGCTTCCTCACCACGCCAATTCCTCAGGTGATTCTGTTTCCTCAGACTGGAAGCCTCTAGGTCCTCATCTGAATGGATCTCAGCTGAACTGCTTCTGGAAAGCCTGAAAGCTTAACCAGCCTACTTCCTGGTCCTCATGCATTATATATCTTTCTGCTTTCTGCTATCACTTCCTGGGATTAAAGGCTCACTTCCTGGGATTAAAGGCATGAGTCACCATGCCTGGCTGTTTCCAGTGTGGCTTTAAACTCACATAGATCCGAATGGATTTCTGCCTCTGGAATGCTAGGATTAAAGGCATGTGTGCCACAATTTTCTGGGCTCTATAACTAATGGCTGTTCTGTTCTCTGACCCCAGATAAGTTTATTAAGGTGCACAAAATTTTGGGGAACACAATATTACCACAGGAACCCAGCTACAATTGAAAACCTGGTATAAAGAGGAGGCTAAGACTATAGAAAAGTAATGTAGGGCTAGAGGTATGGAAATTTCCCAATATCAACTTCTTGGAGAAGGCGATTATGCTGATGTACAAAGACAATCATTATATGATGACCACACCCTAATTATATGCCACATGCCAGCCTTAAATACTTGGGACAGAATTGAGGAATTAGGAAAGAAAATTGAGTCAATTACAAAAGTTATGCAGGGCCCAAAAGAAACCTTCATGGATCTTTTACAAAGGCTGACCTCAGCAGTAACTAGAATGATACCAAATTCAGAGGCTATACAGATAATAATTGAAATCTCTGGCTTTTGAAAATGCTAATGCACAATGCAAAATGGTAATTAGGCCATCAAAGGCAAGATAGCACCCTTGGAGGAATGGACCTGAGATACAATTAATATTGAATCTCATGATCATGATGATAATTGGATAGGAGAGGTGATTTTCAGAGGTCAGAAAAAAATAACAATGTCAGATGCTTTATTTGTGGTAAACAAGGTCACGTAAAAAGGGACTGTAAACAGAGCATTTCTAGAAACAATGTTTTTTCAAGGAACAATGGCAACAAAATGCCCCTCCCTTCTGGATTATGCAGAAAATGTGGTAAAGGCAAACATTGGACTAACGAATGTAGATCAACAAGAGACAGAGAAGGCAATACTTTGCCTTTGCCATCAAAAAACTCCCAGAGGAGCCTCTCGCAGGACCCCATGGCAAATTCAGTTTAGTCCTTTCCTGCCATCATAAAAGAAACCCCTTCTCAGAGCAATTAAATAACCAAATGCCTATTGTAAAAAAAAAAAAAAAAAAAAAAACTTCTCAGAGTGATAGAACAGCTATGTCAGAGAGAACAAAAAATTCAGGAGAAACTATAAAGCAAATTTTTGGGCAAACTTCTATAAATGAACAAAGACCAAAATTAAAAATACAAATAAATGACATTCTCATTAAAGGTCTTATAGACACAGATGTGGATGTAACAATAATTGCACCAGAATCTTGGCATCCAAATTGGCCTCTTCAGGAGGTAAATGTTCAGCTGTTAGGGATTGGAACACTATCTCAAGTGAAATAGAGTTCAATATGGGTCGAATGTATAGGGCCAGAAGGACAGAGAGAAAAACTAAAGCCATATGTGGCTACTATAGCTATGAATCTATGGGGCCATGATTTATTACAATGGAATACCCAGATTAACATTCCTCCAACCTCAGAAACAAGCACATGTTTCTGAGAGAAATATTAGGAGGTATTATAAAGAACAATCACCAATGATCCAGATTATAAAAGGACAGGGCACAAGAGCTGCTGAACTTTCAAAGACACCAATAGCTCTAATTTTAAAATGGTTAACAGACAAGCCTATATGGGTTCATCAATTGCCTTTAACAATAGAGAAACTATAGGCCTTAGAACAGTTGGTACAATAGCAGTTAAATGCTCAGCATATTGAAGAATCAACCAATCCTTAGAATTCTCCTGTTATTAAAAAGAAATCTGGTAAGTGGAAAATGGTAACAGGTTTAAGAGCAATTAACAAGGTAATTCAGTCAATGGCTCTCTACAATCTGGAATTCCTTTGCCCACTCTGTTACTTAAATGATGGCCTCTATAGTTATTGATTTAAAAGACTGTTTCTTCTCAATACCCTTACAAGAAAAAGGCAGAGAAAATTTTGCCTTCATGGTACCTAATTATAATAATTCTCAGCCAGTCAACAGATATTAATGGAAGGTTCTCTGCTGTGGGATGTTCTATATGGCAAATGTGTTGCTGATTGGTCAATAAATAAATCACTGATTGGCCATTGGCTAGGCAGAAAGTATAGGTGGGACAAGGAGGAGAATAAAGCTGGGAAGTGGAAGGCTGAGTCAGAGAGATACTGCCAGCCACCACGATGACAAACAGCATGTGAAGATGCCGGTAAGCCACAAGCCATGTGGCAAGGTATAGATTTATAGAAATGGATTAATTTAAGCTGTAAGAACAGTTAGCAAGAAGCCTGCCACTGCCATACAGTTCGTAACCAATATAAGTCTCTGTGTTTACTTGGTCGGGTCTGAGCAGCTGTGGGACTGGCAGGTGAGAGAGATTTGTCCTGACTGTGGGCCAGGCAGAAAAACTCTAGCTACAGTTCTCCTACAGGGAATGTTAAATAGCCAAACCCTGTACCAATATTTTGTATGACAGCTGCTGGAAGTAATATATAAACAACTTCCTAAATCTATAATTTATCATTACTTGGATGATATTCTACTAGCTGATTCAAATGCAGATACCTTAGAAAGAATGTTTGAAGAAGGAAAGAAAATTTTACCTTGTTGGGTGCTGGGGATGTCTTTCTGTATGCTGTGAATGTGTTTCTCTAATTGACTGATAAATAAAATGCTGATTGGTTAGTAGCCAGGCAGGAAGTATAGTATAGGTGGGATAAGCAGAGAGGAGAATTCTGGGAGTGGAAGGCAGAGGCAGGAGACACTGCCAGCCACTGCTGCCATGAGAAGCAAGATGTAAAGTACTAGTAAGCCAAAGCCATGTGGCAACTTACAGATTAATAGAAATGGGTTAATTTAAGACATAAAAACTAGATAGCAAGGAGCCTGCCACAGCCATACAGTTTATAAGTAATATAAATCTCTGTGTATTTACTTGGGTCTGAGTGGCTGCAGGAGCCAGGTGGACACAGGAAAACTTTGGCTACAAATGGGGCCCAATGTGGGGCTTAAACCTATGACCCTGAGATTCAAAGTCTCATGCTCTACCAACTGAGCTAGCCAGGCACTGGATTGGATTTTTGTGTATTGTATACAAATTATATATATTGAGATTGAGATTGTTAGAAAATGCTATACGTATATTTCTAATCATGTTCAAGACATTGTACTTATACAGTTCATTTACCAATGTAATGCAATTTGCTAATACTTTAATGTTATTATTATCAACTATTAGGATATAAAGAAATGAAAGTTAGTAGTTAGGTATTACAATTGAAGTTGTAGTCATATTAGGTCTGTTTTCAAGGTCAAGCAGATACATTTTAGATATGTCATCTTCAAACCTTTCAGAGAGCTACAGAATATGGCATTCAAAATACTTTAATAACTTAGATTTTTTTCTTTTTTTAATGACTATGAGACATGTGGGCTCCTGGCAGCACCAATCTACTTCAGAGAAGATATGGGCATTGAAGAAAACTGCATATGGAGTTAACTTTCATTGTCGCAAAATTTAGCCACTGGACAACAAAGTGTCCTCGAATCAACTGCTGAAAAACAGGACAAAATGGACAGACAGGACATGAAACAAAGGACTACCAATTCTTGCTAAGACAAATGTGGTTGTGGCTTTAGCAACAGGCATTCTCTGAGGCCAGGACAATATGGCACCATTGCTGAAGTGGCCTTTGCAATCCGAAAAGGTACAGTGCCCCTTTCTTTGAAGGCAGCTGAACAGGCAGTGGACCAATGGCTTCTGGTATGCAGTGGAACAGTAGCTGAAACAGTTATTCTTGACAGAGTAACTTGGCTGATGGAGTCTAACCTCCCAATGATAGACTGGCATTTAATAAAAGAGATGAAGCCACCCATAAGCTGAGAAGAATGGGATGTGGAGAAGAATGGAATGCCAAGATGAAGCCACCAACAAGCCAAGAAGAATGGACAGCTGAATTCCAAAAACGTCAACAATTTCCAGAATTTAAAATCCTGAATCATGACAGGACACTAGTGGGATTCAGGTTCATATGGTACATGGACTACTCCATAATCCTAAAATTTTCTTTATGTCCCCATAAGAATACAGTGCCCTCATCCAGCAGGAAATAATATGAAAAGCTACACCCAAATTCCCAAATACACCAAGCTGGCTTTGGAGATGGAATTAGCTCACTCCTTCTTTAAACCCAAGCATACTGCTAAAAGTTTGAGAGATTCTTCTGTCCCATATTAGAAGAGCCCTCTGGTATGGGACAGAGAAAAACCAATATTTTTATTTAAAGCAGGTTGATTATAAATACAATTGCTTTCTAAAGAAAAAAAAGGGGATAGTATAGATATAATAGGATGAAAGGGTAGATTAATGAACCTACTTTTAAAGAGCAACAACTTGTTTAAAAATGCTTTACATTGTTATGGATTTTAGTTTATTGATACAAGTTTAATTTTGTTATACTGTATATATATTTCTACTCTCATTTGAGGTATTATATTTATGTAACTCATTTAGATTGTAATAGATAATTAAAAAATACAGATTAATAATTAGTCTTCTATGATAGTCAAACTTATAGTCATGTTAAGTTTTCTTAACATATATATGATTCAATTAGATAGGTAATTTTCAAACACTTCAAAGACCTACAGAATATGACATTTAAAATGTTTTAAAAATTTAGACTTTCTGGACAGTGAGACATGTCTTCTCCTGGCAACACCAATTTACTTCAGAGAGGAGGATGGGCATTGAAGACACTCTATATGGAGTTTATCTTCTGCTGTGGGATGGTCTGTATGTCAAATTACTCTCATTGGCCAATAAATAAAACATTGATTGGCCAGTGGCTAGGCAGGAAGTATAGGCGGGACTAACAGAGAGGAGAATTGAGAGAACAGGAAAGTGGAAGGAAGACACTGCCAGCAGCCACCAGGACAAGCAGCATGTGAAGATGCCGGTAAGCCACAAGCCACGTGGCAAGGTATAGATTTATAGAAACGGATTAATTTAAGATATAAGAACAGTTAGCAAGAAGCCTGCCATGGCCACACAGTTTGTAAGCAATATAAGTCTCTATGTTTACTTGGTTGGGTCTGAGTGGCTGTGGGACTGGCGGGTGACAGAGATCTGTCCTGACTGTGGGTAAGGCAGGAAAACTCTAGTTACAATCTTCTTCTTCTTCTTCTTCTTCTTCTTCTTCTTCTTCTTCTTCTTCTTCTTCTTCTTCTTGGCAAAAAACAGCCATTTGGGCAAGAAACTGTTCTTGCCTGGACTGCTTGATTGATTGGACATGTGGGACCCATAGGAAGGTGACCACTGAACTTTGCAAGGCAAAATGGTTCTTCAGGTTCCTGCTTCACAGAGGAAACTGCCAGACATTCTACAGGATACAGAGAGAAGTGGCTGAGAGACTCTAGGCCTGTGGGCTGAAGATAGATGCCCCAACTTTACAAAGAAACTTTGGATGACCATCCAGGCTGCCAGCTGTTTCTGTCTACTCTCACAAGACTCCTGAAAGTTGCTTGCATCCTTCTCCCATTTCTCAAGTAATATTATATCCTTCTGAGGTCTTTAATGTAGTTGAAGACTAGATAATTATAATTTCCTTAGTTATGATAAAAGATAAGATATAAAACTTTAGACTCACAAATATAGGATAGATAGAATATTTTCTTTAATTTTGCCAAATAGACTAGATGTCATAATTATAATTCTTGCTTGATAATTGTTTTGTTATATGTAATTTTACCATGTTAAAGTTAAAACCTTCCTTTTTGAAAAAAAAGAAAAGGGAAAGTGCTGGGATGTCTTCCTGTATGCTGTGAATGTATTGCTCTGATTGATTGATAAATAAAACACTGATTGGCCAGTAGCCAGGCAGGAAGTATAGAATAGGTGGGATAAGCAGAGAGTAGAATTCTGGGAATAGAAGGCAGAGGTGGGAGACGCTGCCAGCTGCCACCACCATGAGAAGCAAGATGTAAAGTACCAGTAAGCCACAAGCCATGTGGCAACTTATAGATTAATAGAAATGGGTTAATTTAAGATATAAGAACTAGATAGCAAGAAGCCACAGCCATACAGTTTATAAGTAGTATAAGTCTCTGTGTGTTTACTTGGGTCTGAGTGGCTGCAGGAGCCAGGTGGACACAGGAAAACTCCAACTACAGTAGGGGATTACAAATTGCTCCTGAAAAGATACAAAAAGGATATTTTATATACTATTAATTATTTAGGATATAAAATAGATCTACAAAAAAATTAGATCCCAAAAGATACATTAATTTGTATCTCTTAATTGAGAGATTGATTATGGACTTTTAATGGCTTTCAAAGATTATTCAGAGATATTTTCTATCTATGGACTATTGTTGGGGTAAAAAAAGATGAACTGAGCAATTTGTTCAATACCTTAGAGGGTGACAAGGATTTAAATAGTCTAAGGGAATTATCAGCTGAAGCTGAGAAAGAATTGGCTTTGGTAGAAAAGAAAATACAGCATGCACATGTGGATCATGTGGATCCAAAGCTTGATTGCATTTTGGTTATTTTACCCTCTAAACATTCTCCTACAGGAATTTTAATGCATAGGGAAGATATTATATTGGAATGAATATTTCTACCAAATAGAGTAAAAAATTAAAAACTTATGTGGAAAAGATCTGAGTTGATTTTAAAAGGAAAATTGAGACTTTGTTAATTAGCAGGAATAGACCCAACAGAAATTGTAGTGCCTTTAACTAATGATGAAATTGACAAATTTAGGCAGAAAGTGAACCTTGGCAAAGGCTTGCAGTAATTTTTTGGGAGAGATTAACAACAAATAACCCAAAAGCAATAGAATTTACTCATAAAGAGAGCTAACTGGATCCTGCCTCCCACTGTATGGGAAACAACAATATCTGGAGCCCCTATATTTTATATAGATACAAAACAAAATGGAAAGGCAGGTTACAAATCAGAAAATTTAAGTAAAACAGTTCAAAGTCCTTATAATTCAGTCAAAAATAGGAATTATATGCCATTCTGATGCTATTAATGGATTTTTCAGAAAATCTCAACATAGTTACTTACTCTCATTATGCTGAAAGACTGGTCTTACATATTGAAACTGCTGAATTTATCCCTGATGAGTCAAATTAACTTTGTTATTTATTCAGTTACAAGATATAATCAGGAATAGGAATTACCCCTTATATATAACTCACATCTGATACCATATGGGTCTGCTAGATCCTCTAGCCAAGGAAATGATGAGCTTGATCAACTATTGATAGGAAATGTGCTAGAGGCCTCAGAATTTCATAAAAAACATCATGTCAATAGTAAGGGTTTAAAAAAAGGATTTTTCCATAAACTGGTAACAAGGAATTTATAAGGAAATTTCCTACTTGTTCTTTATACAATCAAACTCCACTACCAGCAGGATGTAACCCAAAGGGTACTCATAGGAATTAAATCTGGCAGATGGATGTGCTTTATTTTATAGAATTTGAAAAATTGAAGTATGTACACTACACCACCAATACTTATTCAGAATTTCAATGGGCAACTGCTCTGAGTTCCAAAAAGGCTGATTCTGTAATCATGCATTTGGTAGAAGTTATGGCCATGATGAGTATATCTGTACAAATTAAAACTGACAATAATCCAGCTTATGTCTCTGGTAAAATGAAGCAGTTTTTTGCTTATTACAACATAAAACATATTACAGTTATGCCACACAATCCTACAGGCCAAGCACTCATATAAAGATCAAATCAAACTCTAAAGGATATGCTAAATAAACAGAAAAGGGTAACAAAACCCCCAGAAATAGGTTACATAATGCTCTACTAACTTTGAATGTTCTCTTTTTTTTTTTTCGAGACAGGGTTTCTCTGTGTAGCTTTGCGCCTTTCCTAGAACTCACTTTGTAGACCAGGCTGGCCTCAAACTCACAGAGATCCACCTGCCTCTGCCTCCCGAGTGCTGGGATTAACTTGGTGAATTTTTCAAAGCTAATGAAAAAGAAACAACAGCTGTGGAGAGTCATTGGAAAAATAGAAAAAAATACAGAATTAAATCAGCCTATATACTTTAAGAATGTGCTGACCTCAGAATGTAAACCAAGATATGTATTATGTTGGCGATAAGGTTTTGCTTTTGTTTCTACAGGAGAGGAAAAGCTATGGATACCATCAAAATTGATAAAGGTTCGATTTGAACAAGAGAGACCTCTTAATTAGAAGAGGTGATAGTTTATCAACCAGCATGACCATTCAATTTAAACTAACTTATACCACTAACAAATGCTTTTCATTTAATAAGATATAACTTGCCAAAATGGAACCTCCCCAAAGTTAGGGTTGGGGAAGAGTTTTTGTTTTTGTCTTTCAGGAGAAAGAAGGCTAAGGAAACTGAAGAACATTGGACAAGTGAGACATCTGAAGAAAAAGGACAAATCATCCAGAAAAAAATGTCCCAAGAAAAAGAGTAAATTGGCCTATTGGTATATCACATATCTAACAGGATGAAATTTTATAAATCTTCCTAAATATTTGTTTCTGCTGTTCTCTACAGATACATAATGCAAATGGTCTTTATGTAGTCCCAATTCAATTAAAAATTAAAGCTGGCTTTGGAGTTGGAGCATGGCTCTCTCCTTCTCTAAACCCAAGCATGCTTATTAAAAGAAAATGCAAAATATCTGTATCATGACAGAAGAGCCATCTAATATGGGACAGAAGAAAACCAAAATTAAGGGACTATTCTATTGCCACTAATCTCATAATTCTTTGGTTCTATTTTGACTCTTTAGAACTTTTACTGAGGTATGAATTTTATATCAAAATTTGTAAGATTAATATATATACATATATTTTAAACTTTTGTCATGATACTAATGGTCATATAGAGTACTAACTAATTCTAGAAAAAAGGCTTCATCTTGCTTTCTGTACATGATTTTGGGTTTGCTTCTCTATCAGTTTTCTGCAGGGAACCATGACTATGCTTAACAGTTACTGTGAAGTCTCCAAAAAGATGATGGGACCCTACAATGACAATTCCATCAGGACAATGATAATACCACTAATATGACAAATACTATCCAAAGATCGGCTTTGGACTACAAACTACTAAGGACAATTTTGAGACAGCTAGCTGAAATGATCCAGCCTCACAGACTACTCGAGCAAGGACTTGAGACAAGCCTTGCATTTTTGTATTATGCAGAGACTGGACAACAAATGATACATCTAACTCTCCCAGAACTTGACAATTAACCCAAAAAGTTTCTTTTCAGGAACTCCTAAAGATGCTTTTGCCCCCAGACAGCAGGAAGTAATTTTAAGAACACAACACCCACATTCCCAAGAGGTGCGTTGGGTGGTTTCTGGTCTTTTAATGGGTTATAGATAATTGTCATTGTTTAGGATGGCTGATTACAAGTTGTTATTGGTTGTTTTTTTTTTAATTTTTATTTTTACAATTCAGTTCTACATATCAGCCACAAATTCCCTTGTTCTTCCCCCTCCCACCCCCCTCACCTTCCCCCCAGTCCGCCCCCCATTCCAATCTCCTCCAGGGCAAAGACTTCCCCACAGACTGAGATCAACCTGGTGGACTCAGTCCAGGTAGGTCCAGTCCCCTCCTCCCAGGCTGAGCCAAGGGACCCTGCATAGGCCCCAGGTTTCAAACAGCCGACTCATGCAATGAGCACAGGACCCGGTCCCACTGCCTGGATGCCTCCCAAACAGATCAGGCCAATCAACTGTCTCACCCACTCAGAGGGCCTGATCCAGTTGGTGACCCCTCAGCCATTGGTTCATATTTCATGTGTTTCGGTTCGTTTGGCTATTTGTCTCTGTGCTTTATCCAACCTTGGTCTCAACAATTCTCGCTCATATAAACCCTCCTCATTCTCGCTAATTGGACTCCCAGAGATCCACTCGGGGCCTAGTCATGGATCGCTGCATCCAGATCCCTCAGTAGTTGGATGAGGTTTCTAGCACGACAATTAGGGTGTTTGGCCATCCCATCATCAGAGTAGGTCAGTTTGGGCTGTCTCTCGACCATTGCCAGCAGTCTGTTGTGGGGGTATCTTTGTGGATTTCTGTGGGCCTCTCTAGCACTTAGTTTCTTCCTATTCTCATGTGGTCTTCATTTACCATGGTCTCCTATTCCTTGTTCTCCCTCTCTGTTGTTGATCCAGCTGGGATCTCCCGCTCACCCAAGCTCTATTTCCCTCGACCCTCGTCCTTCACTACCCCCACTCATGTCCAGGCTGTTCATGTAGATCTCATTCCATTTCTCTGTCATTGGGCGATCCCTGTGTCTTTCTTTGGGTCCTGTTTTCCAGGTAACCTCCCTGGTGATGTGAGTAGCAGTCCAGTCATCCTTGTTCCACATCTAGTATCCTGCTATGAGTGAGTACATACCATGTTTGTCTTTCTGAGTCTGGGATACCTCACTCAGGATGATTTTTTCTAGATCCATCCATTTATCTGCAAACCTCATGATGTCATTGTTTTTCTCTCCTGAGTAGTATTCCATTGTGTATATGTACCACATTTTGTTTATCCATTCTTCAGTTGAAGGGCATCTAGGTTGTTTACAGGTTCTGGATATTACAAACAATGCTGATATGAACATAGCTGAACAAGTGCTCTTGTGGTGTGGTTGAGCATTCCTTGGGTATATGCCCAAGAGTGGTATAGCTGGATCTTGGGGGAGATGGATTCCCAATTTTCTAAGAAATCGCCATATTGATTTCCAAAGTGGTTGTACAAGCTTGCATTCCCACCAGCAGTGGAGGAGAGTTCCCCTAGCTCCACATCCTCTCCAGCATAAGGTGTCTTCAGTGTTTTTGATCTTAGCCATTCTGACAGGCATAAGGTGGTATCTCAGAGTTGTTTTGATTTGCATTTCCCTGATGATTAGGGATGTTGAGCAATTCCTTAAATGTCTTTCAGCCATTTGAGTTTCCTCTGTTGAGAATTCTCTGTTTAGTTCTATAGCCCATTTCTTAATTGGACTGTTGGGCATTTTGATGTCTAATTTCTTGAGTTCCTTATATATTCTGGATATCAGTCCTCTGTCAGATGTGGGATTGGTGAATATCTTTTCCCATTCTGTAGGCTGTCGCTTTGCTTTGTTGACCGTATCCTTTGCCCTACAAAAGCTTCTCAGTTTCAAGAGGTCCCATTGATTGATTGTTTCTCTCAGTGTCTGTGCTACTGGTGTTCTATTTAGGAAGTGGTCTCCTATGCCAATGTGTTCAAGACTACTTCCTACTTTCTCTTCTAGCAGGTTCAGAGTAGCTGGATTTATGTTGAGGTCCTTGATCCAGTTGGACTTAAGTTTTGTGCACGGTGATAGATATGGATCTATTTGCAGCCTTTTACATGTTGATATCCAGTTTTGCCAGCACCATTTGTTGAAGATGCTTTCTTTTTTCCATTGTGCACTTTTGGCTTTTTTGTCAAAAATTATTTGTTCATAGGTGTGCGGATTAATGTCAGGGTCTTCAATTCGATTCCATTGGTCCACATGTCGGTTTTTATGCCAGTACCAAGCTGTTTTTATTACTGTAGCTCTATAGTACAGCTTGAAGTCAGGGATCGTGATGCCTCCAGAGGTTGTTTTATTGTACAGGATTCTTTTGGCTATCCTGGGTTTTTTGTTTTTCCATATGAAGTGGAGTATTATTCTTTCCAGGTCTGTGAAGAATTGTGTTGGTATTTTGATGGGGATTGCATTGAATCTGTAGATTGCTTTTGGTAAGATTGCCATTTTTACTATGTTAGTTCTGCCTATCCATGAGCATGGGAGATCTTTCCATTTTCTGAGATCTTCTTCAATTTCTTTTTTCAGGGACTTAAAGTTCTTGTCATATAGGTCCTTCACTTGCTTGGTTAGTGTTACAAGTTGTTATTGTTAATGGTTGGGAAAAAGGCTAAACAAAGGAGATTGGATTTAAGGTTCTTTTTTGAAAAAAAAGAAAAAAGAGGATATAGATAAGAGGTAGATGGTAGATTATTGAATCTACTTTGAAAAGAAAAAAGGGAAGATATCGGTATATAAGATAAAAAGGTAGATTATTGAATCTACTTTTAAAAGGCAATTACTAGTTTTAAATATTTTACATTGGATTGGATTTTTATATATTGTATACAAATTATATATATATTGATACAAATTTGAGATTGATTTTGTTAGAAAATACTGTACATATATTTCTAATCTTGTTCAAGGTATTGTACCTATACAGCTCATTTAACAATGTAATGTAAATTGCTAGTCCTTGAAAGTTATTATTATCAACTAATTAGGATATAAAGAAATGAAAGTTAGTAGTTAGTTATTACAATCAAACTTGTAGTCATATTAGGTATGTTTTCAGAGTCAATTAGAGATATATGTTAGATGATAGACAAATCATTTTCAAACACTTCAGAGATCTATATCAAGCAGAAATATATTTTAGATAGGTCATCTTCAAACACTTCAGAGATCTACATAATATGGCATTTAAGACGTTTTAATAACATAGATTTTTTTTCTTTTTTATGACAATGAGACATGTCTGCTCCTGGCAGCACCAATCTACTTCAGAGAAGATAATGGGCATTGAAGATACTCCATATGGAGTTTACTTTCATTGCTTGAGTTTCCACCTTAAACCTGAGAATATTTAATAACCAATTCTAAACAGAGTCAAAACCAGGTTCCTGCTTCATGTCTCATATGGCAGCTAGATGCTTCAAAATGCAGGTTTGAGCTACTGGCGGGTTACTGGCATTTGCACTTGACCTGCAGTGTAGCGGTAATGAGGCATCTACTAGCAGCACATTACACTGCTGCTGTGTGCTGGATTTAGCCTTTGCTAGTATATAAAAAAAGAGGTTTCTGGGCTACACGCTGCTTTGATAGAAACATAGACCCACTATTTCTGAGAGTTGATGGCTCCCAGAGCTGGCAGAAAACGTACCACCACCATGTTGGGAAGCTGAAGTGGGTGGAGCCAGCAGCCACATTCATAGAATGCTGCAGTTTAAAGCAATAGGCTCAAGGTAATATAAAAAATAAGCCACATAAAGATGGCTACCACACAGAGAATCTGGATTATGTTCTCTTTGATATTCATACTGAAGAAAAACATTTGATTGCAAAAGCGGTTAGTTATGCCAAAATGTATATTTTAAAGGTAACTTGACTTCAAAATTTGGATGTAAGAATATGTTGCTTTGGAAAGGAGGCTCTGATTTTGTTTTCACAGAAAGCAAGAGGCTATGGATTTGTTCCAGATTAAGGTAAATCAGATTTGACCAGCCAAGACCACCTGAAAGGTCTCCGATGACACCATGGCCCAGATCATCCAACATCCAGAACCATTTCAAGGCAACTGGCTCAGATGATACACCCTCACAGACTACTCCATAATCCTAAAATTTTCTTTGTGTCCCCATAAGATACAGCGCCCCCCTCCAGCAGGAAGTAGTAAGAGAAGCTACGCCCAAATTCCCAAATGTACCAAGCTGGCTTTGGAGATGTGTAAAAGTTAAAACCTTCCTTTAAAAAAAAAAAGAAAAGAAAAGAAAAGGGGAAGTGCTGTGGGATGGTCTGTATGTCAAATGTGTTGCTCTGATTGGTCAATAAATAAAACACTGATTTGCCAATGGCCAGGCAGGAAGTATAGGCGGGACTAACAGAGAGGAGAATGGAGAGAACAGGAAGGCTGAGGGAGACACTGCCAGCTGCCGCATGACAAGCAGCATGTGAAGATGCTGGTAAGCCACGAGCCATGTGGCAAGGTATAGATTTATATAAATGGATTAATTTATGATGTAAGAACTAGATAGCTAGAAGCCTGAGCCATTAGGCCAAACAGTTTAAATAATATAAGTGTGTGTTTATTTTATAAGTGGGCTGTCGGACTGCCGGTACCAGGGCTTGGCAGGACCTGGAGAGAAAACTCTCCAGCTACAAAAAAAGTTAGCCACTAGGCAATAAAGTGCCCTCACATTGACTGCTGACAATATGCTATCCAAAATGGACAAGCAGGACACAAAAGAAAGGACTGCCGATTCTTGCCAAGATGAGGTAGGAAGGCTCTTTAGAAAATCCTGCTTCACAGATGAGTCTGTCAGATATTCTAAGGCTATAGGCCAAAGAATGGATGCCCCAATGTTGCAGAGGAACTTTGGGTGACTGTCCAGGAAGCTAGGTGTTTCTGTCATAGCTCACATATTTTGGAAGTCACTTGTTTGCACTTCCTCCTTACTCAGTTAATATTATTTCCTTCTCAGGTCTCTGAGGGAGTTGAATATTAGATAGTTATATAGTTTTCCTTGTTAAGAAATTCAGAAAGGAAACTCACTAAGAGGTGTAAAGTGTATAAGTTTGAAAGACATCAAAAGTGTTTTCAGTTGGTAATATAAGTTAGGCTAGAAAGTGAATTAGGTACATTTTGGACTCACCATATAGGATAGATAATGGAATATTTTTGCTGAATTTGTCATATGCAAATAGATTAGACATTGTTGATGTATTTATTGCCTGTATATATTATATATAGTTATTGTACTTATTGTATATAGTTTTTCTTATATTAGTTATAATTTCTATTTTAGACAAAAAATGGGGGGGAAATGTGGTGATGTTTTATTTGTGCTCTAATAAATAAAGCTTGCATGGAGATCAGAGGAAAAAGCCAGCCACTATATTAAGCATAGAGGTCAGGCAATGGTAGCACATGCCTTGAATTCTGGCATTTGGGAGGCAGAGATTTGTTCAGATCTCTGTGAGTTCAAGGCCACACTGGGAACAGAGTCAGGCATGGTGGTACATGCCTTTAAATTCCAACACTAGTTAACCATAAAGTTCTAGAGGTCTGTACAGACAGACAGGAACTGACAGAGCTCGGCAGGAAGAGGAAGTGATGTAACTGCATGAAGAGAAGAAGTGAGATGACAGGGGCAGAAAAGATATAGGCATACATATACAGGAAGTGGCTCTCTCTGGAGGCTGAGGCTTGGTAAGGTGAGGTTGACTGTGGCTTGTCCTATTCCTCTAATCTCTTGGTTTTCACCCTAATATCTGGCTCCAAGGGTTTTTTTGTTTGTTTTTTTAATTAATAAAACCGTTTAGCAATTTGTCTTACAACCAAAGGTGGCACATGGCCATCATGCAGCTCAGCTTTGCTGGATCTTTGTCAGGCAACTGTGCTGGCATTGTGACTTTTGGTGTTTCCATCAGATATGGCTGTGCCATCTCCCCCTTTTTTGTTTCTTAACTAAAGAGTCTGTTGATCTTGTTGTGTGACACATAGGGCATTTTTAAGTCCTTGGAAGATGACTGGAAAGACAAGAATCAAAGTAAGCACAACTCCCAGGATTATTCCCAAATTATTGATAATAAACCAAAAGTTCTGTCCTGAGACCAAAGTGAGAGATCATAAGAATCTATTTGTAACCTCAGAAGCCAAAGTGGAATCCAATTAAGCTGAACTAATGGCTGTAATTTGTTAATGCAAAGACTGTATGTTCATAGCTAGTTTAGAATTGTTCCATAGGCCATGGAGGTGGGACCTAACCTGAGCCCAGGTTACCATAGAAACATTGTCCATAGAAACATTGTATGGAAGTGGAGTGACATAAATCCATTTAAATGTGAATGATAGGAAACATTCTAACTTTAATGTATTGAATTTGATTACCCATAAATAAGACTGTTTCTTCCACAGTGTTTATCCTTTTTTGTTTGTTTGTTTGTTTTTTGTTTATTTGTTTATTTTTCTTTTTTTTTGAATAAAACCAAAACTTATTCTAAGCCACAGTCATCCTAGGGTCCTCCCTGCCATATAGCCTCCCTGGTTCTGTGGGTTGCAGTCTGATTGTTCTTTGCTTTATATCTAGAATCCATGGTATGAGTGAGTACATACCATGTTTGTCCTTCTGGGTTTGGGTTACCTCACTCAGGATATTTTCTAGTTCCATCCATTTACCTGCACTTATCCTATCCTCTAAATTTTTATCATTTTTTTGTGTGATAAGTGTCAGGAATATATTTTTTGAGAGCTTATTAACATGCTCTGTAGTATGAACCTGTTGTACTAAGGTGATTATAGATTCAGCAACAGTTCTTATAGTAGTAATGACTATAGTAATGTACAAAATTAAAGTAGCAGTAAATCTATAAGACCTACTAAGAACATTAGTAATTTCTTTTATAGCGTATGTTAAATAGGCACCTCAGCCATATGTCCCAGGTTAGAAATTTAATGTTTTGACCTTTTTGTTGATAACAAATGAATGATAAGGGGTGGTGTAATCATCTGACTACTTCCTGCTGACATTGGGGTATCATAGTTTGGGACCCCAAAAACAGTAATGTTGGCCAAGTCCAGGAATAACAGGCTGTTTCTCTCACTGTCCAGGCTCTGTAGGGCCATCTGAAGCAAGGGATGTGTAGTCTATGAAGCTGGATCAGGATTCAGGTTTCAAGGAAATAGCTAAGACTGGTGGTGGGTTTCCTGGAGGTATCTGTAGGTGATTTGAAACATGTTGGGACAGACAGACTAAGGACAGAGATGAAGTTAAGTAGTTTAGAATTTTTTTTAATATACACTTGAAACTGATAGGCCCATGGTCCTGGTAGTTGGTGGAGGGGAGTCTCAAGACCTAGGAAAGGAGAAGAGTTCCCATAGGCAGTTGGGGAAATAGGCAGTTAGTTGATAGTACTTAGCTGGGGTCCACTTGACCTGTGAGAGGTGGAACCAAGTTGATTCCCTGAAGCTTTTTTAAGTTTACAAAAAGAGGCAAAAGTTTCAGATATGTTAGCCTTAGTACTATTTATAATCTGTATTGAAATACATATTGTAGGAAAGGCAGTAGGCTAATGCCTTTGAGTCAAATTAAAAGCTTGGTTAAAAGCATTAATATTATTATTTTGTTTTATTCAGAAGTCTTGGTGTATATAGACTAGATAGATGTTTTAACATAATGAGAAGCATTTTTAAGTCTATACTTAGAAGAAAACCAAAGGGAATTTTAAGATCTTGAACTTGTAACTATGATATCAGTAGTCAGTGTTTATCAGAGCTAGATTAATAGTGTATCAGAATTCTATTGATTAGTGTTAAAACTGTAAACTTTTGAAGTCTCAATATAACAATAACATAGAGAGAGGAAGAAATCTGAAACACTCTGGAATAGCTGGAGAGATGAGTAAATAGAACTATCCCAAGTATTAGGAATAAAATATGAGTGGGGGAACCATCTTTTAGGATTTTTAATTTAGTGTCGGGGCCTGCCATAGCACAGCAGACACTGTTAGCAAGGTTATTTTGTTAGTTTCAGCTGAGCATCTGCTCAGAGCCATTGCCTCGCGTCCACAATCACTTTGTAAGTTAGCTTTTCCCTTTCTTTCCCCAGTAATTCACCCTGCTGGTAGGCATGACTTATGGTGGCAGCAAATCTCATTGGCCCTTTTTTACATTTTTCAGGGGGGTCTTATGGAGTGATTTACAGTCAGGCATTGCAGGGGAGGCCAATCAAGATTATACTATTTTGTTGTCTCTTTCTTAGATCTTGAATGAAATAACAACAAATGTTTCCCTCATGAAGAGGGGGAGCAGAAGTCTCTGGAGCACATATAGGCTCCTTATCACCTGCCAATGCCTGTCAAGCACACCATAAATAGAAAATGCTATAAGAGGCATGTTTATTCTCTGTATATCCCTACTGTATCCCAAGCTTCCACATATAAAGTTCCCTGGTCTGCAAACCAGGGGCTGACTGTTTGCATAAACTGGAGAAAATTAATCAGTTGACTGATTTCTGATCTTTATTTGTTTTTTCTTAAGTGTATGTTTAATAATATCAATAAAGAATTGTCTTTCCCTAGACTCTCCCTGACCTGTTCTGATGGAATAACAAGCATAAGGAAAAAAACAAAAGAGGAAGAACTAGATTACTTATCTGTCCTAACCTGACACTCACTAGTGGGGGGCAGGGGATAGCTGCAGCACCTTAAGTAAGACTTCTATTTGTGATTATCCTTAGAGAATTGTCTCTTTCTGGACAATACTCAGGAGAATTGCTGTTCTTTTGGACAGTCTCCAAAAAGAGCTGTCTCTTTCTCTCCTGGATGGCTATCTTGACTAACCCATTCAAGATTCCTGTTCCCCGATGCCAGGGATGTTGCTATGAGGACCAGCCTTCAGCAGCTCAGGAACTTACGGGGAGTCACAGAGTCAGCAGACTAACCACTCAATTGACTTTTCTATCTGGGGCCAGAGAGGGAGTAAAAACTTTTAACACTGTGGGGCCAGCCAAAAAAAAAAGGGAAACATACACATACACATACATACATCTCCAACATGTCAGGAGCTCACCTAGGGTGCTGATGGATGGCAAGCCTTGAGCATATCAAAGAAGCTGAAAATGAGATGTGGAGTAGGCAAACTATTGGACAGACAAACAGACACATGAGGACTTTTTTGAGGGCCAAAGCTTAGTTCTTCATTGTATTATTTTTTTCTGTTCTGTTCTTCTACCCTGATACCTTGCTTCTCTCATCCTGATCTCTCTCTCTCTCTCTCTCTCTCTCTCTCTCTCTCTCTCTCTCCTGCTGTCTTTTTTCTAATTAACTTTATTTTTTCCATTACAGCTTATATACTCCAGTAACATCTTTCAAGCAATATAAAAATTATAATGTGGTCACATTCTATTTTTCAAATGAATCATTATAATGAATAAAGGTAAAAATCAGCATGTTTTCCATATTCCTTACACTATCAAACATTTTACATATTACAGGTAGAAAACAAATTATCCCCAAGGACCCACATACATTCATGTCCAAACAACTTGTTAAAGATTACTTTATTACTTTATTTTTTAATCTCAAAAGATAATCTTATAAAAAATCTTAAAAGAATCAAAAACCTTAACTTTTATATATGAAAAACAACCAATCATCTCTACTTTAAATCCTCATGGTGCATACTCATTCATCAAAAGTTTTTTATATCAGGAAGATGAGGGCAGAAATGGGTACAAGGAATTAATCATCACCTTTGATCATCAACCCATCATAGCAAGAAGGTACGTCAGTCAGCATTAGCCAGGCTGCCATTGTTTTGTTCCCTGACCTCTATGAGTCCCTTGGTCAACTATTAAAAGTGTGCCTTTCTAAACTTTAAATTGTTACCCAAGATTTTCTACCTCAAAGCCATTAACAAATACATCACAATATAAACTTAAGTTATTATTTGAAGCTTTGTTTTAGCTATGATGCACACCAAAGCCCATGAACATATCTACCAATATTAAGATTAAAAGAACTTGAGCTAGCCTAGCTTCTGGGATTCAATTGTTTCCCTTAATCATTAATGAAGCCACAGTCTATATGCCTCCTCAAGAGAAACTCATAAATCCTAGCTGTGTGACACTTTTTTATTCTTTTTTTTCTATCCTCTGCTGCCCTCACTTTATCAGGTGTGGGGCAACATTATAACCTGCCTTTACTTATATTCATTTTACTATTAAATTAATCCCTTTCATAATCCCGTACTATATTTTTTTAAAACTCGTCATCATCAAAATTGTATTTAAACTAACATTATTATTGTATAAAATCATTATTTCAATTAAACAGTATAGTTGAAGAGGAAATAGTCTTTATAATAATCCACAGGTAAAAATGCCCAGTAGAACAGGATATTTCCATGAGATAATCACACTACATTAAAGGCAGTGGGGATCCTCTGACACCCATTCACACAATGCCAGATACCAGAGGAAAATGGTAGCAGCAAACATGTAAAGGCACAGCAGTAGCAAGAGACATTCTGGAACCAAATCCCTTGGGGCCTTACTTATCAGAGATTCACCATAAGTGTTTTGCTTCCTGGTGGGCTGATTTCCTGAAGCTAAATTGCTACCTGCTGCTCCTCTGACACAGCCACCAGCAGTTTAAGTTGTAAAAATTCTGTAATACTTTAACTACACACACACACACACACACACACACACACACACACACACACATATATATATAAATTTATTGCTATTGTTCATTATTAGGATCATATTTTATTTGTTTCATTGTGTCCTCATATGGAGGGGCTGAAGGGCAAGGCAAATTATCTATTTCTTGTGGTTAGTTAGTACTAAAGCCTGTCTAAGACTTTTTCCAGTAAGAAAAGGTTTTTAACAGGCATTGTTTCAGGTCCAGATACCAGACCTGGATATCTCTCCCCATTCTATCCCAAATATCCAAGTCTAGAGTCCATTGGTGCAGGAACCAAGGGCTAGATAGTTCCATAAATTACAAAGAGGCTGTTAACTGAGATGGTTAGATAACCTTTTATCTTTAGGGTATGATGCATTATATCTGTAATGAGTCTTTTTCATTTAGACTCATTAAGGCCGATAGCTTTTTTAAAGTTCTGTTTTATGTCTATGAGGAGTCTTTTTTAAAAAATGAAACAAAGCAAAACAAAACTCTTTATGGCCCATGACTTATTTATAGTTCTTGACTATTCACACCACTTTAGTTCCTGGTCTATTTCTTACCTAGGGGGCTCATGAAACTCTTTTAGTGAAATCCTATCCTTATCGCACATAGATTACCTCTGCAGGTCCCTGTTCCAGGTGCCAGATGCCAGGTGCTAGCTCTCGCATTTACCTATGTTTGGGTTGTCAAATTTGTTCCATTGGACTATATGTATGTTTTGTGCCAATAACATATTGTTTTTATTACTATGGTTCTGTCATATATCTTAAGATCTGGAATTGTAATCCCTCAGCATTGTTCTTTTGGCTCAGGATTATTTTGGTTATCTAGGTTCTTTTGTGGTTTCATGTGAATTTTAGGACACTTTTTTTCTATTTCTGTGAAGAATTGGAAGAGGCTTTTCACTGGGATTGCACTGAATCTGTACATAGCTCTTGGTAGACTGGTCATTTTCACAATGTTAATTCTACCAATCCATAAGTCTAGGATGTCTTTCCTTTTTCTAGTGTCTTTCTTTCTTTCTTAAAAAAATTAAGGTTTTCATCATCAAAATATTTTATTCCCTTTGTTAGGCTTATTCCTGGATGTTTTATTTTCTTTGAGGCTACTGTGAATGGTGTTATGCCCATGATCTTCTGTGTATGTTTATTGTTAGTATATGAAAAAGCTACTGATTTATGAAAGTTTATTCTGTAACCTGCTACATGCTCTTTTTATTCCAAGGAGTTTTGGGGACTTCAAATGCACACTATCCAATGTTATCTGCAAATAGAGATTGTTTGGCTGCTTATTTCATTATTTGTATCCCTTTAATTTCCTTTTCTTGCCTTATTTTTCCAACTGGTATTTTGAGAAAATTATTGAAAAGGAGTAGGGATAGTGGACATCATTCCTTACTTCAGTGGGGTTGCTTCCAGCTTTTATCCATTTAGGATGATGTTGGCTATGAATTTCTCATATATAGCTTTCATTATGTTGAGAGATGTTCCCACTATCTCTAGATTCTATAGGACATTCATCATGAAGGATTGCTGTTTGCATTTTATCAGTCTTTTCTATTTATATATTTAATGTCCCATGTGTTTTTCAGTCTTCAAGCACATTTTTGTGGTTTCTTACATTTATTAACTTGTGCATGCTGAACATTCATGCATTTCAAGGATAAAGCCAATTTTGTCATGGTGTACACTCTTTACGATGTGTGTCTATATTCTGTTTGCAACTATTTTATTGGGTATTTTTTGGTCTATGTTCATCAGCAATATTGGTCCGTAGGGTGCGTGTGTGTGTTGAGAATTAGGTAATAGCGTAATATTAGCTTGGATTTTTTTGTTTCTATTTTTGAAAGCTTAATAGAGTTTGACTACAGAATTTTTTTGATAGTCTTATACAATTCTGTTGTGAAGCCACCTGTCCATGGATTATTTAAGCTGAAAGTTTTTTTCATTATATTTCAATCTCTTCCTTTGTTATAGGTTTGCTAAGATTGTTTATTTTTTCTTGGTTTGATTTTGGTGCTCTGGCTGAACCTAGAGATTCATCCATTTCTTTTATGTTTCCCTGCTTAATGGACCATAAGTTTTTTCCTTAGTGTAATCTGAATTTCTTTGCTATCTATTAAATATTCCCCTGTTAATTTCTAATTCTGTTAATTTGGGTCCTCTCTTTTTGTTAGTTGGGTCAAGGGTCTGTCAATTTTGTCTATTTCGTCAAAAAAAAAAAACCCTCACAACAAGCTTTTAAAATCATTGATTTTTCCCTATTATTTTGTTGTTTCTGTTTTATTCATTAATGTTCTAATTTTTATTATTTCTTGCTGTTGAATGAGTTTGGATTTGGTTTGTTTTTGTTTTTCCAACTTTATAAATTCCATCATAAAGCCATTTATGTGTACTCTCTTTTTCTTTTATTGGTTCTTTGTGGATTTCACATCAAGCATTCCAGTCTCACTTATCTCACCATCTCCTTACATCTGCCCTCTGTCCTTGCAACCTCCCTCCAAATCAAAACCAAATTTAAAAGAAAAACCCCAAACCAAACAAACAAAAGAAGAAACAAAAACAAATGAAGAGGAGGAGGAGGAGGAGGAGGAGGAGGAGGAGGAGGAGGAGGAAGCATCTTGTCACAGAAGCTATAGTGCATCCAGTTGAGACACACAGTTTACCCTAAAGGTAAATCCATTCATCATTACATGCAAGTGTTCATTGCCATGAGTCATTGGACTGGCTTGAGGCCTCTGGTTTCTGCTACACTGATAATGGGCTCTCACTGGGGCTCCTCTTGGATATCTTATCATCGTCCTGTGTCATGGAGATCCCACAGTTTTGAATTTGTAGTTTCATCCCCTTCTCATGATCCAACAATTCATAGATTCGGTGGATGTTGGGGTGGGCCAACACATAGCCCGGGTTCTGAGCCTGGATGGTTGCTTGGTTGATCAGCTTGATAGCTTTTCCTCATTATTCCTACCTGGATGAGCTCTCAGCGCTGCCTCAGCTAGCTCAATCAATGCAGCCTACAGCAAGGAGTGGTGCCCGTTCTCATGCTCTTAGGCCTTCAGATCTGGGTCTTCCTGGCTCATATCACTAGGGCCAGCTCTACTGTTTCGCCCAGACAAGGTACAGGGCCCTCTCTCCTAATTGCTGTAGGGGGCATAAGAGGGGGCTCAGCTCTCCTGCTCTTAGGCCCTCAGGGCTGGCTCACTTGAGATACCCACAACAGGGTCAGCTCTAGTCTGCTTTCCATGCAGGATGCAAGGTCTGCTCTCCTGTGTGCTGTAGCTGGTGTGGGACAGGACTAGTTCTTTCATTCTCATGACCCTGGAGCCAGCTCTCTTGCCTGCCATAGGTAGCAAGAGGCAGAGGGGAAGAGGGCATCTTTCCCTCACCCATGCCACTGCATGGCAGATGGGGTGCATGTGTGTGGGGTGTCTGCTCTGTTCTCATGCCCTCAGGGCTGGCTCACCTGTGTCACTGACCACAGGGTCAGCTCTAGTGTGCTTCCCAGGTGAGGTACACTTCTATGGTGAGGGGTGGGGCCATCTTTCCCGAGTGGTAGTGCCGGGATGAGTGCTCCCCTGAGGGGTAGGGCCAGCTTGCCTGCTGCAGTATCTAGCAAGGGGCAAGACCAGCCCATCTCAAGGCCAGTGAAAGGTAGGGCCAGCCCACCACAGCATGGTTTTAATGACCCCCATGATAAGATGGGCATGGATATCACTACAGACCCCATCTGCAGCGGGACCATGGATCCAGACACTGCCTTTGGCAGCAGCTCAGGGCCTGATGCCACCACGGCCAGGTGGCAGCACAGACCACTCAGATTAGCACAGCCCTGGCAGCAGCATGGTCTCCGCACATTAACATGATTCCAGGTGACTGGCCAGACCCTAGGCATCTGTAGAGCTCTTGGTGGCCACTGGAGCCATAGACACTACACCAGACCCCAGCCTCTCGGGGGCCATGGACCCAGACATGGCCCTAGGCAGCGGCCCATGTCTGGACATCTCCATGGCTCCAGGTGGCAGCACTGGCCACCCAGATCAGCATGGACTTGGGTGTGGCACAGTCCTCAGATAACGACATGGTCCGAGGTGGCTGACCAGACCCCAGTCATCCACATGGCCCTTGGTGGGCCATGACAACAGGAGCTCCAGATATCAACTCAGACCCTGGCTGTTGTAGGGCCATGGACCCAGACATAGCTCTCTGTAGCAGCCCTGGCCCAGAAGACACCACGGCCAGGAACTGGCAGCCTCACCTGGGCCTGAATTGGTGGTGGACACAGATGGCACCCCACCCCTCAGATTTGTGGGTCTTTCTTATTCTTTAATGGAGGCACTAGGAGCTGTAACTCTCCTTTGTAGTACTGCTTTCAATGTGCCCTAGAGGTTTTGGTGTGTTGGGCTGTCATTTTAATTTAGTCCCAGGAATTTTTAAAATTTCTTACTTGATTTCTTTTTTGGCCCATTCATTATTCAGTAATGAATTGTTTAATCCCCATTAGTTTTTGTATTTAGATACTTGATTGCAATAATAATTAAGTTTTATTGCATTGTGCTCAGATAGGATGCAAGGAGGAATTTTAATCTTTTTTGAATTTGTAAAAATTTGGTTTGTGTCCCAGGATATGGTCTATTTAAATATCCTTCTGAGTAGAATGTGTTCTTTACTGTTTGGGTAGAATATTCTGTCAATATCTGCTGCATCAGTTTGATGTACGATGTCAATTGTGATTTTCCTCTATTTTTTGTTCAGATGACTTATTGTATAAAGTGGTGTATCAAAATTACCTACTATTGATGGATGTTAATCTATGTCTTTAAATCCATGAGATATATATATTTGGTTTCTCAAGACAGGGTTTCTCTGTGTAGCTTTGGTGCCTGTCCTGGATCTCACTCTGTAGACCAGGCTGGCCTTGAACTCACAGATATCTGTCTGCCTCTGCCTCCTGCGTGCTGGGATTAAAGGTGTGAGCCACCACCACCAAATGATAAGATTTTTTTTATTATTAAATTGGGCACCTCAAGGTTTGATGCATGTATGTTCAGGATAGTAATGTCCTCTTGGTTAGCTGTTCACTTGATTGGGATGAAGTATATCTCTTATATTTTCAGATGAGTTCTAGTTTGACATCTATATTGTCAGATATTAATTAATGACTGTGCTTCCTTCCTGGTTCATTTGAATACTTTAGTCCATTGTTTTACTTTAAGTCAGTTCCTATATTTAAAACTAAAAAGTGTGTGTGTGTGTGTGTGTGTGTGTGTGTGTGTGTGTGCTGTGTTGTAGTTTGTTTTTTAGAAAACTGAGCAAGGGATTTTTGTCTCTTGATCCATTCAGCCAGCCTGTAGCTTTTGATTGGAGAATTGGGGCTACAGATGCTTAAATTTATTATGAAAATATATGTGGGAGTTGTGCTTATCATGTTGTTGATTTTTGATGGTGGTATTTGTGTTCTCAGTGGTATTTTGTGTTTTAATAATTGTGGCTTCTCATTTCTATAGTCTCTCTGCTAAGCTCATTTCCCCTGAAACCTGAAATAACATTTCCTATATTTCCTCTAGGTTTGGCTTATTGGAGATATCTATCTGTCTATCTATTTATCTATCAATCTATCTATCTATCTATCTATCTATCTATCTATCTATCTATTTATCATCTATCTTCTATCTATTATATATATATAATATTATTATATATATATAATATATATAATATAATATATATAATATAATATATATAATATGATATATATATAATATATTATATATATATATACTATCTCCACATTGAATAGCATGCTAAGTATTGTCTAATATTTGTGATATAGTTACAGTGACTATTCCTAGGGGTCTGTGAATAAATGTCTATTCACTTTGGATAAATAATTATGAACATACAAAAGCGATGATTCCTAACCCTAACTCCTAACTCTGAACCCCTAATCCCATAACCCTAACCTTAACTCCTAACTCTAACCCTAACCCTAACCCTAACCCCTGACCTTCCACTTTTATTTCTGATTTCCTTGTGCAATTTGGAGTGGGTGGGGCATATTTCTTTTATAAATAGATGGTATTTTTCCATAACTTAAAAAGCAAAACACATAAAAGCTACTACACCTGCTTACAGAGCCAGGCTTCAAGCTAGTCCCCTTCCATTGCATCCTTTGCTCCTTAGCACATAAACATTTCTATATGTCTATTTGAAAAATGAGAAAAAATTTAAATCTTTTAAAAATTTTCTCCCTTCTTTGCCATACATAAGATCACAGCACACCCAGTGTAAACATTTTTTTCTTCCCTTTGAAACTTTGTGGTATAAACTCCTCATCAATCTTCAGCTAATAGTTTAAGTCAAATTTCCTGTGATAATAATAATAACTAGCAACAATGAAGAAGTCACAATACGAAAGTATCAGCAGTTATTAAAATTTGTACTGCCTCTGAAGATTTCTGCTGCATGCTGCAGAAATACAAAGTAGGAATTCAGCTGACTATGGCAAAAGCTATTACCTGGAAGAGTTCAGAACTCTTCCAGAGGATAAAGCCAAGTCTCAAGGAGAATTAGTGTTATTGGCTTTTGAATAGTAGCTGGTTTTTGCTATGAATTTCTTGTGTGGTATTCTAGCTTTTCCATTCCCATAACAGTGTGTTTGATCATTCATTGGGCACAATTTCCCCTATGCAATTAAAGTATATGGATAACATCTCCCAACTGTGTTAACAGAAGTCACACAGCCAGACCCCTAATTTCTGGCCTTTCTGTAATTATTGTCATTAGCAACATCTGGCCAGGTCCTTCTCCAGATGAAAGTATCTTATCTGAGATACTTCCCAGACTTCCTAAGAACTGACTGCAGATGGATAGCATCCAGACTATCTATTATAGAAGGCCTGGCAGATGTGCTAATTAAGCTTAACCTTCCCCTTTTCAAGTCTTATCTCTAGTTCCAGATCTTCCTTTAACAATTAACCCGGTGCTTTACATACCAGGTGCATCAAGCCGGTTGCCTAGCTACCAAGTGCACTTCCCCCTCCCCCACCAGAAAATGGCACAGTCAAAATAGATTTCAGACCCCAAGGGAAAAAAGGTAGTTTTATTTTCACTCATGATTTAGTAACTTATAGGCTCTTAACATTTTAATTAACCATTTCTAAGAATATAGTTTGAGCACATAAATCCCTTTTCTTAGAATTATCAGCTGAAATTAGCCCTCAGTTGATTCTACTCCCCATTAGTCACTTCCCTTTTGGGTTGTAAATGATAGCTGACAATTACTGCTCTTTGGAGTAGATCTTATCACCTCTCTGTTTGACCCTGAAAGAATTCAATCCTGTATGACCTTGCCTTGGCCAGGGAATTGCTGCTTTGTATGGGTATATAACTGAAAAACCTCAGAGACTTGCGGGACTAGAAGAATGAGATGGAAAATGAGGAAGAGCTAGATGAGGAAGAACTAGGTGGGAAGGAACAAAATGGGAAAGAACTAAATGGGAAAAAACTAGATGGGAGAATTAAGATAGAACTTAAAAAGAATAGCAGAAAAATGTAGAGAGAAATCAGGCAAGAAAGGAGCTAAGTAGGAGAGCAGAATAGAGGTTTGGAAAGAGAATTGACTCAGAAGAATAAAGTAAATGGAGTAAAGAGTTTCATGTACATAGATTCATTTGACATCATTAAGACTAGATTCCTCAGTTCATTGTAGCTGGAGAATTTCTCTCCAGCTCCCGCCACCAAGTCCCGCCAGTCCCAGAGCCCACTTATAAAATAAACACACAGACTCTTATATTATTTAAACTGCTTGGCCATTAGCTCAGGCCTGTCATTGTCTAGCTCTTACTCTTATATTTAGCTCATTTCTATTAATCTTTACTTTGCCACATGGCTTGTGGCTTACCGGTACTTTACATCTTCCTTGTCCTGATGGCGGCTGGCAGTGTCTCTCTCTCAGCCTTCCACTTCCCAGAATTCTTTTCCTTGTCCCGCCTATACTTCCTGCCTAGCCAATGGCCAATCAGTGATTTATTTACTGACCAATCAGCAACACACTTGACATACAGACCATCCCACAGCACTTCCCCTTTTCTTTTCTTAAAAGGGAAGGTTTTAACCTTTACATATCTCCAAAGTCACCTTGGTATATTTGGGAATTTGGGCGTAGCTTCTCTTACTACTTCCTGCTGGAGGGGGGCGCTGTATCTTATGGGGACACAAAGAAAATTTTAGGATCATGGAGTAGTCCATGAGGCTGTATCGTCTGAGTCAGTTGCCTTGAAACCATTCTGGATGTTGAATCATCTGGGCCATGGTGTCACTGGAGACCTTTCAGGGGGTCTTGGCTGGTCAAACCTGATGTATCTTAATCTGGAACAAATCCACAGTCTCTGGCTTTCTGTGGAAACAAGAGCAGAGACTCTTTTCCAAAGCAACATATCCTTATATCCAAATTTTGAAGTCAATACCTTTAAAATATACATTTTGGCATAACTCAACAGCTTTTACAATCAAATGTTTTTCTGCAGTTACGAATATCAAAGAGAACATAATCCAGATTCTCTGTGTGGTAGCCATCTTTACGTGGCTTATTTTTTTATATTAGCTTGAGCCTATTGCTTTAAACTGCAGCCTTCTAAGCCTGAAACGGCGCAGTGGCTGCTGGCTCCGCCCATTTCAGCTTCCCAACATGGCGGTGATCCGCTTTCTGCCAGCTCTGGGAGCCATAACTCTCAGAAATAGTGGGTCTACACTTTTACCAAAGTAGCGTGTAGCCCAGAAACCTCTTTTTTTGTTTTGTACTAGCAAAGGCTAAATCCACCACACAGTTTAATGTGCTACTTGCAGAGGCCTCATTCCCACCATACTGCAGGTCGAGAGCGCACGCTAGGAACCCGCCAGTAGCTGAAACCGGCAGCTGCCGCTTATTTGAGAGAGACAATTAGGAAGCTGTTTTTAGTTCCGTTTTAGAATCTTTTTTCTAAGTTTTTAGGTGGAAACTCTTGCCACCACGTTGGACGCCATTTGTAGCTAGAGTTTTCCTGCCTGGCCCACGGTCAGGGCAAATCTCTCTCACCTGCCAGTCCCGCAGCCGCTCAGACCCGACCAAGTAAACACAGAGACTTATATTGCTTACAAACTGTATGGCCATGGCAGGCTTCTTGCTAACTGTTCTTACAGCTTAAATTAATCCATTTTCATTAATCTATACCTTGCCACATGGCTCGTGGCTTACCGGGATCTTCCCATGCGGCTTGTCATGGCGGTGGCTGGCAGTCTCTCTCTCAGCCTTCCACTTCCCAGAATTCTTTTCCTTGTCCCGCCTATACTTCCTGCCTAGCCAATGGCCAATCAGTGATTTATTTACTGACCAATCAGCAACACACTTGACATACAGACCATCCCACAGCAGTTCATTGTAGATTCTTCCATGGATCCTGGGAAAAGGCTATTAAGGGGTTGGATCCCAATAGTTAGATTCCTATTCTTTCAGAATTTTCTGTAATTTCAGCATACTATGGTACATGTATCAGAATTTATAAACTTTTGAGTTAAAATGTTACAGCTGTATGGAAAATGAGTATTGCAAGATGGAATCTTAAACTATGGCAAACCATAAGTAGGCTGGGGCTCAGGGACTTTACATGACAGACCAAGTGCTTGGTGTGCTACCATTACATTTTCTCTAGAATATTTTCTTCAACCATAGAAACTGAAAATCACCCAATGTTTCATCATACTCTGGACACTGTCATATAGCAGCCTAGATTCATTGGGACTTCTTGATTGCTTTAATGACCTGATGTCACTGCCCTGAAATGCTTAATCTTTGAACAAGAAATTCTACATTTTCTTTTCATACTTGCTCTCTCAAATTATATTCATCATTCTGCTGTGGGACATGAAACAGACTTCTTTGTGAGTGTTTATAGTCACTCCCAACTGACTTTTGTACTAAAAGAGGTAAGGCTATGAAAATATCCATCTTGTATGCCCTACAAATGTGGGTATGAAAGAAAATTAAGTATTTTTGTTGTAACTTTTACTACAACAATCTGCTATCATGGTTGACTTATTTTATTTTTATATTGTCCTCTATAATTTAGTTCTATTACACATCACATTTACTTTTGATACTTAAACTTCTGGCAGTGAGATTTATCTTCTTCAACAGTTATATTATGAATTAAACATCTGAGGTTCTGTTACCCATTCAAATATGATTGATCTATAAACTGTTTAAGAAGCAATTCTATCAGAGGAATTAATTCACTCATGAAGGCAATTTATAATGATATTAAAGATCTAGTATTTTGACTCATCAGGAAGGTATGATAAGAATAACTACTTGTTAACTTAAATTCTTAGTGTCTGGTGATTCTAACTATGGGAATGTTAAGTCCTGTAAGAAAAGATGGAGAGCAAAAGACCCATTTCTCAGATGATAATCACTGTAACTCCTACAGTGCATGTGCAGCACCAAATATTAAGAAAAGTGTATTGAAGTTCCAGTACATTCTGGACTTCCCTAAGCAATTGGGATTACAGGGATACTCCATATTACAAGCTGTCTGTAAAATGCAGAGGTTAAAAAAAAAAGACTTTTTCTTTTCTTTTTTCTTCTCAAGGCAGTCTTCCTAGCCTTAAACTCAAAAGCTCAAGTGATCTTCCTGCTCCTCCTGCCTTCACCTCTCCAATAACTGTGACAGGGATGTGTCAATGTACCTGGATTAAAAAATACTTTCTTGATGTTTATGGAGGCTTGTCTAATTATTTAAGTTTTAGGAATATGACAAACTATGGTGTTACTGCATATGAAAAAGGCAAGTATCAAATACACTTGTATGTCCAACCTCCTAAGACAAAAATAAAAACAGTAGTTTTTAGAACAGGGAAAATTTTTTTCCAGACAGGTTTCTTTGTGTAGCTTTGCACCTTTCCTGGAACTCACTCTGTAGCCCAGGGTATCCTTGAACTCACAGAGATCTGCCTGCCTCTGCCTCCCGAGTGCTGGAATTAAAGGCATGCACCACCACTGCCTGGCAAGAGATTTTTTTTTTTTAAGACAACTGTGTTTCTAAAGTCTTCTGTTCCAAAGGTGAAGAGGCAACCTTAGCCAGGCCCATAAATTTGATCAGTTACACAAAGTATTTCATTTTTACTCATTAGCACCTCACATAAACCTATGCTTGCCTGTTTTTCCCCTGAACCACTGTAAAATGAAGCAGAATCAAAACAGATGATTCCCAGAACAGCTGGTTTACTATCACTTATATTGAAGGAAGACCCTTTGCTTTACATCCAGTATCCACTTATGAGTGAGTATATACCACGTTTGTCTTTCTGAATCTGGGTTACCTCATTCAGGATGATATTTTCTAGTTCCATTCGTTTGCCTGCAAATTTCATGCCATTGTTTTTTACTGCTGAGCAGTACTCCATTGTGTATATGTACCACATTTTCTTTATCTATTCTTCGGTTGAGGGGCATCTAGGTTGTTTCCAGGTTCTGGATATTATGAATAATGCTGCTATGAACACAGTTGAGCAAAAGTCCTTGTGGTATGATTGAGCATCCCTTGGGTATATGCCCAAGAATGGTATCATTGGGTCTTGAGATTAATTGATTCCCAATTTTCTGAGAAACTGCCATACTAATTTCCAAAGTGGCTGTGCAGGTTTGCACTCCCACCAATAGTGGAGGAGTGTTCCCCTTGCTCCACATCCTCTCCAACATAGATTGTCATTAGTGTTTTTGATCATAGCCATTCTGACAGGTGTAAGGTGGTATCTCAGAGTCATTTTGATTTGCATTTCCCTGATGACTAAGGATGTTCAGCAATTCCTGAAATGTCTTTCAGCCATTTGAGAGTCTTCCACTGAGAATTCTCTGTTTAGCTCTGTAGCCCATTCAAAAGCTAGCTAACAAGGAGGGCCCTAAGAAGGATGTATGGATTGCCCTGGGAAGGGGAAATAGATGAGATCTTCATGAGTAAATTGGGGGTTAGGGGGCACAATAGAGGGTTGGGGATGGGGGATGAGAACATAAGGGAACAGGATGGTCGAGCTGGAACAGAGATGGAGTGGGAGATACCTTGATAGAAGGAGACATTATACGGAGAAACCTGGTACTAGGGAAGTTCCCAGGAATCCACAAGGATGATTCTGGCAACAACGGAGAGGGGTGCCTGAACTGGCTTACCCCAGTAATCAGATCGGTGAATACCCTAACTGTCATCATAGAGCCTTTCTACAGTAATTGATTAAAGAAGATGCAGAGATCCATAGCCAAGCACCAGGCTGAGCTCTAGGACTCCAGTTGTAGAGAGGAAAGAGGGATTCTATGAACAATGGGCATCAAGATCATGATGTGGAAACATACAGAGACAACCAAACCAAGCTAGTGGGAACTCATGAACTTTAGATCAACAGCTGTGGAACCTCCATGGGATTGGACTAGGCCCTCTGCATAAACAAGACTATTGTGTAGCTTGATCTGCTTAAGGGGCCTTCAGGCAGGATCCATCTCAGGTGCATGAGCTGACTTTTTGGAGCCCATTACCCATGGTAGGACAGCCTTGATGCAGTGGGAGGGGCTTGTACCTGCCTCAACTGAATATTCCAGGCTCTGCTGACTCCCCATGGGAGGCCTTAACTTTTGGAGGAGTGAATGGAGGGTGAGTTGCTCATGGAAGGCTGGAGGATGGGCAGGAGGAGGGAAGAGGAGGGATCTGTGATTGGTATGCAAACCGAATAAAAAAATTTCTTAATAAAAAAGGGGGAGAAAAAGAAGAAAGACCCAGTAAAAGTGACCTCCCTCACATTTGCTGACTGAGTTCTTTCTTATGTAAAAGAAAAAAGGACTACTTCCAAATATAAAGCTCCATTCTCTTTTCATTAAAACACTGTTTCCTGAATTAATACATTTCTAGCTGAATTCAACTAAATGCATCTTCCTGCCAAAATACCCTTTGAGGAAAGATTACGAGTAGGAAAAGGAGAAAATAAAGTTGATACATATCACTTAACAGGAATATGCAGAAATATTAAAGCAAACCCTTCTGTTTTTAGTTTAAATAAGATCTTATATTGGATCAAAATATATATCATATAGAGGTTCCTATACTTTTTATTTGTTGTAAGCATAAATGAAAATGGCACACAGAAAAATTCTAAACTAATAAAAATTTAGCATTGATGAAATGAACAAAAGATAAACAGTTTATTTACTGAAAAATGTTTCGCATTACAATATAGTCAGTTGGTAAGATTAACCAACATAATAATTATTAGTATCTGGTTATTTCCTTAGCAATGGAGTGCCTTTCATACAACTACTAAATGTATAATCATATCACAGAAACAAGCATATGTCATATGGATTCTCCTTTGTGAAACTCACTTGGGATTATCTACAATTAAAAAAGTAAAAAGAACATCAAACAATAAATTCATAAGAACTTTCTAAATTTAAAACAAATTCATGTGTCTTTGATAATGTCTCTGATGTTTGGATTTTTATATAATTAGCAAGACCATTTCTTAAATTGGTCTTTAGTCATGTTTCACATGGTATTATTATTATTAGATAGAAACACTTCACATTGTTTAAGCCCCAAAGGCATAATAAGAGAGGGAGGAATAACTTAATCATTACAAGAATAATCATACAGCATAGAAATTAGGTTTCACCACACACAACACAAATTTTAACATGGGAAAGAAACACAACATCAGAATCGTGTCTTCATATATGCATAGCCATGCAAATAAAAACAGTGAATATATTACAAAAATGTCATAAAAGATTTTCAAAAATATTGTTTGATTGACTCTAACTGTCAAACCATTGGGCTTAAAAGTTCTATGGCAATAACATTAAAAAGTATTTCCTCTAATTTGCCACACAATAACAGCTTTGAACCCAATTATTCCTTTTGTAGACCAGGCTGGCTGGAACTCAGATATCTGCCTGCCTCTGCTTCCCAAGTGCTGGGATTAAAGATGTGCACCACCACTGCCCCTAGGATTCCTTCTGTTTCACCATTACAACAAAAAGATTTGTCAACACAGTGGTGCCATTTCCCTTAAACAAAGAGCATACATTCACACTAAGAAGCATCAAATTTACTTCTCAATGGTCTCAGAGAGGTATAATGAGCAGCAACTGATTATGAAAGTTAGTTAAAATAAAATAAATTCTCAGCAAGTGTTGTAGAGCAATTAAACTCCAATCTTAGAAATTATCTGGTTCAGCAGGTCATTTAAGCTTCAGTTCAGATGTGGCAGATTATTAAACAACCCCAGCTGAGAGGTGTAAAAATACACTTGAGGGATAAAGCCATGCACTTCAGTATGGAAAGGAGACCCAGTACATGTAACAGCCTCCTTGCATTCCTAGTGAAGAGATCACAAGACAAGTAAGGTTTCAATGTAGAATCCATGTTATAGATATGGGAAAGCTTACATGATGTGAAATATTTCATGCAAACATCTTATATTCTTGCCTTATAACGACAGAGGTCAATTGCTTGTGCCTTCTCATAAACAGATTGTCAGTTCTGAAAAATCCCAAATCAAATCACATATTCTAATACAAATTATCTCATTAATTTATACCTTGAGTAACAAGATGAAAGAGGTGTCTCAGTTGAAGTCTTTCAGGTATTTAAATAAAAGAACCAGGCTACAATATATCAGGGACTATTGTAGTTAAAATGGCATTTACATAAAGATTTAATTTCAGACAACTCATCTTGGGTTATTATTACAGAAAACGGAAATGGTCACTCAGGAGCTAGGACACCAATTCTGAAGTACATACTTATTTCTCAACAGTGGCACTGGCCATACTGACTAGCATGACTTCAGTTTGGCAGTTTTCTGCTTTATTTGAAAACAATTTTTGCAGCCTTCATGCAAAGATTATTTTAAATCACTCTTATTTATTAAAAAAACAAAAGTTTTAAACTTGTGGACTTTACAAATTTAGTTATATGTACAGTATCAATTCATTTGTGACCTTGCATTGAATGGATAGGATTCTATGTGGGGAAATCGATCAGTTTTTGTTTTGTTTGTTTTGCAGTGCGGTGGATGCTACCCAGGGTCTCACACAGGTCCAGCAAGCACCCCATTGCTGAGCCACACCCTATTCCTGCCCACTGATTTCTTCTTAAGAAAGATTAAATCTTTTGATTGACTAATACAATAAAAGTTGACATTTATCACAGTAGAAAATATATTTGATTTATTCATTCCATTATTTGTAATCTGTGCTTGGTTATTGGAGAGCATTTTATTCAATGTAGTATATGAGGGAATACCCACATTCTTAGCTAGTTTAATAAGCCAATTTTTCATGCTTATTTAATAGAGAAGGACTTATCTATACAAGAACATGTTCTATGGCATAGGTAAAACAAATGTTAAAGACAGAAGATCTTTGTAAGTAAATAGAATTTAAGAAGTATTTGTCTCCTCTAAGAGATTGCATACCTTCTATTTATGAAGTTTTCTTGAGGGTTTTTGCTTTTTAGACTTTGACATTGAAGTTCTTTAAAGTGAAGTTGCTATATTCCAGACAACTTTGAAGAACTCCTTTTAAAAAATAATAAATACCTTAGAAAATTAAGATTGTTATCCTAGTTCAAAAGTAAAAATATTTCATGACCAACCAGTAAAAATTAGATATATTTTAGATTTCAAAACAAAAGAAATAGAATTGTGGGCTCCTAGAATAATACATTATTGTAAATTGTCTATACTTACTAGACTACCAGTGCATTCCATTTTTAAAAACAAATCATTATAATCCAATGATTAATTTTCCACTGTTAAAAATCTCTTTCTACAGATAATACTAACCTTTCACAATCAGTCTTATGGGATCTGTAGCTACTTTCTACTATTTGTTAAGTTCTTTTTGTTGTACCTCTCCTTTAGGCAAATGTAAAGTATAACTTCAAATAAGTCTTTTCTTCATTCCTAAATTTATATTTTCTAGAAGTTTTCAAAATTCTTTTTTCCTCCTCCTCTTTCTTTTAAATCCAGAATTAGATATGCAAAAGGTTTATGCATCCAAAGTTTTTTTATGCTCCTAAGCACTTAGGCCAATCACAGTTTATTGCTCTTTTTTATTTTACTATTATGTGTTAATAAAAAATCCTCTGTGGGAAAGCATTTCTGCATACTAATTCTTCTATTCGGTTTTGTAATTGTGCTTACATTAAAAAAAAAAATATGGCCGGGCAGTGGTGGCGCACGCCTTTAATCCCAGCACTCGGGAGGCAGAGCCAGGCAGATCTCTGTGAGTTCGAGGCCAGCCTGGGCTACCAAGTGAGTCCCAGGAAAGGCGCAAAGCTACACAGAGAAACCCTGTCTCGAAAAACCAAAAAAAAAAAAAAAAAAAAAAAAAAAAAAAAAAAAACCCAAAAAAATATGGAGACCAGTAAGATGGCTCAGCAGATGAAGATGCCTTCTACTAAGCCTGATAATCTGAGTTCAATCCTTGGGGTCCACATAGTTGTGGGAGAGAAGTAATTCCTGTAGGTTTTCCTCTGACTCTTCCACACATGCTGTGGATATGCATGTGTGTACATGCACGCATGTGCACACACACACACACACACACACACACACACACAGAGTAAAATGTAATGAAATTTTACAAATAGTTGGTTACTTTGTCTAACTAATCTTGAACATTACCTCTCATCTTTGTTTGAAATGTTTACAACAATTAGCATTTGTAGTGTTTCTATAGTTTATATTTTAATATCAAATGCACCTTCAATTATTCTTACTGAGATTCATGCTTTTTGTTTCATCAGTTTTTCATTTTTTCGTTTTCTTTTTACATCCCACTGTTATCTTTACAGGTATTCATTTTTATCAGCACTATACATTTATTCATTGAAAAGGTCTGTAAATAAATAAATATAAATATGGCTCAGTCTAAACTATACTAAATGTTGTAGTACAACATAAATAAATGACAGTCTCTTACTGCTTAGAGATTACCACCTACTTTTGTGCTGAAAATGAAAAATTTGTTTCAAAGTTTCTATATCTTCTTGGTTAAATTCTGTTAAAATTAATATTTTAAAGAATTAATATTTCAAAACAAACATTTCATACTCTGTTCAAATAAACAACTAAAATGAAACACATTTATAACAGACTTATTGATAAATTTCATATTGGAAGAAATCAGCTTTACACACAAACACAATGTAGCTATGTCAACAGTGGTTACACAGGGAAGAGATCCATTGTTGAGTTCCCATTCCAAAGACACAACTCATTCTGGGGTACTTACTTAAAAAAGGCATTTTATCCCTCAGGTCAAAGTCAACTTAGCAACTATGACACTTCTTGGGTTTCAATTCATGCTTAGGAAAGGGGAAAGTGAAAAAGAAAGAACAGAGGAAGTTGTCTTTAATTGAACTCCAATGAAAATCGATACTGTCTCACTAATATTGGCACCAGGCAAATTCAACACCAATAAATGAGAATGTACAGAAATAACAAAGCAATACAGGCAACTATGTGGGGATGCTGATTGACTAGGACTTCCATCAGGATCTGTCTTGTGTGTTGCTGTACTTTAACCTGCATCCCTATTTGGGCAACTATTTCAACTATTACTCCAAGTTGCATAAGAAATGACATGAAAACATTATTCAGATAAGGAACACAAAATCTTTGGGTTGCTTTGGTAACTATGACTGCTACTCAACAGGAACAGAAAAAACAAACAAAGTTCCTGCAATGTGCTTTGTGACTGACAGCTGACTTTGATGGAGCACTTCATAAATGTGCCACAAGCTGGGAAGCTCTGAAATCTCTGTTGTCTTCCTACAGCGCTAGTCATCTTTTTGCTAACAGTGAGGACCAGTTTTGTTTTGAAGAGAAGTTAAAGATACTGTTAAATGAAAAAGTAAAATCTTTATGGTTTTATGTAAGTTAAGGCTACCTGACAAGGACAAGGAGTCAGGGTTAGGCGCAGTTATGTGGGCAGCACTTGAGAACTGAGGAATCCAAGTTAGACCACACAGCTCAATTAGCTGTTGTCCTTGTTTTCTCAATAATGCAAAACCTAAAATTTTCTATGAAATTCTATTGACTTAAATAAAGTCATAAAAATTACCTAGCAGAATCTGTAAATTAAATAGGAATATGTCTTATCTCAATATAATATGACTGTAGGCACCTGAGTATTTGTCAAAAGTAGACAATGATCTAAGGTTTATTATTTTTTTTTTGGCAAGAAAGATTCATTGTGAAATAAACAAACAACAAAAACATACACTTTATGCACAAATTAACAAGCCAAGCCTACCTTACAGCTATATATGTATATGTTTTTACATTTATAGTGATCCCTTTTAGTGGAAACCCATAGTAAGACCCTAAATTTGGAAAAAGTTTAAAAAAATTTGTGGTCATTAAATAAACACACCATTTCTTTCCTTCCAGTAATTTGCCCTTCTTTAACACACACACACATACACACACAATCACACAGGAGCAGCACCAATATATCTACTCAACTTCAATTTAAAAAAATTAAAGATACAATCAAAACTTGATTAAGTCAATGAATCACATCTTTGCCTCTTTCTTAGATTTACTTAATAAATGTCCACTGAAGAAATATAGTAAAAAAAACTAGCAATTAATGAGTTACTAATTAGAAAATAACTGCATAAAGAATATTCATGTAGCAGCAAAACAGTTAGTGTTAACATTCTGATGCACCTCATTTGTAATTTTCTGCAAGAAAAAGGACCATAATCTTGCCAGTTCCAGATTTTAAACTAAGTTAAATTGAGCAAACTATGAGTATTTAAAAATAAATGAATTCTGCTTACAGAAGGTATCTTTACAAACACAAACCATATAGCAAATAAAATATAAAATAAATATCAATGAAAATATTGAATCAACTTTGATGACTGACTTTGAAGTATAGGGAAAGATGATTTTACAACGTATCTGTTTTACATTGTCTTGGATCTCTTTTATGCTGTGGAGGTAAAGCCAGCTAACTGAGATACATGTTTCATTTAAATTTCAAGTGAACTGTTGCCATTTGATTGCAGGTCATCTGTGACTCAGATAAACCATAAATTGTTTGATTACACCAGGTTCAATGCATCATTTTATTCTTCTGAACTCTCTCTCCTCTTCAAAAATGATGGACTGTAATCTATATGTACATCTAATCTCCAAGAAGAAAACACCTGCTAGATCTCAGGCAGTGTCCTCAGTGTGGCTACAAAACCTTCAGCCCATATACTCATCCATGAGAGATGAAGACTAGGGGTAAGGAGGCTTGGTGAGACAATGGAGAGGAGCACACTGTGAGCTGGAATGTGGCTGCTCCTCAGGGAGGGCAATGTCCGGACTGAAAATGAGAAAGAAGGCAGTTAGCAAAATCATACTGGTAAACAACCACGTACACTGTGATGGTCAGACAAATTATTGCACTATACATTTTAAACACATGAACAGAAACTTTGTGAAGAAAATTGTTTAAATTCAAAGCATGCCAAGAAAAATTCAGGTTTTAAAGCAGAGCATGGAAAAAGAAAAAAAGAAAAAGTAAAGAGAAACTTTGGGAACTGATACATGAACTTGTCCTCCAAGCCAAGTATTCAGTTTTTGCACAGTCTCCAACTCCTAGATCTCTGGGTTGGCAGTAAAGTGTCATTAGATCAGTCCTTTTCAAACTTTATTATCTTGGTAAAGGAGACTTTGAGTTATCAGGGCCAGTAAGGGACTCTAGAGCCTGTATTTGCCATGTGCTCTCTGTGGTTCAGATGGTGCTAGCCCAGAGACCAAGACATTAACATTTATAAGAATCTAGTTTACTATAGAGACTCAGAAAGATAATCCACTTGCTTGTGAAGTCTAGTTTGCTCTTAGGGTTCCTCCACTTTGGTTTGGTGGTATGAAAAAAAAAAACCCTGATGACTTTTACAGCATTTTACATTTGTTAAGTGAATGATGTGGTCTTCTAACCAACAGGACACCTCTGAGAGCCTCCAGTTGTAATGAGCATGGTTTCAGACTCTTCAATGTCTTGATGAATAATCTTGAAGAGTAAAGTAGTAAAAATCATTAGATTTCCAAGGATAAAACTACAAAACATATTTGGGTTGATATCTTTTAAAACATGATTATCAACAGGGAGAGGGTACCATGGGTTTTTTTAAATTGGAAAACATGGTCTACTTCCCCATATATTATGAATTTTAGTATCGTAACTCATTTCTATTGGGAGTATTTGTTGTAACTATTCAAAGTTTATTATTTATATATTTAAATAATTTTAAAAGCAATATTATCAATGGATTAATTAAAAATCGGATTAAACAGATACTTTTGAAGCTTTGGTACTGAAATTGTCAATCATTTGTATCTGTTGAACATTAGTATAAAATCATAATTTAGTAAATATTTAGCAAGAAGTTACTTCCTGAGCTCTTTGAACCACTGTAAATTTAGTTTAAAAGGAAACTGATGTCCTATACTGATTAGGATGACCAATGGTAAAAATTATTTTTCCTGTTTCTTTTTCTTTTTGGTGATGCTTGGGAAGAAACACAAGACTTCATACAGTTTAGGCAAGCAGTTTGTGACTAAGCCACAGCTCTAACCCATGTGTATAAATGTAGCAAATACAAAATGGTGGAACAAGGATCAAGAAGGTAGTGTACAGTTTAATCAATTAATGATAAAAGGAAAAAAATCAATGCTGGCTAAGATTATCCCTAACCTCCCCAATAGTCAACGGTTAAGGAATAACAGATTAACAATAAATCAGAGAGACTTTCCTCAGACCCTGTGGTATTTTGTAAGTTAGAAATAACTTCTTTCTATGGAATTAAACATAAAGTACAGCATAAGTTATAGCAAGTAGTATTATGGTAGTCACATTACACAGGAAGGACCTTGTATGATGCAGTTCTCTTCTTCCTAGGGTGTTTTTGCATGGCTAGCTAAGGAGAGCATAGCCCAAGCAGTGGCTATAGTTCAGTTGGCTCAACATCTTGATTATCATTCATGATGACTTAAAATTATTTTCATCATTTAAAATTCCTTATAAAGTGAAAGTTGGACTATTTTACACCATAGTATCAGTATTTTAAGTTTGCATAAAATGTAGTAACATCATGCACAATATATATACACTAACCTATAAGAAACATATTCTTGACTGACAGGTTAATAAGTTATTTTAACATAAACATTCGGCACATTATTACTTAAAGTATAACATGAATTCAGTTTCCATTTTGACTGCTAAATATCTTTAGAAGACTGCTTGTTATTCAACCTTTACTATAAATAACTTTTCACTGGAAGAACATGGCAACAGAGAGCCTAATAATTCATTACTAAGATATTTAAAGTATTAAGTTGGGCATATCTTCAGGAAGTTTGAAATATCTTCAAAAAGGTTATTTGTGGTGATACATTGTTTTTCCCAATATATTGTGCACCCTAATAAAGCTTATCTGAGGATCAGAGGAAAAAGCCAGCCATTATATTAAACATAGAAGTCAGGCAATGGTAGCACATGCCTTTAATCCTAGCATTTTGGAAGCAGAGATTCATCTGGATCTCTGTGAGTTCAAGGCCACATTGGGGAACAGAGCAAGGCATGGTGACACACGCCGTTAATCCCAGCACTAACCATAGAGGTCAGGACAGGCAGCGATGTAGCTGGGTGGAGACAGGAAGTGAAATGCAGAACAGAAGAGTATAGGCTGGGTATACAGGAAGTAGGTCTCTTTGGCTGAAGATCTCCAAGTGGTAAGAATGTGGCTGGCTTCTTTCTGCTTTTCTGATATCCAGTTTTAACCCTAATATCTGGCTCCAAGTTTTTTATTAATAAGACCATTTAGTAATTCATCTTACAGTTATTATTTTTCTTTGTCTTTTTCCAGGTAAATACAACTTAGTAGATGTGAAGATGTGATAAATATTACACATTTTTATATATTTAAATATTATGTCCAAGGCTATAATATCATTTCCCACTGTATCGTTATGTATAAAAATTTTTAATAACTTAGAATAGAATCAGCCTGCAAATAGTCCAAAAAATTGAATTGTATTTATTGAAACATGACATACTGTGCTCTTACCTTCTATTTAAATATTATTTTGTGGTGTTTTCCATTTTCATGACTTGTATAGATTGTGCATGAGACTCCAAATAAAAACTTTAATACCAAAAAACAAAGTATATAGACGTTGGGCATGTGGCATAAACCTGCAATTAAAGCTTTTTGAGAGGCCAGGGCAGGAGAGTCACTTGAAGTCCAGGAGCTCATGTAATTCATGATAAGCCTTGACAACATAGCAAGACTATGTCTCAAAACAAAACAACAAAACTATATGTGGAAAAGTTCTACATTTTCAGTGTAAGAGCACTTTATTAAGAAACTAAGGAACTGAGAAATCATATACCTTAAATACTAAGGAATTGAGAAATCATATACCTTAAAAGTTATGTGAGTACAACATGTGTACAGTCCTGAATTTAACTCCCAGAAGTAAAAAAACAGTTACAGTTACTAAGTATATACATATAAACAGGAGGGAAGTAAAAAACTTTTTTTTTTCAAAATGAGAAACAAAGAGAGCATCTGATTTGAAATCACTCAATATTCCTAGAAATTTTTCTCATGTTTCACTGAATATCCACTTTCAATTCAAAGAAACTGAGTCAGCTAGGTAACTTACACAAGCTTTCTTTGTTCTGCCAACTGTAGATAAAATGACTGGCTCCTTATCTAAGTGCAGCTATGCTCCATGGTGGACAGGGATGGGTGTTAAATACTTGGCTCAGTCGTTCTGTGTGCCCAACCCTGATTTCCTCATTTAGAGGAGTATAACAGCTGCTTAGCCTATAGGGGAATCACAGTGACTAACACACGTGAAGAACTTACCCTTGCCTGGTACCCAGTCTGAGTTCTGATGCTGGTTGTGTATTGCCTTTCCTGCCTAGAAGGAGCAAGAGGACAGTGCAGTACTGACTCAGGTCCTCCTGTAGCAGAAGCCAGTCAGGACCCAAGCCACTCTGAAGAGGAGTCCTTCCAAATCTCTATACATTAATCCTTTCTCTGTGTGTACTATAGTGAGGAAGAGAAGATGTCTGTTCTAGACATTCTACAACTACTTGAATAGAAACTAGGAATGTCTGAAATTCACTAAATTGCTTTTATTTGCATTCCTGAGTCATGGAAATTTTTAATGCAGTAGTATGCCAACTGTGCTCAAGCAAACTGGATTGGCCACAAAATAAACAGATTTTGGTCAGGGATGGTAGTGTACAAAAGTGTGAATTCTAACAGCAGACTGGGCAGACATGCCAGGCCCTTCATCACTGAATTCCCCCAGTGTCTGTGCTTTTTACCTTATAAGTAAAGAAAGAACATAGCTAGCAGAAACAGCCTTCCAAGATTACACATATAGGGTGTAAGAGATAGGATCACAAGCCAAAAATCTGACTACAAAGCTCATTCACTCCGTTATGTAGTCAACATTTATGGGGCATCTGTACAGTGTTAGCACTACCCTGGAGCCCCAAATGAAGGAGGTTCCTTTGCAGAGTGTAGACTAGAGGTTCAGACTCCAGGTTCTTAGTCACTATACTATAGAATCTCTCTCTGATCAACTTGAGCACTCATACTAATATTCATTACTTATATAATTGAAATTACCCAGAATTGGCTATTGTTATAAATGCCATCAACATGTTAGTAAAGAACAGTTCTGAGAAGCTGGAGAGATGGCTCAGTAATTAAGAACATATGTTATTCTTGCAAAGGACTTGGGTTCAATTCCCAGCACCTACATAATGTTTCACAACCATCTGTAACTCCCAAGAAATCCAGTGCCCTCTTCTAACATCTCCAAGCACCAAGCATGCATGGTGCACATACATACATGCAAGCAAAACATTCCCACATAAAATAAAATAAAATAAATACAAAAAATAAGGAATATTTCTGAGGTAAATGTATGATCAGTTTTCTAAGAGACATCAATCAGAAGACACTATTTACAATGTACTTTGAGGGGGTGACAATGCAGCTCAATAGTAGATCCCTTAACAGCATATGTGACACCCTAGGTTTAATCCACAATACTGAGGGCAGTGTTCCACTTACATAGGCAATAGAACACATCACACTCTAGCTTTAGATGTATTGCTTCTGTATTGGCGGGTACCCAGTTACCCTAAGGCATGAACATGTATGTCTGCTACTGACAGCTACTCATCTCAAACACACACATGGACCCATGTTTGGATTGGTCCTTGCTTGACACAAGACTTCTTCTGGTAGGAGAACAAGAGATACATTATGTATATTAATAAGCTTGGTACCAGCAGAAGCCAGGTAAGTGAGGATGAAAGACATTATGGAGATGAGGAGGTTCTGACAAGATGCTGCTAGGCTGGGGGAGTCACTCAGGATGGAACTAGTAATTGTTTTGGAGTGCTTTAAAGTGGAATATGAACTGTCAGCAAACTCTCAAGTTCAATGTCTAGGAAGTCTACAAACATGCCTTTAAAACACTGCATTTCAGATAAAGGGAAAATAATCACTGCAATTTTTTTTAATTCAGATTTTAATTTTTCTCCCTCCTTCCCCCCTTTTTTTTAAAAATAGATTTTGGAGAGTGTTATTCTGTATCACAAGCTGGCATTGAACTCAATATATATCTCATGCTGGTCTCAAACTCAGCATCTTATCACAGCATTCAAAATACTGGGGTAACAGGTACATAATATCACAAATTCAATTTTAACAATGGGACTGAGTAGACAGAAAATGGAAACCCTTTTATAAAGTGTCCTAGAATAGACATTAGATATTTTCCATGTCTATTTGCATATATTTTCACTGTTTGTTTGCCTGAGATGTATATTTGAAGGACAAAAAGATAAAAGTAGGTCAAATAGCTTAAAATTACAGGTTTGAGATTGGAGGCAATGAAACACTGGCATAATCCAAGTGTTTGCTCACTAGGGGAAACGAAGCAGCCTTCATTCTACCAGCTAGTGGTTGATGACATAGCACTAACTCCTGTGCATGCTCATAGGGAATATGGATTTCAAGTAACAAGGGAATCATCATGTAGCCAATTCATGAAAAAACATGCAATAACATATAAAGATGCATAGGTAGTTATGGTCTTGGGAGGGGAGCTGACATGCAGCTGATGGGAGAAGGAAGGACCTGTGAATTTACCTGACAGTTGGGTAGTCTTGCCTCCCAGTTAGTTGTGAGCACTGTGGCGGTACGGAGGCAGCAGGCTGCTGACAATCTACAAGAAACTAATAAATTAGACATGTACACAAAGAGATGACATAAAGGTGTTAGCAACAGTAACTAAATCAGCTGCCTGAGATTTAGTGAGGAATGTGCACTCAGAAACATCTAGATTAAGTGTGGGTTTTTTGGGTGTGTTTTCCTTGACTAACGCCAATAGAAAAGACAGAATTTTTTTCTTAATTAAATACAATATTAGAAAAACTAATGGCATAAAAACAGTTGCAATAGTTTTTAAAGTACATTATGTCCTATGGCATTCATAGTTGGTGTTCTGATGCCTCTAAAGTCAGAGTCTATTGATATAAAAAAATCTTCAACTTCTGAACTTGAACATGATGCTGATTACTTGATTAGCACATAGATCTGCTGTTCTAAAATGGAATATATTTAGGTAACAGATTTTATTGTCAGGGCATATAGTAATATTGTCAAACTCACAGATATTTTGAGAAAGTCAAACAATACCTTATTAAGATGATATTGAACAAGAAAATTATCTTTACAGTTTTCAGAAAATGGATTGTATGTGTTGAAAATAATTGTTAGCAGAAATCTTAGATGGTTCATTATATAAGAAAATTTGAGTAACTTGGACTGATGAAGGAAGCTAACCTTACTAATGGTACTCACTTTGTTTGGTTTTTATTACTTTAAAACCATATACTATAACTCATACTAGATTAACTACATGTTATAGGTTGTCATTGTGTTAATCCAAAAAGATAGGTCTAAGCCATCACAAATCAGTTTGCTCTCTAGCATTGAGTTTACAATATTAGAAATATACAAAAGGCTAGTGGGAAATGTATACATAATATTTTTTTAAAAAGTCTGAAAAAAAGCAAAAATGGAATTTGGGTTTGAAAATGATTCTTGAAGCATTTTCTTTGCTGAACAGTTTAGACATGTAGAAGATATTAAAGCCAAGTCACCTCAAATTCTGGATTTTTAGGGTTAAGACTCTATTCAAATTTATGTTTAAAAGCTCATATCTAAGTCACTGCTGTTCTAAAATCACTATATTCTATTTTATAACAAAATGTATCAGAATTTGGTATTTCTAGAATATCAAAATTCACAATAATGTTTTTAAGAAACATAAACTTTCTAATGAAATATAGAAAGCAACATGAAGTAAGCTTGATTTGAGTTCTCTATAGCATCATTATTGAGTAGACTCTTTTACACAGTGATCTTTGTTGCAGCTTAACCATTTCTTATTAATAGGAATGAAGAAATCTGAATCTGTATTAACTGATATTTAGACTTATCATACTTGGACTTTTTTCTCTGTTTTCTCAGAACTTGAGGTGTCCCCTTTTTATTGTTTTGTCCCTTTTAAGTTCGACCAGCTTCAATGGTTCTCTTTTGTAAAAACTCAAGGCTTTAGAAATTAATTCCTTTTCTATTTAAAAATCTCTGTCTGTTCATTTTGTCTCTTTCCAAAACTTTTCTATCTGTGTTATAATTTGGACAAATTCAGACAGCTAACTGAATTTTAATTGTGCCACCAGATATGCAATTTATAAGTTATAAACTAGGTGCATACTTCCCTCCTTTAGATAAGTACAATGGATGAAAAAATGACCTGGACATGTACTCTGTAATCTTTACACTTTATATTGTCAGCAAGAGATAAATGAAACACTTCTAAAGCAGAGCATTAGCCTTTGTTGAATCAATTGGAGTATCAAAATTCTTTCTTTTCAAATATGTATATCAGAAATAATTTCTTTGCAATGCAATCATGGCTTATCATGCGTTGAAAATACCCTTTCTGATAACAGGAAACAGATGATCAAGACGGTAGAGACCTGCAGAGGTTTCCTAGTGAGAATTTACTCAGGGTCCGAGAATCTGAGCTTGCTTTACCCAGCAGGGCTATATAAAGGGATGATTTGACCATGGGAATGGTTACCAGATGTTTGGAAGGGTCTACACTTGGCTGTGCAGTGTGCTTTGATGTAGCAAGGGAAAGGTCTTTTGCTTCTCCTCTTGACATGTTATAAAAAGCCTTTTGAATAAATCTTCGAGGCCACTGGGTTTTGATCCATGTCCTCCTGAAGCTATCCTGTGTTTCTGTCTTTCTCTTATTTGCTATCTTTCTATCTACTATTTTCTTATACCTCTCTCCTCCTCATAGGAACCCTTTAAAAGGTGGGAGCTGGCCTCCCACACAAAACCACAATGCACTCCCTTAATAAGCTGCCTGATTTGGTAGCTCTTTACATTTATAGTGAACATTATGTTCTCTTTCCTTTTAAAGATTTATTTTTATTTCATGTGCATGAGTGTTTGCCTACACGTATGTATATGTATCATGTGCATACCTGGTAGCCACAGAGATCAGAAGAAGGTGCCAGATACCCTGGAACTGTAGTTACAAGCAGTTGTGAACCATGTGGGAAGAACTGAATCTAGGTTCTCTTCAAGATCAGCAAATTAAAAAACCACTGAGACATCTCTCCAGTCCTATATCTCTTTTAAAAATAAATTACTTTTCTAGGCATGGTGGTATATGTCTTTAATTCCAGCACTTGGGAGGCAGAGGAAGGCAGATCTCTGGGTTCAATGTCAGCTTGTTCTACATAGTGAGTTCCAGACAAGACAAGCCTATATAATGAGATTCTGTCTAAAATATACTAATAAGTAAATAAAAATAACTATAGACATCACCTCCAGTTATTGTTAATATTTTTTAATCCTTTAACTAAGTGCTACTCTTAAGAGCAAAACCAACAGATTCCAAATGTAGAAACATGATGTGTTGATGTGAATTTAAAAAAGCTACATTTCTCTGATTCAGCTGTCTCTCAAGTCTCCCCTCTGAGTCCTCCTGGGTCCACATCTTTCTAATTATGCCACTTCAAGCCAAACTGAACCACAGTATTTTAGCATACACTCTGCAAAGTAAAGCAGGTGTGCTGGGAGATAGAAAAGGTCCCTCCTAGGCTTCAGTTCCTGTTATCCCAGCTCTGACTATGATGTTCTAGGCCAGACAGACTCTTGAGGTAAGTGTAGCTGAATCTCACTATTTTTAAATCATAAAAGATGACTTGCAGAGCAACCACAGCCGATGTCATTTATTAACCAAGATAGTCTCAATTATTCAATAATCAAATTACTAACTTTATGTTGGAGACTAATGGACAGTGGGGACAAAAACACAAAGAAGATAAAATCTCTGCTTGATTGAGAAAGACAAACACATTCAGTGAGCACTTACAGTAATGTGGCATGGAGATGGTGAGGAAGAGGAAGAGGCTATAACATCTGGAACTCACTCATTGCTTACCATGTGTCAGGCACTGTGTTCTCTGGCTACTCTTACATTTCTATCAGCTACTTCCAGAAAGTATCAGGGTTACATGGTGAAAGAATACCATCATACAATTGAGACTCTGATCTGAAGAGAATCAAATACATCAAAAAAACAAAGCAAGATACAGCATCCAAGAACAGGGATAATGTTTTGTGTTGTTATTTTTGGTTTGGTTTGCTTGCTTGTTTGTTGTTTTGGTGGCTGAAAACAGATTTCCCTGGCAGAGAGGAAGAAGTTATTACTCTACAGCTCTCCCTCAAGCTTCTACTACTTTTAATGTTTTTGATGCAATTTAGAAAATTCATCAATATCCGAAAAGCCAGTGCCTTAGAGAGTCTAAAAACTCAGCGGTGGCTGCATGGGATAGGTGAGAGTGCCCTGAGTAGAACAAGTTGAAACACTAGGTTTTTGCTCATCCCTCAGCCCACATGACAGCAGTGGCTGTGATATGGGATCACACAGTCTGCCAGAATAAGGCTCTAGAAGAGGTTTCCTTGCTTACCAGATACTCCGTGAAAAGTACAGAGCAGTTCTCAATGGCACACAATCTCCTATAGCATGCTTTCAAAGTGGAAGATCTAATGCACCCTTGGCTCTTCAATATGTATCTCCTTCCCTCAGCACCATGAGCCACATCCAGTGCTGCTCAAGTTTCTATGAAATCTATGTCCCCAATACCAAATCAAGCTCTTCCTATGAGACATGGTGGCAACTTCTCTCACTTTCCTCTCATGTACCTCCCTCACCCTACTCTAGAGGACATGATCTAGTATAGGAACATCTTTCTAACCCTGAAGTGTCTGAAAATGAAATCATATGCAGTCAGGTATGGCAAGAGAAGAATAGCACAGCAGACCTGTCTCATCATAATTATCAAAATTCTATGAAAATAACAAAGTCTGTATGACATTTAAAGCAACCACATTCCACTGCTATTTCATGCCAATCTTTTTTTGTTTATAGATGGTGCTAATAAGTCATGTTTCTTCTATTCCATGCCTATGGATATATGTTTACAATGCCAATGAAATGTGGATATATATCCATTATTAATATAATTAAGGATCTATATGTTTATAATTCCAATGAAATAGTTTATATAATTTATTTGTGGTTTGGAACTGGAATCCAGGGCCCTGTGCATGCTAGGCACGTATTCTACCACTGAGTTACAATTCCAGATCCTACTTTTTAATGTTTTATGTTTATCCCTAATGCATTTCACCTTTAATATATTAGTCCCTCTCCTATTTTTATGTATCAAGCCAAAAAATGTGGTAATTTGACTTTGATATCTTCATTTCATATTGGCAACAATAGGGCTAGGTAGAGACACATTTCATAAATTTTGATGGATGATTTTTGACCCTTTCAATCATGAATGCAAAAAAAAATGTATGACTAATTCTCTATTTGCCTTAAATTTTCTTAAACAGCTGGTTGTTTGTCAAGATTCAGACATACCACTTACCCTGGCTTTACGCATGAGAATGAAGCTTAGTCTAGCAGAAGTCATTCTTAATGAACTAGCCTTTATCAGTCACCACTGTATACTGAGCAGATGAACCCATCCATTTCCCAAAATTTGCCGAAGATCAGGCTCAAGTTTGTGGATTGAATTTAGAAAACCTTGTTTCTTCTGTATAAAAACTGTATTTCTACATTCTCTCTGGTGCATTTAGGTGTCTATACTATTGCTTCCACATTCTCTTTCTCCCTGGGCACCTCTTTATTTATGCTGTATATGCACATGACTTTTTGGTGTCTTTTTAAAATTTTAAAATTTCATTTCACTGCTCTTCTTATTCCTTTCAAGACAGTAACTTGCTCTGTGGCCCAACTGGCCTCAATTCATGATTCACCTGTCTCAGCCTCTTGAAAGCTGGGATTATAGATATTGCCTCTACATTCGGCTTCTCTTTTTATGTTTTGAAAATAGTAACTCATATTCTCAAAAATAGGCATGCTAGAAAAATAGACAAGAGAAAGGGAAGTTCATGATTCAGTGAGCATACATGCCTCTTGGTAAGACACTTGGTTATTATCTTTGTTAAACTGGTATAATATTTTAAGACCATTTTGATAATAACTTTAATAAATACATCTGAACAAATCCTATCATAGAATGACATTTTTGCACTTTTCAAATAGATATAACTTTGTACCAAAAATAATAGGAACTTTCAGCAAATAGTCAATATTCAGTAACAGAGGACTAAATAATACTATAAAAACAAGAATATTTATGAAATCTACTTGAATAAAAGTTGATAGAGTTATGGATTATTTTGATACTCCACATCCAATGATGAAAGCATAAAGACAACCTCTTTTGTTTTCTTTTTTTCTGCAAACCTAGACCTGATTTTGGTTGACAGAAACACACACACACACACACACACACACACAGAATGAAAGTAGAAAAACAAGAAAGATGAGACATAATGATAACTTGTAATGTTTGGAAAGTGCTCTATAGACACAAACATGAACTAAATATCTTGCATACAAGGACCTCTGATCCTTATAAAAAGTCAATCAAATAGTTTTTATTTCTTTTTATTTAACTTTTGATACAGGGTCCCACAATGGTCTTAAGCTGGTATTTTTCTGTCTCATCCTTCCAAGTAATATAATTACAAGTATGCACCACCACACTGAAATAGAATTAATTTTATTTAGAATAAAGAAATAAGGCTTAGAAAGGTAGAGGAGTTTATGCCTGGTCACTTTCTGTGACTTTTATAAAGAACAAAAGGGTGTGTGTGTGTGTGTGTGTGTGTGTGTGTGCTCAGAAAACTGAGTATCAAAAAGTTAAGTGATTTTCTTAGGGCCTGTCTCAGTTAGCATTTTTATTGCTATGATAAAAGACCATGACCAAAAACAAACTTGGGGAGGAAAGGGTTTATTTCACCCTACAGCATGTAATCCATCATCCAAGGCAGTCAGGGAAGGAACCTGGATACAGGAGCCCATGCAAAGGCCATGCAATAGTGGCTTTCTGGCTTGTTCTCCACGGCTTCCTTATGTAGCCTATTTTCTAATACACCCTAGGACCACCTACCCAGGAGTGGTATCATACACCATGAGATGAACCTTCCCATCACTAATTAAGAAAATATCACAAAGGCTTGCCCACAGGCCAATCTATTAGGAGCATTTTCTCAATTAAGCTTCCATCTTCCCAAATGACTCTAACCTATGTCAAGTTGACATAAAACTAATCAGCACAGGGCCCAAGTAAGAGTTAGAACTTAAGCCCAAGTTTCTGATTGTCTATACATGTTCTTTCAGTGTAATGCCCCATGGAGCCTGCTGTGGCATGAATTGTGTCCTCCCAAAGTTAAAGCCTTACCCCAGCACCTTTAAATAGGGTTGTATTTGGAGATGAGACCTTCAGAGGGTCAGTTAAAATTATGCTAATTGAGTTTTGTTCTACTTCCATCTGATGCATATCCTTGTGCAGGGAAAAGATCAAAGAGACACAAGAATATATATAACTCAGAGGACCAAATGAGGATGCAGCAGGCATCTACTGTAGGCACCTTGACCTTGAATTTGAGTATTTTGTGTGGAAAATTAAATAAATACAATTTGTTGTTTAAGTTAGTTGCTCGCTCTGTGGTATATTGTAACTATAGCCCCAAAACTAAAACTGCTGTGGGATGTCTTTCTGTATGCTATGAATATGTGTGGCTCCCATTGGATAATAAATAAAGCTGTTTTGGCCTATGGCAAGAAAGCTTACAGCCAGGTGAGAAATTCAAGAGAGCCCAAAATTCAAATTTTGTTTCTCTCAAAAACAAAGAGAAGGGCGGAGTGGAGAGAGCCACCAGCCACCAAAGGAGCAACAAGATGCCAGCAGACTGGTAATGCCATGGCCATGTGGCAACATATAGATTAATAGGAATAATTTAATATTAAAGAGCTAGCTAGCCAGAAGCTTGAGCCATAGGACATACAGTTTGTAATTAATATAAGTCTCTATGTGTTTACTTGGGACTGAGCAGCTGCAGGTCCATATGGGATACAGGAAAACTTCTGTCTACATAAAACATAGCCTTTGTTTTATGTATTCTAAAGTAGATGCAATGGTAACACCCACTTTCTGCCAAGAGTACTTCTTCAGTCCAAAAAACCCCCAAACAGCATATATATGTGTATGTGTGTATGTATATATGTATATATTAGAAGCAAAAATCTACCAAATAAGTATTATTGGGGATAATTAAACTGATGACAAGATGTGACATGTGGGTAATTATATTACTAAGTATAAATCTGGGTGATAATTGCATCACTAAAAAATAAACTTCTATACACTGTACATGGAGATAAGAAAACTGAATCGTTATAGCCACTGCTTACAAACACAGGAGTTTGCTGCTGTGGATAATAGCACAAAACACTCTCCATGTAATCATTACAGACACTCTTCTGGACACATTCAGGTCCTCAGGCATGGTCATGCAGACCTACTATGACAGATGATGAGCATTCTACAAAGTATTTCCTGCCTCTAGCCAGTGAAGCTTCTGCCACCATTTCCTGGCAGTCTCTTTATACTGCCTTCTCTCTCTTATTCTGCTCAAGTCTCCTTTTCTGCCTGGTATTCAGAGTCTATCAGAAAGAACTAAGCATTTGTTGTGGTTTGGATGACCAAGTATCCCATGAGCTTACATGTTTAATCCCTTGGTCCCGCATTTGTGATGCTTCTTGAGGAATTATGGAAGTTTTTGGAAGTGCATTGCTGTGGGCAGGTTTTAAAATTTTATAGCTTAACCCTACTTCTTGTTGGCTCTCTCTGCTTCCTGTGTTCTATTGAAATGTGATCAGCAAACTTCCTGATCCAGGCACCTCCTGCCATGCCTTCCTTATCATTGTGGACTCTCCCTTTGGAATTGTAAATCAAAATAAACTCTTCTATACGTTGCTTATGGTCATGGAATTGTATCATGAAAACACAAAAATAACTAATACAGTATGCATTTATCTCTGGTGGGCCAAAGGTTAAACCTAGTTCTCAAACACATTAAGCCTGGATTCCACTATGAAGCCATGCACTTAAAGAGAAATTGTGTTTGGCTTCATGCTCTGTGGACCAGTCACTAGGTGTCAAAAGAAGTAATTTGACTATTCTGAGCATCAAATTTTAAGCCTTATTTACTAGATAAGTGGAGACATCAAACAATAATCTTGCAGGATTCCCATGAAGATCAGGTGAAAAAATGTTTGTGAAAATGTACAACCCAGAGCTCATTGATTAGACAACAGGACAAAGGAAAGGAAGATCTGGCCATGACTGAGATTTTCCACTGCAAGAAATAAGTAAAGGGAGTAACCATGGAGAAGCAAGAAAGGTTAAAAATAAACACTTAAAGAATCTTTTTAGAATGTCATGCATATTTTTTAATTCTAAAATCAGGGATTCTAGAGAAAATACCATAAAAATTCTTCAAAGGAAAAAAAATACTCCAATAACATGGTGACAAAACATTGAAAAGGACTGTCATGCTGAGCAGTTGACTGATGATGACCCTAGTTGAGATGTCTGTTCTTAGCTATATTTTCAAAAGCATCAAGTCATTCTTCAGTCTCCTGGAAATTGTCAAATTTGTCTGGAGTTTTTACTACTTTCCAGCTATATCTGTCTATTCATGAAAACTTAAAAAGCTACCTATAAACTTCAGCCTTTGAATTTGTTAATTAAAAAAAGAATCTATTTCCAAAAGCCTTTGCTCCTATTTTTATGTCCATCTGAAATGTTCCTTCTCTCTCAGACTGTTCAGAGCCATCCAGTTTGTGACAGCATTCCAGCATCCCAGAAGGGAATGTCTGACTTCTTCAAGCTCCATCGTCACTTGCCTCCATCAGCCTTTGTTGGCAACTTTTGTTGAAGAATGTCTTCCAGCCAAAGGAAGTAACTGCCTTAAGGTTACTTATTTCCCCACAGTAGTTTACAATGTGATGCAAAATATTTACTAATGTACTGACTCCACTTCCTTTAAAGGATCTGTAAATTTTTTCCTTATGAGTACTTTGTAAATGTTGGACAGATCCACTTGAGGAAGAAAGAGTTTGTGAATCAAGCATTCCTGCCATCAAAATATGTTTGTAACAAAAGGAATAAGAAAGAGGGAATAGTAATAATAAAGATCTTAAAGTTAATGTAGTAACATTAATTTTTCTTTTGATAATTGGAGACAAGTCAGGAAAATAATTTTTAAATTATCATTTAAGACGTATCAACAACAACAATACTAAATTATTCCTCACTAAATCCACAAAGTTATTAATAGTGTGTTCGTGAACTAACAGAAAGAAGCATCAAGTACACTACTTAAGTAGTCTTAAGGACTCCCAAGTAAACCAACTGAAATAACAGGCAAGCATGAAAAACTTGAGATAGAAATATTATAGAAGGGAAAATAAGAGGGTGTGATAGAAACACATAAATACTAATTGTAGTCAGTAAAATGTTTTCAAAAATTCAGTAATGAGTTAATGGTATATCAACACTAATAAAAACAGGTAGCTATGACCATTTGCTATTTTATAATCAAACACATAGAGTTGGCTATCTCATCCCTTTTTGTCAATTATATCACATATCCTAGAAACACTTTAGTTTCTATGAAAGTAGTCACTGATAAAATGATAGCATAATTTCCAACTTCTCTGGGGTATAATCTGCTAATTTATAGCACCAGACACTCAGTGTTCAAGACAGCAAACTCCATTATATCATTGTGTCCTTGATAGTCTGAAATTTATTATGCATTAAAATTCTTCAAAGGACAAAAACTACAGAACTGTTGAAATATCCAGGCAAAGTAACAAACCTTTAAAAAGCATCTGGTTCTGCCTTCCCTAAATGACAACAGCATACAAGCTTATCATACTCTGGTAAGTATTAAAACTGTTTGCTAAGTATAGCAGAATTTTTTTTTTGTTTACAGATTAGACAAAAACTTTCATGAGACTTGCCATATGGCTAGTCAATAAAACAAACATGTTTATAGAAAAATCCATTTTATGCAAATCTTACAAAAGAGAAAAAAACAAATTGTCTGCACCTTTTTGCTTCTGAACAATTTAGGAATAAATCATGAGCATGACAGAAATAGATGATAAAGGGAGAGAGAGTAATTATTTACAGTGGCACCAAGAGGTAAAAGTACACTGTGTTGCCAGATTCTCATACCAATTAAACACCTTTTCAAACATGACCCTTTGTTTAGAAATAACTTTCTCAAGAACAATGCAAGCTAGCACAGTTAACTCAAGATAATAAGGCAGTTAATTCTTGGTAAGCAAAGTTACTTAGCATGTATCAAATCCAGATCATCATTTCATGTCTTAATTCATCATCAATGACACAGAGAGAAATAAGTTAAACAAATTATACCCAGGAGTTCACTAAAAATTCAGTTATAAAGATAGATATCAGATGAGGAAAAATTCATGAGATACCACTCAATGAAATGTGTTTGATTTTCTTATCTAATAATTTTCTTCGCTTTTAAATCATTGCACTGGAGAACGTTCTGAGAAGTTTGGAATTCTCTTCTGCAATTCAATGTATCTCAAAATTAAAGACTTTCCCAATATCAGCTCTTTCTTGGTTTGTTTTGTTGTGGTGTTCTTTTGTTCTGTTTTTCTTTTTCTTATATTAAGAAAGGAGTTCTTATAATGTGTAATACACATTATCAGGCAAACAATAATCCAAACTAAATGAAGTGTTTCCAAATGTCCTAACACTTAAACTAAATCAAAATTTACAGGAACAGCAATATGTTTAAAAAAGCATTTTTAAAAATCCAATTTTTACATATATTTTAAAAAGGATTTGCAATGATAAGCTTCTTGATGTAAAACTATTGATCTGTGGAAATTTAAGTCAGGCAAAGATAGTAAGGAATAATCTATTAAGGGAAATATGGTTCACCTACATGTTTATAACAAACTTACCTCTTTTTGCTTTTGATGTCAAGTAGTGCATAAAAGAGAAAAAAATTATGTTTAACTGATTCTAATGTTATTATGTATGGCTTACTCCATAAATACCTACCCAGAGTAAAGGTCAGTACTGTTTTTCAAAGTATCCTATGAATGGAGATAAAGAACAGACTGCTCAAACAGCCAAAAACAGGTATACAAGACGAACTAAACAGTGTACTCACTGGGTACCTGTACCAAGGACCTGGGTAAAGCAGGACCAGAAGAAAATGGTACATGTTCCTTCATATAATTTCAATCCTTATGACCAGTTTGGTCATAGACTGAGTTTATATTAGTAGTAAGACATAATCTTAAATGGGATTAAAAACTAGGGATCAGTTTAGATTTAAAAACTGGAAAATGGTGAGCAATAGAGCAGCAGACAAGTCTTTAGAGTGAGAAAAGCCCCTTCCAACTAAAAAAGCTAACAAAATCCCTTCAGTTTTTACATCCACTAAAAGTGAATTCAGTTAAAATGGCAGTCCTTTTCTAGGTCAATATCTTACAAAATATATTTTACATAAATATTTAAATGAAAAATTTTAGTTACTGTTTGAGTAACAGAATATAGCCCATTTTAAAAGATATTTGCTAAGTGATGTGATCACATGGGAAAAACTCTAGAGGCAGCCTGTGGGAAGGAGATCTGATTTATGGACATAATAATCTAAATTAAAAAATGAATAAGATAATTTCTGGACTCCAGTAATGACTAACGCCAAAACAAATTTAAGTTTCATGGGTACTCTTCACAAAATCGTTACATTAGAATCTATGTAAAATTGACATTATTTTTAGCTAAAAGGTGGTTACTAAAGGGCAATGACTTGACTATATCCTGTCTTTATGACTTTGTGCTTTTATGGGTGGAGGGGGTAGTATCTTTCTAAATCTGAAGCTTATGGCTTTGGCTAGGCTGGCTGACCAATTAGTGCCAGGGGTCGATCTACCTGTCTCTACTCCTCTCCCATCCTGAGGCTGACTTAAAAGCATACACAAGCATGCCTTTTTCTAGGCATCAAATTCAGGTCCTCATGCTTGCACAACAGAAACTTTACCAACTGAGCAATTTTCTAAGCCCAACTTGAAATCTTTTAAAGCTAGCAAAGAAAGAAATAAAATCAATCATTTGAGGTGTGCTTTTCTTTTTTATCTTATACCTTTTAAACATAACACTTTAAATCACAAAAATCTAAACAAGATCAATGAATGATTAAAGAGATAGTGTGCAGAAGAGGAACATATAGCTATGCTAGAGGAATCTCACAGGGTTGCAGGGGTGCTACAAGTCCTCCAATGACTATAACTACAGCACACTATGAACTTTTCTAGTTGATTAGCTATACAAGTTGAAATCCTAGGTCACTTTAGTCTAGCTAAAAATGCTATGTAGCCATATTTTCACCATATCATTGAAAATCAAAGGATAGAAAGTAGCCAGAAAAAGCCTTCCATGGGCATCACAACTATACACATTTTACACCATGTTCATATCTGTAGTCCCTAACAAATGCACTCAGAACTGTGGTGGTATTGTGTTCCCCAAAATATTGTATACCCTAATAAACTTATCTGGGATCAGAGACAGAACAGCCACTAGATACAAAGGCTAGAAAATGGTGGCACTCACACCTTTAATCCTAGCACTCTGGAGGTAGAAATCCCTCTGGATCTCTATGAGTTCAAGGCCACATTGGAAAAGGCCAGGCATGGTGACACACACCTTTAATCCCAGAAAGCAAGCCTTTAATCCCAGGGAGTGGTGGTAGAAAGCAGAAAGGTATATAAGGCGTGAGGACCAGAAATTAGAAGCATTTGGCTGGTTAAGCTTTTAGGTTTTGAGCAGCACAGTTCAGCTGAGAGCCATTCGGATATGAGGACAAAGAGGCTTCCAGTCTGAGGAAACAGGACCAGCTGAGGAACTGGCAAGATTCCTGCTACACAGAACTCAAAAGGGACCTTAAATCTAGAATTAGTATGTAGAGGTCCATTACTCAATATAATAGTTCAGAGGACTTTTGGTGCCTGCTATGTTGACAAACACTAAAAAGCATTAATGAATTGGATTGTAAGCCTTTACACACTATTTAAAATGTAGTTACATTTTAAAATAATAAATGTTTTGACAAAAATAAAAATCTAACACACTATAAGAATTCATAGTGAATCCAGGAATACTGTTCTTTTTGCCTGTGTATCCAGTTCATAATAAGTAAGTTTTTTGAAACAGACTTGCTATAACCTAGGCTGCATTCTAACTCACTATGTAGTTCAGGTTGGCCTTGAACTTGAATCTTCCTTCCTTTTTCCCAAGTGCTAGAATTATAGATATACACCACCATGCCTGGCATATATTTTAAACTTGGAAAAAGGGGTGTGTTTTATATACTAGGAAATGAATGTTTTAATTTTCCTTTTAAAATAATACCTTTGCTTGGGAACTATGCTATAAAGTACTGAAATACTTTACATATCTTTTTAGAAACCTGATGCAGCTTAATTGGCTGTCTAGTATGCACAAAGTCTTGGGTTTGATCCCTGGCACAGTATAAATAAGGCATGGTGGAATACACATGTAATTTCATAACTAAGGAAGTGGAGGCAGGAGGATCAGAAGTTCAAGATCATCCTTCTCGCCTTTTATAGTGATTTTCAGGCCAGCCTGGGCTATGTAAGACCCTAAAGGAAAGAGGGGAGAGGAAATAAGAAAAGGAAAATATAATTTTTAAAAATGATCCCCAGATCCAATAATGGAGAAAAATAACAAATTCAAACAATGACAGCCTCAGCACTGGTAGAAGTCCCTTAATGATTTCTTCACTGTGTATCTCTTTTATGTATATGGGCCTAGACAGACAGAGGAAACAGCTAGTTATCCTACTGAATGGCTTCTTTTGGTACCAACTACGGCTTTCTATTAATATGTTTTCTCAGATAGAAAAGGACCCTCTGCAAGGTACATGTTGGATATAAAAACTGAGGTAAAGCCATATAGCCTCAAGGTTTTTTTCAATAAATAATGTTACAACATGACATAAGAACAAAGAGCAGACTACAAGTGATGAGTGCATCAGACTAAATTCAATAGTATAATAATAATTTAATAGCATGGAAGATATTGATGGCCATTTCCCTATGAAATATACAGGAATGGTATAGCTAGCCACCAGAACTCTTCTTTCCATGCAGACTTTTGGAATGAAAGCAATACCAAGGGCAAAACACTGTAGTATCAACACCCCTGGCACAAAAGATACCAGAAAAACTAAAGGTCAGGAGCTATAGGTAAGCAATTAACTGCAGTTTAGAATAAAGACTGTTCTCTGACTTGAAGGTGGTGAGTACAAACAGGAAAAAGGCAGTATATAAAATGTTTAATAGTTTCAGACTGTATTTGTACTAGCTTCTTATTACTAGATAGAGGTTGTCACTTCAGTAAATTTAAAACACAATCTGTGATCTGGAACAAACTCTAAAAATGTCTCTTTTGGGTTTTGTGTCTCCTGGTTGATAGTTTTCAAAAAAGTGAACCAGAAAGTGGAGATGACAGGAGTTATTGACTAAGATTTCCTGAGCCTTATAATATGTCACAGGGTATCTCTTCTTCTAGATATTGACCCTCTAGACACAGTCTCATTCTAGGGGCCTTGATTTTCAGCATGATGTGGGTAGACTTTGGTGAATATAAGTACACCTTAATCACTCATTTGCTCTCTAAATATGAAACAATTAAGAATATTTTAAAAATGTGTTCTCTTTCATTTTTAGTGGATAAATTTCACTTTTTTTCTTTAAAGATTTAAATAAGGAAATCTCAATTTTCATGGGTTTAGTAAAATTTTAATATGATTTAAAATTTTAAATTTAAATTGTATGGTAATATTAAATAGCATAGACTAAAAAGTATAATCTAATGTTCTGTGCACACTCCTGATGTGGAGTTAATTATCATATTGGTCTCTCCAGTAATTAAGGAATTATATCCTTCTATTATAGTTCATTTCACTTATAAAGTTCATGTTCTGAACATGGAATATTAAAAAAATGCAAGCTCTGGAGAGGGATATCTGACAAAAAGTAGTAGTAAACAAAAATAAAATAAAATATCAAGAGTGATAGAACTGTGGTCATCAGATGTTCCATCATTGCCTTATTTGTTAGCTGGATCCACTTTAAGGTAAGGAGTGGTTTACTCAGTATCGTCCTTATCTTTTCTTTCATTCTGGGAAGAAGGAACGCACCAAGAACTTACCTTGAAAGAGATTGGTATACTTTCAGTCTATATAGTGTCATTTAAAAATGACAAGATGTACTTTGAACATTTTTAAGTTGCTCCCTGCCTAAAATAAGAAATACAGCCTTTCCCCAATTTGATGATTATACCATTTTTTAAAAAGCTATTTTAATATTCTAAAAATCATTAAAGAATACGTCTTTTTAGCATCTATGTAAACATCAGGAATTAAGTTCCTATAATGCAAATGAGATTTAGTAACACAAAAGGTAGAAAAGGATATGCAAACATTTAATGTATATAGCAGAGCAATACTATAAACCAGAGTGGGGGGGGGATGAAGACTCAATATGCAGCAGGAAATAACTGATCCAACAGTTCAATTTCATAGACAAATTATAAACCATCTTAACTATTATTTTTAAAATTAAATATTAAGCCAGGTGGTGGTGACATACACTTTTAATTCCAGCACTTGGAGGCAGAGGCAGGTGATATCTGAGTTTGAGGTCAGCCTGGCTACAAAGGTGAGTTCCAGGACAGCTGGAGCTGTTTACAGAGAAATCACGTCTTGAAAAACCATACGCAGACACACACACACACACACACACACACACACACACACACACGCAAAACCAGAAAGATATTAGTTATCAAAAGTTACAATTAGCTGAGCTTGGTGTTTCCAGCACTCCAGAGGCACAGGCAGGTAAATGTCTATGGATTTGAGGCCAGCCTGGTATACATAGTAAGTTTTAAGCAAGCCACAAAAACACATTGAAAAACAAGTTACATTTACATTCAGAAATTCTGTTAATCAAAAGTACAGGAAATAAAGTCTCAAACTGTACGCAACGCTACTGGAGAGTTGGCACATGGCTGGTTCAAACCAAAATGTGCTGTAAGTACACAGGAGACACTAAATTTCAAAGACTGAGAAACAAGACAGTGGAATCTCCTATTGAAATGCTATGATGACTATGGTAAATATATACTGTTAAAGTTAAGATGAATTACTTCTTATTTTTCTAATGTGCCTACTACAGAATTTAAAAGTATACATTTTGCTAATATTGATAGCTCTAGTCCAAAGGTTGCACAGTCTGACAGCTATAATTTTTGTCATTTGGGAAGAAATACTCCAATTTTACATAGAGAAATATTTAAAGCTTTCTTCAAGATTTTTCTTCCCTTTGATATTTTCCTATGGCTAAAAATAAACAAAAAGACGAGTTGATATGAAAGAGGGAGATATAATATGAAAACAGCATGCATAACCATGTTTATGGTTGTACCAATGCCATTAATAATAAATATATAAATATACATTTGTATTTATAAATGTAGATATTTATATGTAATTGCTTGCATATGTATAGAATGCTTCTAAAAAGATAAAAGAGTTGGGTGGGTACATTTATGGCAAAGGACTACTTTCTACATAAAGAAATAAAACTGGAAAATTGCCAAATAGCTTTTCTTTTGGGGGGGACATTTTCAAGACAGGGTTTCTCTGTGTAGTTTTGGTGCCTGTCCTGGATCTTGCTCTGTAGACCAGGCTAGCCTCAAACTCATAGAGATCTGCCTGGCTCTCCCTCCCAAGTGCTAGGATTAAAGATGTGCACCACCGCTGCCCAGCTGCCAAATAGATTTTAATTATCTATAGTAAGCTATATCTGAGATACACTATATTATACACCAGGATAACTTCATGTGTAGCTAACAAAAATAAACTGACTATCTTGAGATACTGTACACAATTAATACCCATATTATTCAACACAGTGAGTATCTACTGTGTGATTCAGGATACTTGGGCGATCCTGAGTTTCTGGTACTTTAGGTATTCCAGGTACGTGTGTAATCCTGAGATTCAAAGATCAAAGAGTTTCAGACCCACAAGGAGCAAATAAGAAAAAGCAGTCAGATGTGGGCACAGATGACAAAGTTGCTGGTTCGCTCCAGTGGATGATACCAGAAAAGACTTCAGTGTTAACTCCTACGTGTACAATGGTAAAGCTGATGCATAGGATACATATAGCTTACACCCTTTATAAGAAATAAAAGGATTGAAATCTTAGAATTTAAAAATATTCTTTATTTATTGTGTATGTGTGTGGTATTCTTATATGTGTGTGGGTACACTTGCCAATACATGTGTATGTGCAGAAGTTAATGTTTCTCAAGGGAAGAGAGTTGGATACAGACTCTCTCATTGAATCTGGAGCTCTCCATTTTTGCTAGGCTGACTGGCAGCCAGTCCTCAGGATCCACTGTCTCTGCCCTTCCCCACAGCACTGAGGATACAGATGTGTACTACCATGCCTGCTTCTTACGTGTTCTCTGGGGAATCCCAGCTCAGGCCCTCACTCTTATACTGCAAGCACTTTGCCTATGGAGCCATTTCCCCAGCCTGAAAGTTTGAAAATATTCTTGTGAAGCGAACTGTTAAAAACATCAGGCTAAATTTGAGGATATTTGATATTCATCTAGATATGGAAAATATAGAAATACCTAGAGAAACAAACTACTGTATTTTTTCAGTATTCTATTAGTTGTCTGCTATTAGAGTGAGAAACAGAATCTATCTGTCAGACAGTAATCTTACTTAATATTGCACAGGAACGTACAATTCAAGATCATTCTATGCTAAAAGATTTCCCATAGAAGCAAAATTTCCAAAGAAATACTTAAAGAAGGAGACACTGAAAGTATTATACTCTCCTACAATGAAATTTCTCATCATTAACCCTCAAAGTGTAAGAAAATATCATGCGCACCATTTGTGACTCACTACAATTTGAAATCTGAATTGATTTTTAATTGTATACTATATTGGGACAAGATAGAAAGAAATAGCTTTTCAAAGCATGGCTGGTAATTTTGTGGAGATAAATCTGAAGCCTTGAGAATGCTAGGCAAGTGTTCCATTATCTGCTAGACCATGAGTGAATTAGTATTTTGAATTAACTTTTGTGTTGGCAAATACAAAAACATAGACATGCAATGCCTAAGCCATCATCTACAGGAAGAAATCTGTGCAAACTAAAGAAAAACACAACTTTAAAAGGTTAAAAGTTTGAGCTGAGGGTATAGTTCAATGGTAGAGAATGCATTTAACATGCACTAGGCCCAGAGTTCTCTCATCCAAAAAAAAGATGATGAGAGACCACAAATTTAAACAAAATCACTATTTTCACTATGTCAAGGAAATGCAAGACAGTGATAGAAGAGGAAAACACATAAATAGGAAAGTCTCTATAAAAAAAAAATAAATGTGTGAAGAACAAACTACTGAGACCTTTAGTTGAGGAAATAGAGTTAAGTAATGTTCACCAAGGTCTTTCTGCATACAAAATAAGAAGGATGAAGGGGCAGAGGCAATAAAAACAGGCTGTATGCACCAAGGATTCACTAAATTTCACTTTGTAACCAAACTTGCTTCTTTACTCAGGTGTTACACACATTCAACCTATTCATCACCCAGATGACATCCTGATTGCTTTATATAATGAGTACATGGTCCTATTTTTAAAACTGTTAGCTATGGTACTGGAGAGATGGCTCAGTGGTTAAGAGCACTGGTTGCTTTTCTAGAAGACCCAGTTCGATTCCCAACACCTACAAGATGATTCACAACTGTCTGCCCTAGTGAAGTCAAAGACTTCTTCTGGCCTCTCCGTCATGCACATGGTACACAGTTATTTATGCAGGCAGAACACTTACACGTATAAAATAAAACTACAGGTTAAAAACAAAAATAAAAATAAGCCTGTTAGCAGAACCCAGGGCATATAGTCTGTTTACATCCATCAAGACCTCTGTTTTCTGATCCCTTCCAGACTTTTCCATCATTTCGACTCCTGACCAAGTTCTAACCAAATGCTCATGGCTTTGTACAATCGATCCCCTCTCTGTTCTCATTGATCTTCTGCACTTCTGCCTACTCACTGCCTGTTTTCTCATTGCCCACACCTGCACTCCTATACTGCCCACATCTGCATCTCTACTTTCTCATTGCTCACACCTGCACCCTTCCCTTCTTACTACTACATCCCTAGTCTCTCCTTATTAAAGTCTAGGCAATACATACATACATACATACATACATACATACATACATACATACATACAGGATGTCTCTTGTGAGAAAATATCACTAATATTTCTAATTTTCTTTTTTATTATAAGAATATCTATTAACTTAATCATTATTTGTTTGCCTGCCTATCTTCCTTACCATATTTTGATTTTCATGAAAAACAACTGTGATGACTGCTTTAAATACTACTATATATCAAAAGCCAAGAAAAGTGCCTGACACATACCAGATAATTTTGTTACATTTTGAAGAATGAGTGAACAAATAGATTAATAAAAGAAACATGGTTTTGGTACAAGATTAATAACATAAGGTTTGTAACATAATAGAAAAATGGGCTAGTTGTTTGAACATAATGAAATGTAAAAGACAATTTTTACTGTAAAAATGTGCGTATGTTGACTACAGAGCTAAAGCAGTGGCTGCATGTCTAAGGATAATGTGTTTTGGTGAGCTGATTTTCAAATTAGCAAAGTACAAAATATTACAGAACAAAAATTAGATTTCAGAACAACACTGTTCTCTCACATTAGCCCATAAATGCTGTCAAAGAAGCAAGAGAAAGACAAGACAGAGAGAGGGAGGGACACAGCAATGATGACACTCAAAATAATGTAAAAAAGCAAAGCAGCTAAGGAAAAAATTCTTCTGTGGAAAACTGCTTAGGTTATTAATTCAAGAACAGAGTGGAAAATTGCTTTTAAAGGTTGGAATTTGTTATTCATCTTGTAAAAGTACTGCAAAATCAGGTACTTAATACAAAAATAGTATCTATTACTTGTGAAATGTGTTAATTCCTTATATATCCTGGTTGGCTGGCTTCATTTAATGATTAAATGGTAAGAGAGTTGCTATTATCACTAGTTAGGCCTAACTACTAGCTAGGGCATCAATATGGAATAACTGGTAATTTATGGAGATCTACATCTGCTGTCTGATTATAAACTTTTTTCACCACAGAATCCATTTTGATTCAATCTCATCAAAATTGAGAATCACTTCTCAGCTTAGCTGGTAACAGAGCATTGGGTGGGGCACATGTGAGTGTGTGCCAGGAGATTCATAATATCAAGAACAAGAAGTTAAGGGGCTAGAATGAAGGGATCAGCAGTTAGTACTAGTTGCTGCTCTTGCAAGAGGATCTGGGTCTGGTTCTCAGCAATCATATGGTATCTCACAATAGTCTGTAACTAGATCCTATTCCAGGGGATCTGACACCCTATTCTGGATTCTCAGGCACTGCATACATATGGCGCACTTACATATATGCATGCACATCTATACACATAAATTATATATATCTTAAAAATTAACAGAAAGTCAACTGCCACTATGAGAAATTATGAGATTTCGGAGACTGACTCAGTAATGGCTGAACTAAAGTCATAAGCAGGGCCAGAATTATTCCCCAAAACTTGGGGGTGGAGGGGGAATTCCTCCCAAAAGGATCAGACCCAAAACTCAAGTCCAAGTGGATCAAAGACCTCAACATAAAATCAGATACACTTAACCCAATAGAAGAGAAAGTGGGGGATAGCCTTGAACACATTGGCACAGGAGACAACTTCCTGAACAGAACACCAGTCATGCAGACCCTAAGATAAGCAAGTAATAAATGGGACCTCATGAAACTGAAAAGCTTCTGTAAGGCAAAGGACAACATCAAAAGGACAAAATGGCAGCCTACAGAATGGGAAAATATCTTCACCAACCCCACATCTGACAGAGGGGTGATTTCCAAAATATATAAAGAACTCAAGAAACTAGACATCAGCAAAGCAAATAATCTAATTTTAAAAATGGAGGTATAGAACTAAACAGAGAATTCTCAACAGAGGAATCTCAAACAGTCAAGAAGCACTTAAAGAAATGTTCAACATCCTTAGCCATCAGAGAAATGCAAATCAAAACAACTCTGAGATTCCATCTGACCTGTCAGAATGGCTAAGATCAAAATCATAGGTGACAACTCATGCTGGTGAGGATGTGGAATAAGGGGAATACTCTTCCATTGCAAGTGGGAGTGCAAATCTGTACAGCCACTTTGGAAATCTATACGGCTGTTTCTCAGAAAATTGGGAATCAACCTATTTCAAGACCCAGCTGTATCACTCCTCGGCATATACCCAAAGGATGCTCTACCATACTATAAGGACACCTGTTCAATTATGTTGATAGTAGCTTTATTCATAGTAGCCAGAAACTGGAAACAACCTAGATGTCCACCAACTGAGGAATAAATAAAGTGTTGTACATTTACACAATGGAGTATTACTCAGCTGTTAAAAACAATGACACCATGAAATTTGCCAGCAAATGTATGGAGCTAGAAAATATCATCCCGAGTGAGGTTACCCAGACTCAGAAAGACACACATGGTTTGTACTCACTTATAGGTAGATATTAGCCATAAAGTAAAGGATGGACATGCTACAATCCAAAGATCCAAAGAAGATAAGTAACAAGAAGGGCTCAAGGGGGACACACGAATCTCACTTTGAAGGGAAAATAGAATAGACATCACAGGTGAATGAGGGTGTATCTGGATGGGGGAGGTAGGCATGGGAACAGAAGGGATCAGGTAGGGGGAGGACGGAGGGAGAGTGTCCTGGGAAAGACAACTGGAATGGGGGAATCTCTGAGATGAGCTAGAAAACTAGGACAATGGAAACTCCCATGAATTTATGAGGGTGATCCTAGCTAAGACTCCTAGCAATGGGAGACATGGAGCCAATGACTGGTCCAGCTTGAGACTACCCCTGACACTGCCTGGAGGGCCAGGACCCAGAAGCTGGACAGTCCAGAGAACTAGGATAGAACCAAACATGACTGGCAAAAAAAAAAAAAAAAAAAAAAAAAAAAGTCAATGAAATGATTCCTAGTGATACTCTGCTATACTCATAGATTGTTGCCTAGCCCAATTGTTAGGCGAGAGGCTTCACCCAGCAACTGATGGAAACAGATGCTGAGATCCACAGCCAAACATTAGATGGACCTCAGAGAATCCTGTGAGAGACAGGGTGGAAGGATTGTGGGAGCCAAAGGGGCCAAGGAGAGCACAATAAAACCCACAGAACCAACTAACTTGGGCTCATAGGGGATCACAGAGACAGAACTGCTAACCAGAGAGCTTGCATGGGACTGACCTAGGCCTTCTGCATATATATTACAATTGTGTAGCTTGTTCTTCCTGTGGGACTCCTACCAGTGGGAGCTGTCTCTGACTCTGTTATCGGCTTTTGGGACCCTTTCCCTTACTGAGTTGCCTTTTCCAGCATTAATAGGAGAGGCGGTGCCTAGTCTTACTGCGACTCGATATGCCATGACTGGCTAATATACATGGGAGGCCTGCCCTTTCCTGAAGAAAAAGGAAGAGGAGTGGGTTGGGGGTTGGGGGGAGAGGAGAGGTTGGGGGAGGGACTAGGAAGAGAGGAGGAAGGGAGGGGAAACTATGATGGGGCTGGAAAAAATTAATTAACAATAAAAAAGAAGGTGGGATTGTATGCTAACCATCTCATAAAAATGAACCTATTAAGTATGTTTTTTATGTATTTATTATAGAAGGCAAAAACATTTCATGTTCTCTATCTTAAATTTTTAAGTGAGCTCTATCTCTCAATTTCTTAACCTAAGGATAAAAAAGTATTAATTTCACTTTTATTGATATAATTACATCAAGAATCCTCAACAGAAAAATAAGCATCTTTATTTGTTTATTAAAATAAAATATGTTATATATGTATTTTACAAAATGATTATCAAAAAATTCTAAAATAGGGGACTTCTCCTTAAAAATGATTAATATATATCGTTATCTGTCAGAAATTTTTATAATAGTCAATAATTTATATTAAAGCCATAAATAAAACTAAATAAATATGTCTCAAACAATATTTCATATTAATAAAATTAATACATATTGTCAATAAAGTAGATATTTCCAGAAACTATGCTTGGTGTGTATGATTAATCAGTTTCTATAGTAATTTCACTACTAGAACATTTTAGAAAATAGTCATCTGATAAGAATTTATTAAAGCTTAAACTGGTTGATTTTGGGGATAGGTAGACGGCTGATCTACCATAGGACCAGGTTTTGATCCCCTGCATCTACATGGCAGCTCACAATCATCTGTAACTCTAGTAACAGGGAATCTGAACCCCTCTTCTAGCTTCAAGGCCTATATTAGGTATGCATGTAGACATATATGTAGGTGAAACACTCATATACACAAATAAGAAATTATTAATAAATATACAAGTAAATTGGTTGGTTTCATGATATGTAATAGAAATTATTCCTCAGGCTATAACAATTTACTTTCTTTCCTCTACCATTATTTTAACTACAAATAAATGGCTAGAAATACAAAGTTGATCAACAAGCTAAGTTTTCATGAAAGCAACTTTTAGATCTATTGATAATTCTGAATTCCATAGTATTTATAGCTTTCATCTTGTATGTAGTACTCATATCTAAATATTTTTCTGGTTTCTCAAAACTAAAGAATTTAAGACAATGTGGTACTTTCACCCATGTATGCTAAGTATCTTAAGGCTGAAGGTATTATAGAGTATGTAAAGAATTAGAAATATTTAGAATGTGTGGAAAGTTTCATAGGTCAGATAGGATAATAATACAACTTTTCTAAAGCAACACCAAAACAGAGCAAAAACCATAAAGATATTCAACCTTTAACCTATCATCTTACTTCTGAGCCCAAGACTAAAAGGATGAGAAGTTGAAAACATCAAGCTATGCCAAGCAGGATCCTACATACACAAAATAAAGGATAAGAGTGGAAAGAATAATTGATGTGACAATAGCATATGAAATAAAAATAAAATACAAAGGAATAGTGAGATGGCTTAGTGGTTAAAAGTTCATACTGCTCTTTTAGAGTACCTAAGCTCTGTTCCCAGCATCCTTGTTGGGAGGCTCACAACCATCAGAAACTCCAGCTCCAGGGGATCCAATGCCCTCTTCTGACCTCCAAGGGCACCTACACCCTTGTGCATACATATAGATACACATAATTTTAAAATAATAAAAATAAATTTTGACAGAAACAATAATTACTCATGGAGATCTCATTTGTTTCCCCTTCCCAAGGCAATCCATGCATCCCTCTTAGGGTCCTCCTTGTTTCCTAGCTTCTCTGGAGCTGTGGGTTGTAGTCTGATTATCCTTTGCTTTACATCTAGTATCTACTTATGAGTGAGTACATACCATGTTTGTACAAACAGTCTTTCTGAGTCTGGGTTACCTCACTCAGGATGAAATTTTCTAGTTCCATCTATTTGCCTGCAAATTTCATGATGCCATTGTTTTTACTGCTGAGTAGTACTCCATTGTATAAATGTACCACATTTTCTTTATCCATTCTTTGGTTGAGGGGCATCTAGGTTGTTTCCAGGTTCTGGCTATTTTGAATAATGCTGCCATGAACATAGCTGAGCACGTGTCCTTGTGGTATGATTGGGCATCCCTTGGGTATATGTCCAAGAGTGGTATCATTGGTTCTTGAGGTAGATTGATTCCCAATTTTCTGAGAAGTCACCATATTGATTTCCAAAGTGGTTGTACAAGTTTTCACTCCCACCAACAGTGGAGGAGTGTTCCCCAAGGTCCAGGTGTCTAGTCCAAGAGAGGGAAAGGGGATTATATGAGCAAGGGGAGTCAAGAGCATGATAGGAAAATCTACAGAGACAACTGAACCAAGCTCGTAGGAACTAACAAACTTTAGACCGACAGCTGTGGAAACTGCATGGGACCAGACTAGCCCTCTGTATACAGGAGACAGTTGTGTAGCTTGGTCTGTTTGAAGGACCCCTGGCAGTGGGATCAGGATCTATCCCTGGTGTATGAGCTGGCTTTCTGGAGCCCATTACGTATGGTGGAACGCCTTGCTCACCCTTGCAAGGGGGAAGGGCTTGGTCCTGCCTCAACTGAATGTACCAGGATTTGCTGACTCCTCATGGGAGGTCTTACCCTTTTGGAGGAGGGGAGGAGAGGTGGGCCAGGGTGGGGGAGGCTGAGGGGAAGTGGGAAGAGGGGTGAGAGGGGCAATCTGTGGTTGGTATGCAAAATGAATTAAAAAATTTTTATTAAAAAAGATACAATAATTAATCTTAAAAGTAAAACTAAGTAGCAACATGAAAAAGTTTATGACATGATATTAATAGCATCTACAATGTAATGATAATGATGTAAATACATATTCATGGACATAAGGACCAAATAGTCATACAATGATGAAAATAGTTACTGCTAATATTCATTAATTTTTAATCTTATTCATATGTTACTTTATATTTAAATACAAATGAATTACTTATTAATTATACCAGCTATTTTCTAAGAAGGCAGTACTACTAAATCCATTTGAAAAGTTAGAAAGATTTTAATGTGTTTTACCTACATTAGGTACCCTGATAAGTCATCACCACTTTGGTGGCTCACAAAATACTTTAGGTGCTTGCTTTTTTTTTCTTCAGGTGCTTTCTTAAATAGTATAAAACAATAGGAAGTAGGTTATGAAAGCAAAAAGGCTCAGGAGATTAATTACTTCTATGTGTGTATCTATACATGTGAATATGTGTATGTTTGTGCATAGATGTATATATGTGTATATGTATATATGTGTGTATAGACGTGCATGTGTGCATAGGTGTATATATGCATGTAAATATGCCTGAGTGCATGAATTCTAGCTATTATGCCATTTAAATCATTAGTATTAAAGATTCTCTCAAAAATTCTTAGAACAGTAAACATGTGCTGTATATTTTAAGATCACATTTTAAAAAATTTTGTATTGTTTATTAATTTTATTTTCATGTATGTTTTGCCTGCATATATGTATGTGAACCATGTGTATGCTTGGTGTCCATGGAGGTCAGAAGATGGTGTCTAATCCCCTGTATCTAGAGTTACAGATGGTTATAAACCACCAACTATGTGGGTACTGGGAAACAAACCCAGGTTCGTGCAAGACCAACATGAGCTCTTAACCACTAAGCCATCTCTGCAGCCTTCTAGACCGCATATTCTGATCCCAATCACTATGCTAATAGCATAAATCAGAGAAGAATATAGAGATTCAAAGGCTGGGGTTCCCAAAAAGGAATTAAGATGAATTTGAAGTTTAAATTAAAAAAAAATTGGCAAATGTGGCACTCTCAGAGGCTAGGTGGAAGAAAGAAGATACAGGAAAAAGTACAGAGAGCTGGGTACAATCAATAGGGAGTGGTAGGGACTATGGCAAAGTATAGAATCTACCCCATCTAACAGCACAGCTGGCAATCGTGAATACAGACCCAGCCTAGAGCTGCCACATACCCCAAAATCTTTCAAAAGGCCAAAACCACAGACATTCGTGTGAAATTACTGGTCTTGTAACTGTTAGCAAATATTTTAGCTCATTTTAATTTTATATTTCCTGCAACAGACAGGCAATGGCTGTCCTTGTAGTTATTTTGTTTCATGGACTTGTTTTCTACCTCTGATCTGTGCAGGGACTTCACAAGGGATAGTCTATATGAGGCATAAACCACACTTTTATTTAGACCTTTACGTAGGGAGAAAAAAAAAGGTACAAAACAATAAAGCTAAAGTAAACTGTGGTCAAGTGTCACTATGAGAACAAACCTGAATGTTCCCAAGGAGCAGAGCTGTCAGAGATTTGGACATTCTGAGTCACTACAAAAATAAATTATCCTTAAAAGCATGTTATAAATATGGCGCCCTTTGCTGAAATTACACTGACAACGTTCAGAGAAAACAAAAACTAACCAAGACGGGACAGCTATAAACTACAGAACTGTAGACGGGATGCACACATGTCCTGTGTTGTACCTGCTGCTCACTTCTCTTTGCCTATCCCATTCTTCCAACCCTCCTTCTCTTTCCTAGGCTAATGGAAAGAAATTACTGGAGAATGCTAAGACATGCCTGGTATCTGGCTGTGGAAAGAGAAAACAGGATGCTAACTGTAAATGAGCTTTCACTTCAGTGATGGAAGTCCCATGTCGTCACAGTTCAACTTGCAAGGTGGGCTGAATAAGAGGAAAGCTGTCTACTTAACTGTTATTTGCATCACATGCACCCAAGGAAAAAGTGTTTACCTGGTGGAGCCACGGTTAACCTTTTTTCCTTGCTGAGCCGATGCCCTTGGATGAGTTCACTCATGGAAGGGGAACCCTTCAGAAGAAATGATTCTGTGGAGGTGGGATCAGGGGGAACTCTTAATAAATTCTGTAGGTAGGAAGCCCCTGAAGTCCTGGGACGGCTCTGATCACAAAGGGAAGGTGAAAATTGTCTTGCAGGAGATCCAAGAAAAATACATATAGGAAACAAAAAAGTTTTACTTTAATTACCTTTCAACACCTCACCAGTGACAACATCATTCATATTGGCATTTAATTATCTTTTAAATATGAAAGTCAAGATTGTTTTGTAATTCTTTAGTTTCCATTTTTGAAATCTACTCTGAATACTGGAATAGAAATTTATTATAGTTAGACAGTTTGAACTACAAATAGAAAATATATTTTTTATTTTTGATTCTTAAACAAAAGCTCCTCAAACAAAAAAAACTTTAACTATATTAACTGAAAACAGGGCAAGTAACTCAACAACCAGAATTTGGTAAAAGGTTACAAAATCAAGTCACTAAAATCCTTAAAAGTGGTTTCTCAGCAATATTAACATGACTAATAAAAAAGTCACAAAAACTTGCTTTTAAGAAAAAGATTATACATATTCTATTCCATTTTATCAAATATAGCAATGACCTTTCAATTAGTCATCAGTTTTAGTCTTATGAACAAGTGTTTCTCTTAGAGAACAAATTCATCTTTGCCCCATGACAGAAAAAATGACAAACATCATAATTTCCAGAGACATGGCATTTAAAATTATAGCCCATGTTCACAGAGCTTCACTTTTTTATCTACCCGTTTTTAGATTGGAGGGTAGGGAGAGACATTTATGTACACAAACAGCAGCAAAAACATTAACAGACACTTGAAAATCATGTTATGGTTAATCAATATGTGTGGATGGGGTGGCAGAAAAACCAGCATTAGCAAGACTGATTAGTAGCTTTCACGTTTTTCTTTTCCTTCCCTTTCTCCATCCTACCCAACAAAAGCACATAATTTTTTGCAGTCAACTAAAACCTGTCGACTGTACCACACTATGACAATAGCCGCATGCATACCTTTTCCTCTGAGTGCCACTGCTGACCCGAATGGTGGGTGTCTGTGGGCCCTGACTATGCAGGAGGTAAGTGTCTATGGTAGGTACAGCTGCTGGCGCCTCCCCACTTACTTTAGGGCTGCCGATCTTGCTCTTTCCAAGTTTGCCTTTGCTGCGTCGGGACTGCTCATGGTCAAACTCTAAGTCCTCTAGCCGCTGTGTCAGGGCGAGCTTTTGCTGGATAGCCATTCGCAATAAAGTGTTTAGAGTCTTCTTCTCATCTTCTGCAGCTGCTAACTGTCTCTGCATCTCATCCAACTGTGTGACATATTCATCACATCTGGAACCCAAGCAAAAAAGGGTGAGGAAGCAATCCTGGTGAAGATAAACTGTAACTTAATTAGAAAGGTATTCCTCTTACCCTCAGCCCAGATATTGATGTCCACTCTAGTATCAAAACCTTTATTATTCAATACTGTTAGAATGGTTATATACCAACATTATATTATATTATTATACTTAATAATATAATTTAAGCTTCATCAGCGGCATCTACATACAAGGGAAACAGTAATCTATAGGGCTTGGTACTAGTGATTTCAGGCATCCACTGGGGGTCTTGAGATATATTCCCCCATAGATAAAGAGAACTAGTATAATAAATTTAACTGAAATTTAGAGCATTGATCTTCCCAGCAATAGAATGAAGATACTCTATAATAATGTGCTGCAGGATATTTGTTTACACTGTGTGAAGATGTGTCTATGTTTGCCTCACCTACCAGCACCTGATTGGTTAAATAAAGAGCTAAATGGTCAATAGCTACAGGAGAGAATAGGCAGCACTTCCAGGCAGAGAGAGGAGCTCAGGGTTAGAATCTGGTGCAGCAGCAGATGTCAGCAAGACATGGAGGGAGCTGGACATACAGAATGGAGGAGAGGTAAAAAAGTCACGTGGGAGAATGTAGATTATTAGAAGCAGGTTAATTTAAGCTTTAAGGGCTAGTTGGGAACAAACCTAAGCTAAAGGCCAACCTTTCATAATTAATAATAAGTCTCCATGTCATTATTTTGGGGATGGGGGTCCAAAGAAAGACTAGCTATAATAGTCAATAGACAATTGGAAACAGTAGACCATGTTCAGTAATTGGTGGTTCAGCCTCACAATGGAATCCATAAGGGGACATTCTAAATAAGCAGCATAAACCTCAATGATAAGTATTATGGAAGCTGCTTTGTGGTGATAATACAATTTCACATGCTTTTCTCCACTACTTTAGGTATATTACAATTGCTGTCTCTATTGTATAACACTGTATCCTTTGCAAAAAGTTTGTAATATGTTATATTTACAGTAGCCAAAAGAATAATAGTATTAATAAAAAGAACATTTCTTCCTTTATCTGTATTTACAGACTTTATTTTAGATTACAGCAGACACTGCTTTCAATATGGCAGATTTTCCCAAATTAAAAAAATCAAAGTTTCAATGAATTTTTAACCAAATAAAGTCATGAGTTGTCAAAAAAAAAAAAAAGATTTTTAAAAGTTTGATTCAGGTACAGCAGGCTATTGGAAACATCTTCATCCCACTTCATATTTATACTGAAGCACAAAGACAAGGTCTGTGCTATTTCCCCACTGAAGTCAAAACCTGATTCCATCCACATACATTTGGAAAAAGTAGGGTGAGAAGAAAACTCACATGGATTTTTGCTGAGTTTAAGATAATTAGTAAGAATTATTCTTCATGTATTAGCAGATAGCTAATGAGCTCAGAGAATTATTCAAAATATATTGTACAAACTAAAATTAGCACAGTTTGATATATTATATAGAAAAGCAAACAAACAAACCAGAAACTATGGTTAAAATATATTAAGTCCAGGGAGTAACCTTTAAAGTCAAGACTATGGGGCTACATAGATCATGAGAAAAATCACAGCTTATTGGAAAAAAAAATGAAATGAACTCCAGGACCTTGGATTAATTCTTTTTGGTATCTTGAAATTACTATACCTGAAAGAAACAAATGTCTGTGAAAATGGACTGCAAGGAGGTAATAATTAAAATATGAGCCAAACTGAGCATTTAAATATCCCTTTAAATTTTTAAAATTTCTTTCTCAAAGAGGAAATATATGTTCTCTTAATTCTGAAGGTAATCCTGATTTCTTTCCTCAATAAGGTGACCTTGTCTCCCTTTCCATTCTTTGTCCTGCCCCCATAGTTATCAGAAATACACACATTCTAAATGCCACTGAATTTTGTGAGAAATCCAGAAGTAAGTTCCTGCCAGATTCCTTGCAGTCATGTGGTCTAAGGTTCCTCTTTACCATCTCCAAGAGATTCAGTAACATGTAACATTGAGCTCTAGAAACACATTTCTAATCTTAGATTTGTCAGAGTAGTATCTCATCATTTTCTTCATGAAAACCAAATACACTCATTCATGAATATTGACAGTGTTCTTCCCATGAGAAACACTCAATTTTAGGGAGAAAAAGTTACCTTGTTGCAAACATTGCTCTTAGAGATGAGAAGGTTGCAGCATCTTCTTTCAAAGCCTTCAGTTCGTTCCTTAGTTTTGTCATCGTTTCAGTCACCATTGCCTTCTCATTTTCATATTTGTTCTTCAGATTAGCTAGAGCCACTTCCGCTGTCTGAGGTACAAAATCACAGTGCTTACCAACTCACACCAGGAAAACCTGCCCACACATTTCTTTATGCCAAACCTATTCTTTGCTCTTGAAAATGGAAATAGAAATAGATTAGGTTGGACTTTTGCAAAAGCAAATGTATATGTATTATGTATGTATTGAACAGAGATGTGTCTTTTACTCTCTTTTCTGCTAAACAGTATTATTTTCCAGTCTGTACATCAGGACACCCACACCCAGGTAAAACTCAACAATGGAAAACAAATCAGTCATGTTGAAACATCCTACTTATTCCAGAGGGATATGACCTATATTTAAGAAAATTCCCTAATGCTTCAGTTCTGACACAAGTAAACTAACAATTAACTATACATAAAGTTCATATATGTGGTCGGTGATACAGCTAGGCTTTAGGATTTGGAGGTGTTGTCTCTCTTCCTCTCTCCCTCCCTCCTTCCTCCCCTCTCTCTCACTCATAGTTCCAAACTATTTCATTTGTTGGTAAAGTCTGCTTCTGTTTACTCATATCCCCACAGCTGTGTTGTCCTTGATGCCATTACTTGATCATTTGGTTACTAAGTCTTATTTGTTTAAGCCTGAAATGAAAGACAAGACACCAAGTTTCTATCCTGTGACAGCCCTAGAAATTGAGTCTTAGAGTTGAATCTCCATCTCTAAAGTTGGGTCTAGCTATTGCCTGTCAGACCTCTTTCATCATGTCTGTGCCCACCTCCCAATCTCCCTGGTTGGCATTAGCTACTAGGCAAGCCTGTCCCATGATCCTCCATGGGCTGTTTCTATATTTCCTGGCCACCAAGCTTCTGCTTATCACTGCCTGGGTCTTGGGTTTATCTGCAGCTGGATCTCTGTACTTTACCTTCCTTACCACCTGTACTGCCTAGCTATGCACAATTGCTCTTCTATCCTATTCACTTCAAACTGCGGTTTTATTTTATTTTTATCTATCTATCTACCTATTTTATGAGAGAGAGAGAGAGAGAGAGAGAGAGAGAGAGAGAGAGAGAGAGAGAGAGAGAGAGAGAGAATGAGAATGAGTATCATGGCCCATCTGTGACAGACAGAACAACTGTGGGATTTGGTCCTTTTCTTCCACCATATGGGTTCTGAGGATTGAACTCAGGTCATTAGGCTTGGCAGCAAGCACCCTTATTACTAAGCCATCTCACTGATCCCTTACACACTTTAGAACTAAGACTACATTCTGATTTGGCATTGGGATGTACTTTGTTTTACTGCTCTATTGGCCAGGAATTTGAACACTTATCTTGGCACTACAGATTCAACAAAATTAAGGGAATAAATTGGTTAAGAAAGCTTTTACTAGTATTCTTTCATCAGCAAAAGTGTATTACCTGCTTATTGGCTTTCAACACCGCCCTGAGTGTGGCAATCTGCTCCCGTTTGGTACTCAGCAAGGACTTCAGCTTGAGAATCTCTTCCATTAAGGCTTCTTTGTCCTTATCAATCATGGGAGCCAACTCTCGGGCTGCTGCTCTTTGACGAGACAGCTGTAAGGATCTGTCCACTGCTTTCTGCAGATGCTTGATTTGGTCCCGGATTATGGCATTAAGGTTGTAGATATTCATTGGCTCTTTGCGGATATCACTTGTATCCAAAACTGGAGATGATGGTGGGGCAGTAATAACAGGAGAGATTGTGGGAGTCTTAGTTGGACTCGGCTCTTTAATAGTCTCTGTGTTTTCTTTTGAAACTGGTTCAGATGACGTCCTTGATTCTACTGGGGATGACATACCCCTCCTGGATAATCTTGGAGACAAAAGCCCCCTGGGATCATCAGGCCCCTTGAGGCTGCCACTGCGGGTAACTCTGCTTTGTCTGTAGTAGTCCAACATGACCCTGTTGGGAGTTTCATTATTACATAGACACACATGGTGGTAAAGCTGTGCTAGTTCCTCACTAAAGGTCACCAATTCATCCTGGGCTGTATTGAGGGTGTTGTGATTTTCATTGGCTATGCCAGTCATCTTTTGCAACTCCTTCTCCATGTGAGCCATCTTCTCACCACTCTCCTTAGATGTCTTCTCAAGGTTTGTCACTTGCTCATCATACATTTGGATCTTACTCTCATATTTTGTCTTTTCTTCTGTATAATTTTCTACAGATTTATTATATTTCTCCTTTAAGGCCTTAATTTCTGCTTTCAAATCAATGACCTCAGTGACAGCCACTCTATATTTGCACTCAAGGATCTCTAAGCCATTGATGTCCACCTCATAGTCATGGGCCTCCTCCGATGAGTTCCGGCCCCTCTGACAATCTAGCTCAGCCTTGAGTTCCTTGCTGTTCTGCAGGCCCCTCATGGCATTGACATGCTCTGTGAGCCGGTGCACTCGCTCATGCTGCTCGGTCAGTGCCCCCTTGGTGTGTTCTAGCTGGGTTTGTGACTCCTGGAGGTTGGCCAGAAGAATGGCTTTTTCTCGCTCCACCTGCAATGGCAGAAGACAATGTCTGAATAACTTCAGTGCAAAGCCAATAATGAACTCAATGCAGGTGGACAGACACGTATACATTTAAAATGCCCAGCTATCAGAGCCAGCACTCACATTATGTCAAATTAAATTTAAATATTTTCTTAGTTTAGATTCTGGTAAGTTAACCTAAAAATACCTAATTCATAACATGGGATTTGATGTAAGGCAAGCCATTTGAATTTTTCATAAAAGAAATAGAAAATCTAAATATTTCATTGTTGGCATTATGATCTCAGTAAAAAAAAAAAAAAAAAAGCGGATTTGGCTGGGCGACAGTGACGCATGCCTTTAATTCCAGCACTCGGGAGGCAGAGCCATGCAGATCTATGAGTTCGAGGCTAGAACGAGATCCAGGACAGGCACTAAAACTACATGGAGGAACCCGGTCTCAAAAAAAAATGGATTTGGGGGCTTCTGTGTTCTTTTTTCTTTGAAAATTAAATTAATTCCCTCTAAAATTTAAGCATTAATTAAATAAACTGAAGCTTTTTCCAAATTGCCTTTCCTTCTGGAAAAGCCTTTTCATAAAATTTAATCAAAACAAAATTTGCTGGATATGTCTTAAGCTTATTGTAAGGATAAAATATCTTGATAAGTGAGGTAATACATTTAGAAAAGTTTTGGGTCTGTTTTGTGTTTTGTTTGTATTTAATATAACATTTTCTAAAATCTACTATTTCTTCATTATAGCAAATACAGAAAACATTCAACAGAACATGGGCTCTCCCTTGTGTGTTCTGTGTAGTGCTAAATCAATTAAATAAGGAATGGTATCCAAATTTTATATATTTCACACATATTTGTATATAGCTAGATAGATATGCATATATTCTACTATATGTTCCTAGACAATGCTGTTCTAATAGAAACAAGTCTATTAGATTACAGATAATTTCATAAAACTTCAGCATTATATTATCAATCAGTTATTGGAATTTAGAGTAGCTTAAGTTGTATTTGTATTTTGATGAATATTTGCTTTGCTTAAATGATCTAAGAGCCATTGCTCTCTGAATAAATGCAAAGTACTTCAAAGCTTAAACTGACTCTACATTTTTAGTATCGTTATCTTAAACTCCATTTGTGTAGAATTCAACCAATAAATAAATAAATAAATCACTGATTGGTCAGTGGCCAGGCAGGAAGCATAGGCGGGACTAACAGAGAGGAGAATTGAGAGAACAGGAAGCTGGGTGAAGGAGACACTGCCAGCCGCCATCAGGACAAGGAAGATGTAAAGTACCGGTAAGCCACAAGCCACGTGGCAAGGTATAGATGAATAGAAATGGATTAATTTAAGCTGTAAGAACAGTTAGCAAGAAGCCTGCCACGGCCATACAGTTTGTAAGCAATATAAGTCTCTGTGTTTACTTGGTTGGGTCTGAGTGGCTGTGGGACTGGCGGGTGAGAGAGATTTGCCCTGACCGTGGGCCAGGCAGGAAAACTCTAGCTACAAGAGAGACTTGATTGTATTCTTATGTAGTGACTAACAACAGCCACTGATTCTCTACCTACTGTTCCATCTTATGTTTGAAGTTGGGGATTTTATTTTTTCCTGAATGTTGTATTTATAAAATATTTACTAAAAATATACAGTATATGACAACTATCAGTAGTGTTACATGCCATAGAATTTTTATTTTGTTAATGGCTTATTTTTTAAATGAATGCATTTATATTTAATGAAAACATATGACTCTTGTGTGAAAGAACAAAGGAAAAAATAATCAGAATTCTTATGCAGAGGGAGGTTGCCTCCCCAGCTGCTGGACTGCATGCAAGTCCAAGTATGGTGATATTTTATTTGTGCTGATATGTGATTTTATTTGTATGTTAATAAATAAAGTTGCCTGGGGATCAGAGCTAAGAGCAAGCCATTAAGCAGAAGTCTGGTAGTGACAGCACATGCCCTTAATCTGATCACATGGCAGGCAAAGTGTCTACGTGTTCAAAGGACACAGCCAGCATGGTGACACATGCCTTTAATCCCAGTACCAACCATAGAGACCTGGAGGTCTGTATAGACAGGCAGTGATGAGGAAGTCATGTGGTTGGGTTTAGAACCAATGAGAAGGCAGAACAGAAAGGCAATAAAAAGACAGGACACAGGAAGAAGGTCTCTCTCTCTCTCAGGGGAAGGACAGCAGCGAGTGGTAAGATAAGGTGGTCTTAGCTCTTGGCTATTGTTCTTGTGTGTGTGTGTGTGTGTGTGTGTGTGTGTGTGTGTGTGTGTGTGTGTGTGAAATGAATTTATTTTGAACATAAATATATTGTACATAACAGAGATATAGAATAATTACATTCTTACAATATTCTATGGCAATATCATTATGTACATGCTTTACAAAATGTATCCATGGTTAGGCTCACTATTTTTAATTGAAAAGGAGAAATGCCATAAGCATAATTAATAATCCTGTAACAGCACCAGAAATGAATCATATGCTAGCCATTAGTAGAGACAGCCAAGAAAGGGGGAGGGGAAAATATTTGCATCAAACTGCAATGCTATGTGTGTGTGTGTGTGTGTGTGTGTGTGTGTGTGTGTGTGTGTCCCCAACATGAACAGTGCATTTCTAATCACGTTTTTAAAAGCCTAATGGCTGGCATGGTAGCACACATCTATGATCTCAGTACAAAGAAGGCTGAGGAACAAGGATTACAAATTCCAAGCCAGTCTAGGCTACAGAGCAAGGCTCTATCCCAAAGAAACAAAGAAAAAAACAAATGAAAATCAAAATATAGTAAAATAATAGTGGTCAATTTTATTGACCAAAAATACTAGTGGTCAAAATCTGAGAGATCACTTTGGATCAGTATTTCTCAAAGATGAATATAAAAACTACACAAAACGGACCCCTATTCAAGACTAGACAGAAGTGGGTCTACTGTAAACTGCTAGAGAACTTCTTGATTAATCTCTAAGAAAAGTAGTGTTTCCTAGCATTCCATTCTCCCCCTGGAGGAACAACTAACAACTACCATGTTTTTAAATGCTGTGAAATCTGGCAGTATTTATTGATTTTTTTTTAATTTTATAATTTAATTTAATTTTACATATCAACCATAGATTCCCCTGTCCTCCCTCCTTCCGCCCCCCCCCCCACCTTCCCCCCAGCCCACCCCCCATTCCCATCTCCTCCAGGGCAAAGACTCCCCTGGGGATTCAGCTCAACCTGGTAGATTCAGTCCAGGCAGGTCCAGTCCCTTCCTCCCAGGCTGAGCGAAGTGTCCCTGCATAAGCCCCAGGTTCCAAACATTGGCTACTGTTCTTATCTCTGTGCTTTTAACTCTTTATTTGTCTCTGTTTTTTATTTAATAAGACCGTTTGGAATTTCATCTACATTTGGTGCCCAACATGGGGCAAGAATTCATTAAAAAACCATTGGTAGTTATGCCCCAGCTTGGCCCCTGCTCGGCCCCGGCTCGGCCCCGGCTCGGCCCCGGCTCGCCCCGGCTCGGCCCTGGCTTGGCCCTGGCTCGCCCCGGCTCAGCCAGAGTTTACAAGCCCCAGGCCCAGCTGGAGCTACCAGTCCAGCTGCACGTGGTCAGAGCTGCACACAGCTGCAGCTGGAGCTGCTTGCGGCCGAATTGCCAACTCATGTGGTCAGAGCTTAAGGAAGCCTGAGCTCAAGCCTAATTGGCTCAAATGGAATCACATGGCTGGAATTCAGCTTTTAGCCAGAACGTGTGGCTTCTCTCTCTCTCTCTCTCTCTCTCTCTCTCTCTCTCTCTCTCTCTCTCTCTCTGTGCAACCATGCTAGGTAGCTGTTTTGAAATTCCCTCAGATTTCTACTGTTCTACACAGACTTGGTAAGTCAATTAAGGTATCAGATATTTTAAAGGGAAAAACTATTTAAAAGAGAAAAAGTTTTCCACATTAAAAAATGGGTATTATCTGTACAGTAGAAGAAAATTGGTCTTTGCTTGATAAAACTTTAGGCAGTCTGAAAATGGAACAATTATATGAGAAGATTAATGTTGATGGGATGTACATTATACCAATTATGCATATTATTACTTTACTTATCCTTATTTTACAATTTAAAAAGATAGTCAATTTAAGTGCCAGGATAGAAGCTTTAGAAAAACCTGTTAAAATGAATTATAGAGAAAATCAGACTCAGACAGAAGAATTTAAGGGTGAAATTATTTCAGGATTAGATTATAAGGTTACAGAAAGAAAGCCTGTTTTCAAACAGTCAAACTTAATTTATCCAGTAACTGTACAGCAGCTACCTGGTCAAGTGAATGTACAAACTAATTGGACTCCAATTGAAATGTTAAAAGAAGGTTTAAGGAGGCAATAGTATCTTATGGCATGCATTCTCCATTTGTAAAGCAAATGTTAAACTCGTCAGGGTTAGGGTTATGGTTAGGGTTAGGTCCTAGTCAACTTGTGAAAGGATTATCCCTCAGGCCTGGAAAGAGCTGGTAAATGCTGTCCTGGAACCTGGAGCACAGCTGCAGTGGCACATGTATTACCGGGATAAGGCTAAAACCACAGAAAGTCAATGGAGGGCCAGAGGTATGGAAATCTCCCAGGATCAGCTTTTTTAATTTTAGACAAAAAAGGGGAAATGTGGTGATACTATGTTCCCCAAAATATTGTGCACCATAATAAACTTATCTGGGATCAGAGAACAGAACAGCCACTAGATACAGAGGCCAGAAAATGGTGGCACAAACATCTTTAATCCTAGCATTCCAAAGGCAGAGATCCATCTGGATCTCTGTGAGTTCAAAGCCACACTGGAAACAGCCAGGCATGGTGACACATTCCTTTAATCCCAGGAAGTGATGGCAGGAAGAAGAAAGGTATATAAGGCGTGAGGACCAGGAACTAGAGCCTGGTTAAGCTTTTAGGCTTTTGAGCAGCAGTTCAGCTGAGATCCATCTGGATGAGGACTCAGAGGCTTCCAGTCTGAGGAAACAGGATCAACTGAGGAATTGGCGAGGTGAAGTGGCTGTGGCTTGTTCTGTTTCTCTGATCTTTCAACATTCACCCCAATACCTGGCTTCAGGTTTGACTTTATTAATAAGACCTTTTAAGATTCATGCTACATCCAAGTGTGATACAATGGCACCTACAGAAGGATGCAGAGTCAGAATCTGTAGTAGAAAGACACAGACACAACCCATAGCAGTCTGAATGCCAAGAACTACTGGGGAGCCAAGTATAGTTTAGGGGTCTCTGAGAAAGATGAGGATGTCAATCTGATGATGGAGGCTGACACTGTAGCTGAAGGCTACAAATTCTTCTGCCCTTTCTCTTTGTCCCACCTTCTGCTACTGATGACTCCCCTCCCCTACAAACTATAGTGCCAAAGCTATTATTCATGTACTATTTAGTCTTACAACTTGAAACTGATAACTATACATATATTGAAACGATGAACACATGACACCCTTGAAGTCAGTTGATGATTTGGGCTTCAGTTGAAAAGGAGCATGACAAAGTTTATGAAGGAATACAGAACTGGATTAATATTCAGGCTACAGCTGCTTGTATGGGAAATGGTGGTTATAAGGAAGAAGAAGAAATATTTGCAAGAATATTTGGTTGTCCAGATTCTCTCATGCCTTTATAAAGGAAATGGCTTAGATTAGTCTCTCAGGAAAATACACTCCTTTTCTCATCATTGCAATTATAATTACATTATAGGGAAACATTAATAGCTGTGTAGATTATGTGCTAAATAAATACATCAACTTTTTAAATAAAAGCAGCAGCAAAAGTGATGGAAAATTAAAAAAAGTCTCAAGATAACTCCAATGGCAATGATATTAAAACAGAAACTGAAGTTAATTTGGATAAAGAAAAAAGACACAAGAACAATAACAAAAAAGTAAAGAAAGGAAACAGAAGAACCACTGAAGGTAAGGGATTATGCATTTCACAGAATTAACCAGACACTGATAAAAAGAGGACCTGGGGAAATACAAACATGGCTTTCAGAAGAGGACAATAATTTTAGGGAGGGTGAGAGAAAATATGGAGAAGGATGAGCAAAATATTATCACATAAGTTCAACAAATGAATGAGTGTCATGCTAATAGACAGATGGAGAACTATGAAGAAACAAAACTGATTTGTTCAGACACTACAGACTAAATTTACAAGAGCTGGATAAAAAAGGACAGTTAAATTAAATGTTTAATCTGGTTACTGATGTATCTTAAAGTTTTTATTTAAAATATTATTTTTTAGAACTGGAGAGATAGTTCAGGAGTTAAGAACACTTGCTGCTCTTTCAGAAGACCAAGGTTTGGTTCCCATTACCCACATGATGGTTTACAACTGCATATAACTCTAGTTTCAGGACATCCAATGCCCTCTTCTGTTATCACAGGCACAGTATGCACGTGGTGCAAACATACACACAGGCATATACACACTATAAATAAATAAATCTTAAAACCAATAAAGTATTATTTTTCTCTGACACTTTAATTACTAAGGGTTTATGCTGTTAAAGTAAAATTGTAAGTCATCACTGCATTCTGCAAGAGACATTATTTTGAGTTTTAAAACACTTTAACAAAAATAGCTTAGATTAAACTTTGAATTCACAATAGGAATTTTGTTTGTTTGTTTGTTTGTTTTTTCAAGACAGGGTTTCTCTGTGTAGCTTTGTGCCTTTCCTGGATCTCGCTCCATAGACCAGGCTGGCCTCAAACTCACAAAGATCCGACTGCCTCTGCCTCCTGAGTGCTGGGATTAAAGGTGTGCACCACCACCACCACCACCACCACCACCACCACCACCACCACCACCCAGCAGGATTTTTTTTTAGATAAGATCTTGTTAGTGATCTTCCTGCCTCAGCCTCTTGAATACTGGAATTAAAAGCATGTTTCATCATATTTTGTTTCATATTAGGACTTAGAGCATAAAGAATCAAAGCTATTTTATTAGCCATTGATTTCTATGTTTATTTTTTAAATATAGTATTGAAAGGATAAGTTTCATAATATGTAAATTATGTCTCAATATATATTCCTACTAATTAATTTATTATTTACAACATGAAGTTTCACTATATTGCCAAGACTGGCCCCAAATTCCTGAGTTCAAATGATCCTCCCACAGGATACTCTTATATTCCATTAAGCCCAAATAAATCCTGTTATTGTAAAAAATTGTTAAATCATACTTCTATGTTTTGAGGGGTATGATGTGATGTTTTCATACATGTATACTTCTAGTCCTTTAATTATAGGACTAAAACAAGCTATTTAACATACCTACTACCTTATACAGTTATCCTGTTTTATTCGTCCTCCAAAACACATGTATTAAAAGCTTGGTTTCCAACCTATATCAGTACTGAGAGGGTATAGAATCTTCAAAAAGAGGGGCCTAGTAGGAGGAAGTTAGATTATTGCAACAGGCCCTTGAAGAGTACTGGAACTCTGGCTTCCTTTTCCCCTCTTTTACTTCCTGGATTTCATGGAGTAAACAGCTCTATTCCCCCATATGTCTCACCATATTTTGTTTATGGTGATTTTTAACACAAAGACTCCAAGCTACTTTATTAGCTGTCCATTTTTATGTTTCTTTCTTAAATAAAGTGTTTAAGAAAACATGATGCTCTACCCCAATACAAGCCCCAAAGTGATGGAACCAAGCAATTGTGATCTTAAACTCTTAAAACAAAACCCAAAATATACCTCTCCACCATACAAGTTTTTTGATCTTAGGTTTTTGTCACAGCCATTTAAAATTTTCAACACATTGCTATTAATATAGTCACCACATTGCATGAGGTTTCCATATATTTAATTCTACAGTATAAATGAAATTTTGGTTGTCTTCCCTTTCCCCATTAACCATCCCTGGTAACTCAGCCTCTGTCAATCACCATCTTTTAATACTCTATACATAAATGAGATGACACATTATTTATTTTACTATGCCTGATTTATTTAACTTAGCATATCCTTTACATTTACCAGTATTGTTCTAAATGATACAATTTCATTATGTTTTAAGATTAAATATTATTCCCTCACATATAGATATCACACTTTGTGGTGATATTTTTTGTACCCTAATAAAATTGGCCAGAAGATCAGAGAACAGAACAAGCTACTAAATTAAACATAGAGGCCAGACAGTGGTGGCACACACCTTTAATCCTAGCACTTGGAAGGCAGAGTCCATCTGGATCTCTGTGAGCTCAAAGCCACCCTGGACTATATGAAATTGACTCAGTCTAGGAGAGAAAACAGAGCTAGGCAGTGGTGGCATATACCTTTAATCCCAGTACTTGGGAATCACATGCCTATAATCCCAGCACTAGGAAGGAAGTAATATGGCTGGGCGGAAAAGGGTATATAAGGTGTGAGGAGACAGGAAGTAAGGACTTCCTCTCTTTCAACAGAGCTCTTTTGGCTGAGAAAAGCCCTCTTTCAGCTGAGGACTCAGACATTCAGTGAGAGGATTCGTGGAGTTGGCAAGGTGAGGCATGACAGTGGTTTGTTCCTTTGTCTCTCTGATCATTCAGCATTTACTTCAATATCTGACTCTGGGGTTTTTTTTTTATTAAGACCATTTAGGAATTTGTGCAACTTCTGGCACCCAACATGGAATTCGTGCAACAACACTTTCTCTATGTGTGTGGTTGTATGTCTGTCTCTCTGCTAGTTTGTTTTGAGACAGGGTCTCACTTCGTAGCCTAAGCAGGATTTGACCTCCCTATACAGATCAGTATAGCCTTGAACTTATGATTCCTCTGCCTCAGCCTCCTCCAGGGTATTAGAGTTAAAAAAGTTTACCACCACACCTGGCCCATACATCGATACTGTACACCAGGACAGGAGACATGTCTCAGTGTTGTGGGATATTTGTACACTGAGTGAAGATGTATTCGCTGTGATTGGTGTAATAAAAAGTTGAATGGCCAATAGCTAGACTGGAAGTATAAGCAGGATTTCTGGGGAAAGAAAAGAAGAAGAACAGGAATCTAAGTATGCAGGAGACACAAAGAGGAAACAGGATGTACAAGATGGAAGAGAGGTAACACCACATGATAGAATGTAGATTAAATAGAAATGGGTTAATTTAAGTTATAAGAGCTAGTTAGGAACAATCTAAGCTATAGGCCAAGCGTTCATTAAATATTTCATAATTAATTTCATAATTAATAAGAAGTCTCTGTGTCATTGTTTGGGAGCTGGAGGCCTCCTAAAGAAAAGTTAAACTACAATGAGGGGCTCAAATATCCACATACGGCCCGAGAAAGCAGTCTCTTGGGTGGGCTCAGCGTACAGAGGCATGGCTCTTTTAAAGATGTCCCACTATACAGCTGAGCACTTGAGCAGCCAATAATGGGTACAAACTCCTGCTTCAGGTAGATACAACAAATTTCCAGAGATGGGTGAATAAATGCAGCTAGGCTGTCATGGAACCAAGGGAGGCAGAGCAAGCTGCCAGTGAGCCACATGCTAAGTAAGCCACGTGGCTATAGCCTAGCACTTTAAGATTTGGTTCACATGGTCAGTGGAGGCTGCAGATGAGGGGGGAAAAAAATCTAGGTCCAAGTTAACAAAACCTCTTAACAGATTACAGTATGTTTAAAAATGTACTTAGATGCTAAATAAAGAAAAAGAAAATGGGTATAGACAGTCATTAAAAAATAAATAGTTTAAAAATAATAAAGTCTTTAAAGAAAGAAAGAAAAAAAAATAAGCCATGTAAGGATGGGAAATACAGAGGACATCTGGATCCTGCTGTGGGATGGTCTGTATGTCAAATGTGTTGCTCTGATTGGTCAATAAATAAAACTGATTTATTGTTTTATTTATTGGCCAGTGGCCAGGCAGGAAGTATAGGTGGGACTAACAGAGAGGAGAATGGAGAGAACAGGAAGGCGGAGGGAGACACTGCCAGCCACAGCCATGACAAGCAGCATGTGAAGATGCCAGTAAGCCATGAGCCACGTGGCAAGGTATAGATTTATAGAAATGGATTAATTTATGATGTAAGAACTAGATAGCTAGAAGCCTGAGCCATTAGGCCAAACAGTTTAAATAATATAAGTGTCTGTGTGTTTATTTTATAAGTGGGCTGTCGGACTGCCGGGGCTTGGCGGGACCCAGAGAGAAAACTCTCTAGATACAGGATCCTGTATAGTGCTTTGCTGACTTTGAATTTTTTAAATGCTAATGTACAAAAAAAATGCTGTTGAGATACATAGATTATAGAAACTGCTAAATTAAACAAACCTACATATTTTGGGGGAGAAATTATGCCTTTGTTTGTACAGGAAACAAAAAGCTATGGTTCTCTTCAAAATTAACGAAGATCAGATTTGCTTGGGGGAGAACTCCTGAAAATCTTGGCTACAGATGAAAGAAAGAAAGAAAGAAAGAAAGAAAGAAAGAAAGAAAGAAAGAAAGAAAGAAAGAAAGAAAGAAGACTATATAGAACAGGTGATATATATGTTGATCCCTCTACATAGAACAGCTCTGAGAATGGATGAAACATGATAAATCTTGTTGGCTACAGAATCCTCATGACTTATTACTACATGCCATCCTTTCATGTGGCATGGCTAGAGGTTTGGTTATATAGTCCAAATGGACTTATAAAGTTGAAATATGCCTTTTATCTGCTCAAACACAGAACAAAAAATCATCTTTAGCTGACTTGTGCACACTGCACATTCCATACTTGTGTTAATACAAGTATATATGCTATCTTTATAAGTTTCTGTGTTTTCAGAAAAAAAATGATCAGACACCAATAAAGACAAGTAACAAGTACACACACACACACACACACACACACACACACACACACACACACACACCATGAACCCAACATGCTCCACCATGCCCAGTGATTGTTGTTAACTACAGTCATCATACTATACTGTAAATCTCTCTGAACTTAATCCTCTTAGCCATCAGAGTTTCATAATCGGAAGGAAGAAAAATCTATGGGACATTTTGGGTCATCACTGCTACTGAGGAGATATAACTGACATTTAATGGACTGAAATCAGAAGTGCTAAGTCTCTTGTACCTTGTGATTTAGGCTCAGACAGTGAGGAATTCACTCATCCCAAAGCACAACTGACACTGTTTAAAATCACTCTCTTGGAGAGAACATATTTGTCCTCCATCATTCTTTGTATTAAATTACTAATCATTTTTAGTCATTTGCATTTATCCAACTTAAATATATTTAAAGATAAATGTGAGAATTGTTCTGAGCTTCCCCCAACAGATGAGCTAACTAAAATTACTGAGCTTTTTTATTCATTAAAACCCCTCTTACACTCTGCAACAACAAAAATGAAGAAACAAAGAGGCTCAATGCACAAACTTTATTCTAAAGCCCTCAGCATTATACTTAAGAAAAAATAATTTTTAATTTGTAGGAAAATTTATATTAATGTTTAACTATCTAAAATTTTTTGAAAAAAATGTTTTCTATCAACCTCATTGTTTTGATAGAAAGCAAGCAATAAGATATAGAAAAGTATTAGCCACACAGAACTGGACTTCGTGATTATATTAAAATCTACATGAAGTTCATTTTCTTCCAATGGCCATACTCTTCAATCTTGATTCAAATTAAACATTGCAAAAACAAATTTTATTTTAGCAGCCACAAGAAATGAGCATGTAAAATACTGGCTATATAAACTCTTGATGTATTAGAAGCAAATTTTCTTTTTTTTGGGGGGGGGTGGTTTCGAGACAGGGTTTCTCTGTGTAGCTTTGCACCTTTCCTGGAACTCACTTTGTAGACCAAGCTAGCCTCAAACTCACAGAGATCCACCTGCCTCTGCCTCCCTAGTGCTGGGATTAAAGGCGTGCGCCACCGCCGCCCGGCAGAAGCAAATTTTCTAACCAAGTAACTTCATTGACTCTCTAACCTCCTATTTATTTATGCTATTTTTCAGCCACTATTTCTGTGCTAGCAGAATTATGTTTTCTATAAAAATAAGTCATTTACAGAGTGTTAGCAACTTTTAATTACTAGTTATACACAAAGAACCATGGGGGGATGAGACTGAGATTGAAGATCAAGCCTCAAATTGAATCACCTAATAAGTTTATTAAACCAGATTCCTGGCTCTGTAAATCTACTTGAGCCAAATATATAGTGTGAATAACCCTTGAGGCAAAGGTGATGCTGCCATTGAGCAGACAGCATTTCCATTGGCATTTGATTAAGGTGTATTGGGAAGGCAAAGATCTAAATTAAGAAAACCACAGCATGGTTAGATAAGGTTGAAGACACAGACTCTTCACAGGACTTTTGCTTGGAAGATATTAAAATTTTAAGGACTCATTTAAGTTGGAACACTTTGTTTTCATATTTACATTTGTTTTGTATTTATAAACATATGGAATCTTGGCTACTTTCTATTTAGGAAGTCCTTTGTGTCTTTAAAGCTAAGAATGTTCCTAGGGAATGCAATCATTAACCTAAAAGCTGTATTTTCTGTCATGTTACTTGTATATAATATTTTGAATTCTTTTATCATTCAGCAATATATGAATGATTTTTCTTTTCATAGACCACACTGCAATGTAATTTGTAAGTTGAAAATTTTCCTTTCTTATGATGCTGCAGATTGAATTCAGGACCCAGTACTTGTAAGTTCTCTACTACTGAGCTATTCCCAACTCATTTCTCAAGTGACGCAAATGAGAAAGTTCTTTTCAACATTCTTTCTGTCATGTCTTTCTAAAATATCATACTTCTAAATTTTCTAGCTGAAGAATCAATATGTGAAAAAATTAATCAGGAAGAAAAATCTGAGAACCAGAAGTCCTATAGCACACTGCATACCATCAACATGGAATTCATTCTTGTAGATTTAAATGAAGCTCTTACCTGCATGAGCTGCTGCTTCAGTTTCTGAATTTCTGAAATGTTCAGTTCACTGAATAAATCAGACACGGGGTGTAGGGATTCTCCTTTCCTTGATGTGGAAGTACGATAGTCTCCATTCAGTTTCCCAAGAGGCCCATGGATATGCCCATTCATCTTGTCATCATTGTTTGGCTCACTCCCATCCTCAGCAAACTTGAGCCCATCTACTGAGATGCTGATGTGGTTATCACTAAGGTTGATGTACTGGGACAGCTCCTTCCTCAGGTTGTTTTTTTGTTCTCTTTCATTTTTTAGTGTCTCAAGGGCTTCTTCCAACTGATGCTCTGCAATCTCTTTTAGTCGAATGGCATCTTCCAGCTGGCTGTTCAGTAGCACTGTTTCTTCTTCAAATCGCTTAATTTCATGCTTTAAGCCTTCATATTCAACCTAAATTAGGTTAAAAAAGATTCATAAAACTAAAATTTGGGCCTTACAAAAATTTCCATTAAACACTCTAATGGACTTAATCATTTAAGTATAAACAGTCTATAAAATAAATAATAAAAAGTACATACTATATTCTTATGGTACACAAAAGTTACACAGATATAAACACATACACTCATACACATATCTATATATACAACTAGCTATATTTTAAAAATAAAAATATATAATTTAACATCTAGCAGAAATGAAAAGGTATCTATTATATTAGGACATTTTTTAGGATCTAGTGGAAAAAAGGATACATTATTTATTAGGATCTATTGTTTTTCTAATAAACAACAATAAAATATTTTGGTAACATTTTTTCAAATTTTTGAATATGTAACACCCAAAAAAAAAATTTTTACTGCCAATGTTTTATTTCATTAATAAAACACAGTTTTAATATACACACAAACATTTGTTTAAAAGATCACAATAAGACCAAAATTTCAATAAAACATCATTGAGAGTAAGATAAAAAAATGCCAAAAAAATTAACCCCAAATAATGAGTATCTATACTGTTAGTGATGTAATATTCTTTTGAATTATAATAGGGAGTCTACTCAAACAACCTTTGGTCATAGGAACTATAGATTACAGTGTCTCTGAGCTGGTATGCCTTCCTGGAGATTCTTCCATGGTACTAACCATATGCCACCTTTTAAAAACATGTTATCTGGGGCACACATGGTGCTATATGTCTTTAATCCCAGAACTCTGGAGGCAGGTACAAGTAGATATCTGTGAGTTTGAGGCCAGCATGGACTACATAGTAAGTTTCCAGGCCAGTCAGGGTTACATATTGAGCCCCTGTCTCAATAAAAAAATAAATAAGTGCCTTTTTATTCTCCTAGATATCCCTTAGTATATCAATGCTCCTCCACAATGTTTAAAACCAAATTCTGCTCTTCAATAAGCATTTGCTTAATAGATAACTACTTTGAAAAAAAAACTAGAACAAGTACTAGACATTATCTTACTAGATACTAATATAAACTGTACATTTAGTTTTATATTTATTTGTATTTTTATTGTTTAAATTGAATCAGGGATCATAGACCATCATTGCTTTCATATAATATTTCTCTACCATTTTCATAACCTTAATGTAATTTTTTTATTGTAAAAATGTTGAAGTACCAGTTTAGTTCAGATGTAGATTTGGCTGAAATAAACAAGACCTAATTGAAAATGCCTTAGTTAAGATAGAAGGACTTTACCCTGTGTAACAGAATGGGAATGGATAGCCAAGGCAAGCTTGCAATCTCAGCTCCATGAGATCCTCTGTGAACCAGGCCTCTCTCTTGCTACATAACCTCCTACTACAGTCCACACAATCCAGGAGGGCTTTGCCATCTTGACTGTGTCCCCAGTGGAATGAAGGAAAGGATATATCCTCTCCCTTTAAGGACCCCTCAAAGTTGCCCACATTGTTTTTCCTCATATACATATAACATTTTGCTGTAAAGAAAGTGAAAAATGTAATCTCTAGTAGGATCAGACTTGTACAGTTGAAAATTGTAAATAAAATGGAAGAAGGGTGTGGTGGTATTGTGTTCCCCAAAATATTGTGTACCTTAATAAACTTATCTGGGGTCAGAGAACAGACAGCCACTAGATACAGAGGCTAGAAAATGGTGGCACTCACGCCTTTAATCCTAGCATTCTAGAGACAGAAATCCCTCTGGATCTCTGTGAGTTCAAGGCCACATTGGAAACAGCCAGGCATGGTGACTCACGCCTTTAATCCCAGAAAGCAGCCTTTAATCCCAGGGAGTGATGGTAGAAAGCAGAAAGGTTTCTAAGGCGTGAGGACCAGAAACTAGCAGCATTTGGCTGGTTAAGCATTTGGCTGGTTAAGCAGTCAGGCTTTCAAGCAGCAATTCAGCTGAGACCCATTCTGGAGGAGGACTTAGAGGCTTCCAGTCTGAGGAAACAGGACCAGCTAAGAAACTGGCAAGGTGAGATAGCTGTGGCTTGTTCTGTCTCTCTGATCTACCAGCATTGACCCCAATAACTGGCCTCGGGTTTGATTTTATTAATAAGACTCTCTAAGATTCCTGCTACAGAAGGGAACAACAGCATTCAGTGTTATAGAAGGTCACTAGACTAATGGCACAGGGAACACACTATGGACGATTCATGAATAAAAGCTGTTTCTAAGAGTATTTAGTTACATATGGGGATGAGGAGAGTATTAATTCTTTAAAGAATGTTCACCACCCTACAGTTTGGTACATGGTTGATAGACCTGACTGAGTGATTATAACAGATTTAAACTAGAATAGACCTAGACCTTGTTTTTGAGCAAGCCCCTCTGAAAGAATTTGAACTTTTAGTTCACCTTTGCTGAATTACTGGCACAAATAATTGATTTATAAGTGAATTATCATATTACAGACTCAAGAATACAACTAGCAATAATTGTAAAAACTCAAAATGCAAACCAGTTAGGAAAACAAAACCATCTATTGTGGTTTGAATGTGAAATATTTATGCGTTTGAACACTTAGTCACCAGCTGGTGGTGCTGTTTGGAAAGGTTATGGAACCTTTGGGAGATGGGATCTCACTGGAAAACATCAGTTACTAGGGAGAGAACTTAAGGCTTTATAACCTGGCCAGATTCATGTTCTTGCCTCTATACCTTTTCTATCTGCAACCATGCCTTTCCGATCATAAGGGACTGTTACCTCCAAGCACCAAAAGACAAAATGAAACTTTTCTCCAGTAAGTTGCCTTTTTCATAGTATTTTAATCACAGCAATAAGAAAGTAGCTAAGACAGAAATTGGTACCAAGAAGTAAAATCATTGTTGTGATAAACCTGACCATGAGGTTCTTAAGCATTAGGAACTGGTTTGTGGAAGAATGTGGAAGAATTTGGGACTTTGGGCTAGAAAAGCTCTGGAATAGTGAAAAACAAAGTTTGATGGGTTGTTCTGGTAGGATTTTGGAAAGTCAAATAAAGAGAGAAATGCAGATAATGGTGGGTTGGCGAATGATAGTTCAGAGGGAAACAAAGAATCTATGCAGGATGTCATTCATGTGATATTTTAGCTGAATTAAAATATAATGGACTCATGTGCTTTGTTTGTGAATATCCAGGCAGGACACAATTCTACATGTTTAATGGTTATTACTATTTTTATGTAGGTCTTAGGTGATAAAGAGTAATAACTGGGGTAGAAAGGTATTAAAAATATGTCTCTTTCAAAAGAAGAAAACCTAAGCTCCGATGTCCATGTAATTTCCAGTTCCTGGTAAGCAATTACTTAGGGAAATATTTACCTAGGTTGAGCACATAGAATCTGATAACTGTGATATGAGCAAACCAGGCTCCAGCTCAAGGTGGCAGCAGAACTTACTAGTGACTAGTTTTGCGGGCATGAGAGATAAGAAAGGATCATGAAGTCTTCTTCCACAGTTTCAAAGACTTTTGAGAACAGGCAGCATGTGGCATGGGTAAAGTTCCTGAAAGTAGGCCCTGGGAATCCATTGTGTGAAGCTGTGAAAGTGAATCCTAAGTTGTAGTGGAGACACAAAATATTGGAGATACCAGAATCATGAGACATCTGCCAAGGAAAGCTGTAGGTGTGGTATGAAGCCTACCTAAGACAAAGGCTGTATGTACTGCAGAGGGCAGAGCCGGAGGAACGGGGCCCAGCCACTTTCATCACAAGCCCCAGATGGCAGACATGAAGCTGTAGGATTTAGTTACACTAAATATATTTTGCACCAAGAAATGCCCATGATCCTAGAGAGGCTAGAAGCAGAATGTTGTGGTTTGAATGTGAAATGTCCCCTGTAGGCTCATATATTTGAATACATGACTCCCACCTAGTGGTGCTGTTTGGGAAGGTGGTGGAAATTTTAGGAAGTAGAGTCTTGCTAGTGGAAGTTGGTAACTGAAGGTAGGCCTTGAGGACTTATAGCCCAGGTCCACTACCTGATCACTTCTCTGTTTCCCATGTAATATGACCATCCAACTTTTTGTTCCTGTTGCCATGCCTTTCCTGCTTGCTACCTGCATTCCCCACCATGATGGACTACCTCCCCAGCAACTGTAAACCAAAATAGATCCTTTCTCCCAAAGTTTTTTTTTGCCAGGGTGTTTTATTACAGCAACAAAAAGGAACTAAGACACCATCCAAGCCTCGTTACAGGAAGAAAACGTAAATTACAATGGATTTTTATAATAAGGTTACAGCTAAAAAAGAAATCAAGTATTTAAAATGAAAGGAAGAGACAGACAGGAGGAGGAGAGATGAAAGAAAGGGGAAGAAAACAAAGAAAAAGACAGGAAGGAAAGGGAGGAGAGGAGAGAGAAAAGAGATGAGAGAAAGAGGAAGGGGCAGAGAGGAGAAAAAGGAAGGGGAGGGGAGGGAGGGAAGGAAAGGGGGAAGGGAAGGGAAGGGAAGGGGACAGAGAAGGGAAGGGGGAAGGGGAAGGGGAGGAAAGCAGACAAGTTTTTATAGGAAGATGTGGTTGATATATTGTGTACCCCAATAAACTTATCTGGGGGTCAGAGAACAGAACAGCCACTATATTAAACATAGGTTTAGGCAGTGGCAGCACACGCCTTTAATCCTAGCATTCTGGAGGCAGAGATCCATCTGGATCTCTGTGAGTTCAAGGCCACATTGGAAACAGCCAGGCATGGTGACTCACACCTTTAATCCCAGGAAGTGATGGCAGGAAGCAGAAAGGTATATAAGGTTTGAAAACCAGAAACTAGAGGCTTTTTAAGCTTTTAGACTTTTGAGCAGAAGTTCAGCTGAGATCCATTCGGGTGAGGACTCAGAGGATTCCAGTCTGAGGAAACAGGATCAGCTGAGGAAGTGGAGAGGTGAGGTTAGCTGTGGCTTGTTCTGCTTCTCTGATCTTCCAGCATTCACCTCAATACCTGACTCTGGGTTTGTTTTTATTAATAAGACCTTTTAAGATTCATTCTACAGAAAGATCTTAAGGATGCTATATAAAACAAGTTAGTACACCCAACAACAACAAGAAGTTGCTAAGTTAAATTTATCATAATACATCTGACTTACTACTAAAACAAATTAGCATTCTTCTTACTTAATAAAACTGCATTGTAAACTATACTACTTACATTTCTTTCTTATAAATTTTAGCTGACATAGGAAGATTGAGAAATTCCAGTGAACAAATTAAAGGAGTATAAAAAGATCTGACAAGTTCTTTCTTAAGAAATAAAGTATAGGGCTGATGAGATGGCTCAGCAGTTAAAGAGCACATGCTGCTCTTCCAGAGCACATGCTGCTCTTCCAGAGCACATGATCTCAATTGTCAGCACCCATGTCAGGTGTCTCACAAGTACCTCTAACCCAGACTCCAGGGAGATTCAAAGCCTGTAGCCCCCACAAGCACCTGCACCCCTGTTTGTGCTCATACACATGCATAAAATTGTAAAACTAAGTATTTTAGGAAAAAAAGGAATAAAGAGAAGAGTGAACCTCATTTATTAGAAAATGTAGACCCATCTGTGGTATAACTTTTTAAGAAAATCTTCTTAAGCCTCACCTGGTTCTGTTTTAATGTGGACACTAGTTTCTGTAACGTAATATTTTCTTCTTCCAGTTCTGTATAGTCCTGAAGGAGTCTGGTCTCCCGGAATTTATATTCTCGGATTTCATCTTTCATTCGTATTCTCTGTAGCTCCACCATCTCATTGTTCTGAAACAACAATATAAACAATCAGTATAAAACTTCCTTATTCTAGGTTTTAGAAAATGTAGGGGGAAAATACTTGTTAAATAACATAAAAGATTTCCTGGGCCGGGCAGTGGTGGCGCATGCCTTTAGTCCCAGCACTCGGGAGGCAGAGCCAGGTGGATCTCTGTGAGTTCGAGGCCAGCCTGGTCTACAGAGTGAGATCCAGGAAAAGCGCAAAGCTACACAGAGAAACCCTGTCTCGAAAAACCAAAAAAAAAAAAAAAAAGATTTCCTGGAATTAAATTGGTACTGCCTTTTTAGATGACAATTTAATTATATCTAGCAAAATTTCTAAGCACAAATACCTGACCCTAAGCACAAGCAATTTGACATTTAAAAATCATCCTTAAACATATTTTCAAATTAATAAATAAAAAGCTAAGCAAATTCATGTTTATTCACACAAAGAATGGGAAATAGACTAAATTTTTGCTATTTGGAGTCACACTGAAATAAATTATTTTACTCTTGAATTATAAAATTATTTAAGATGATGAGAAATACAATCAGAGGGAACTTTAATGATGTTAAAATGGAAATATAGCTACAATGTATTATTAAATATAAAAATAAGCTGTAGACTAGTATGCACAGTAGGATCTCATAAGTGTTAAAAATAAGGGAGTGGGCTAGAAAGATGGCTCAGTGGCTAAGAGCACTTGCTGTTCTTGTAGAGGACCTGGATTGGATTCCCAGGGCCACATGGCAGCTTACAACCATTTGTAACTCCAGTTTAGCATATTCCATGCCTTCTTCCACTTCCACAGGCACCAGACATGCATTCAGTGCACTAACACACATATAGAGAAAATACTTACACACATAAAATTATATATATATATAATATTTGGTTTTTCAAGACAGGGTTTCTCTGTGTAGTTTTGGTGCCTGTCCTGGATCTCACTCTATAGACCAGGCTGGCCTTGAACTCACAGAGATCTGCCTGGCTCTGCCTCCAGAGTGCTGAGATTAAAGACATGTGCCACTGCCGCCCAGCAAAAATAATAATTTTTAAAGTAAAGATCTCTATTTAAATTAATAAATAAGGGTGACTTCGTATTGTAGTGCACATCTGGATTTCCCGAACTTGGAATGTAGAGGAAGGAGGATTGGGGGTTCATGGATAGCTTGGGTTATATGACTCTCTCTCAAAAAACAAAACAATAAAAATGAATGAAATTAAAGAAATGCATACATGTGTACATGCATACACAAACAAACTTCACTTTTATGTTATAAATATATTTGTGAAAATTCTCTCCAAATTTGTTAATAGTGGTTATTTGGCAGGGGTAGGGTTAGGCAGATCATCACAATAAACAGAGGGCCTATTACTTTAATTGTATAACCTATGGATAACCACAAGCAGGCCCTACAAAAAATTCTCCATTGTTTAAAAACCCTTATTGGTAACCTCTAGGCCATGTATATTTATACTGTACTCCCTTTCTATCTCTGTAGAAAAAATGCACTAACTACTGAACCATGCTAATTTATGACTGATATGACTTATCGCTCTTAAGTATGAATACAGGTAATGAGTGAGGGAGAAACACATCTTTGTGTTCATAGCTTGGGAGATAAACAGGAGTCCTCAAATAAAAAGAGAGTTAGGAAATGTTATATTAAAACTACCCATTTTTTTTCTTCTAGGCCTCTCAGAACCTTTAAAATGCCAATATACATTGAGCTTGTGTATATTAACACTCTGTTAGAGCAAAATACAATATGCACCATTTCCTAAATGTATTTGACTATAAGACCTTTATCTTTTTCAAGGAATATTTTATTTATTTATTTATTTTTCGGTTTTTCGAGACAGGGTTTCTCTGTGTAGCTTTGCGCCTTTCCTGGAGCTCACTTGGTAGCCCAGGCTGGCCTCGAACTAAATACATATCATTTTTTTTTTTTTTTTGGTTTTTCGAGACAGGGTTTCTCTGTGTAGCTTTGCGCCTTTTCCTGGAACTCACTTGGTAGCCCAGGCTGGCCTCGAACTCACAGAATTTTTAAATAATTTATACACTGAATCATTGGAAACAAGAGTATTACATAGGCAGAGAAGCACAACTTCCAGCTACTGAGGCCCTAAACACAGGGAGCTGACAAGAACTCACCTTGCCCTCATACAGCCCAGGGGTCAGAGGCAGCCAAATTATTATCACACCTCACAGGTCAATATTAATTAGTCCTACAAATGACACATGGTACATATTAACCAGGCCAACTCTTCTGTGAAATTCTTCATCTGAACATTTTTCTAAAAGTATACTCTGGACTTTCCAAGCACTTGTCTCCCAGCCCAAACCTCAGGGCAAATAGTCTTTCAATCTAACTTGGTAATGCAAAGGAACCTCTACTTATTCCCTGGTGGTGTAGCACCTCCCTGCCCATCCTCCTAAGTAACCCTAAAAAATATAAATAAATAAAAATAAAAACAACAACAACAAAAATTTTGCCTTTTGGGGAGTGGGATGGTGTTGGTGAGACATTGAGGCTTAACTTCAGACTTCTGCCATGATGTTGGTGTTGTGAAGAATTCCTGGAAAGAAGCTGTGTCTGCAAAGACTGGCTGGTTAAAACTGTACTGATGCTGAGAGTTCGGAATGTTGCTGGTCCAGAGACTAACTACCTTATCTTGGGCTGCCTTCAAGACCATCAGTAGTCATTCCTTATCCATCTGTAGAGTGGTAGAACTAACATCCTATGACTAATAGATTTTTTAAAAAAGGGAAAAAAAAACCTTTTGAAATCTATTAACTTAGTAGACCACTTGCTTTCACCATCCCAAAAGCTAAGAATGTCATCAGACATCATTTGCAGCCTACAGAAAAGCTTCCTCCATCTTGCTATAACTACCTCTCTGATGTCCCCACCAATGTATTTTAAATATGTCTTGATTTATGACTTTCTTTGGTCTGTAAAACTATAAAACTTCATAAAACCACTTCCATGTTGGAACATGGAATTTGGGATAACCTAAGTCTATGTTCCCAGGCCACAGTCATTCACAATGGCTCCAGAATAAACTATCTCTTATTCCCTTTAAGATGAGAGCTGTGTTTAGTACTTCAAAAGTTTTTGATGCCAAAATGTGGGACTCTGAAAATAATCCATTTTTCACCAGAGGAAGGACCTGAGTGAAAGCCAGTTCCCTGCCTGGAACTGTTGAGTCTGAGCTCCTTGGTGTTATTTCCTCAGGTGGGTGGTTAGTGAGTGCTTTCTGCGGCTCATGGGCTTCTCCTGCTTTGGTCAACAGTCCACTTGTTTATTCTGAGCTAGTAAATTAAGGATCCCAATAGAACATAAACCTTTTTAGTTTACTTTCAAAGTTCTTGGTTTAAGGTATCTAGTTCATTTGTTTGCTTTGAAAGCAGCTTGGTTTAGAAACTTAGTTTGGTTTGGCTTGCTTGCTTGCTTTCAGATCTCTAAAGGCATTTTGGATTTTGCTAAAAATTGGAACTTTAAACGCTGTTTGTTTTCTCGTTTTTTTGTTTGTTTGTTTGTTTGTCTTGGCTTTCTTTGTCTTTGAAATATTTTTGATTTATTATCTTTTGGGCTTTGTCTCCTGACACTCCTCCTCAACTTAAAATTTGGGGTAACCTTTATCTGTGTTATCAGGCCATGGCCACTGAAAATGGCTCCAGAATAAATGATCTTTTATTCCCTTTAAGGTGACAGCTGTGGTTTTGTGTGTGTGTGTGTGTGTGTGTGTGTGTGTGTGTGAATGAGGTTAATAAACCTCTTGCCTAAAGTGACTTAATAGCTTAGCACCCCTTCTCTCCCTCTTCCTCTCCCTCTTTCTTTCTCTCTCACCCTCCCTCTCCTTCTTCCTCCTCTCCTGGACCTCCTTAAAAACGTAGTAGATGAAGTAAATCACAAAGCAAGCCAAACGTTATTTAAATAATGGCATAAAATTTAAAAGTAAAAGACTAAGTAAAATGCATGTGGGAACCCATAGAGGCTCTCTGTTAAGGCCTTGCTCAAGGTCAGAGAGTCTGAGCTTGCTTTACCCAGGAGGGCTGCATAATGGGATGATTTGACCATGGGCGTGGTTACCAAGTGTTCTGAAGGGTCTACACTTGGCTGAACATTATGCTTTGATCTTGCAAGGGCTTTTGCCTCTCCTCTTGGCATTGTTTAAAAAGCCCTTTTGAATAAAGTCTCAAGGCAGCTAGGTATTGACCCAGGGGCCTCCCAAAGCTATCCTGTGTCTCTGTCTTTCACCTTGTCACTATCTTTCTTTCTGTCATTTCCTCATTCCTCTCTCCTCCACCCAAGAACCCTTCAAAAGGTCAGGGGTGGTCCTCGACAGACTCCCCCTCAAACGTAAAAAGGTTAGACAAGATAATCACGTCCTGTGAATGAGTTCAGGACATGCCATGTTCACATCTTGATTATTTTAAGCTGAAAGTACTGGAGGAAACAGCAGATACAGAAAGGGCCTCCTGCCCTTCCCTTTCAACCTGAAGCTGGCCAGAAGAGAAAAGTACTGTCTTTCTATATAGGAGAAGAACACTCTTACCATCAGAGACAGAAATCATGCTGAAATAGATTTATACAAACAAATTTACTAAGGTAAGTCTGATTTCCCACTGCCTTCTCCCAACAATTTACTAGGTCAAAACCTCAGCATAGGCAGAGGCAGAAGGGGCTCTGTGAGTTTGAGGCCAGCCTGGTCTACACAGCAAGTTCCAAGCCTGCCAGGAATACATAGTATGACCCAAAAAACAAAACTAACAACAAAAAAAAGTTAAGACTGGAATATTTAGGTATTGTTAGTCTTCTATATTTAAAATACTAGAGAATCTTTATTTTTTTTTTCAATATCTGGCTATAAAAATCATTGGCTCCCATGTTCTATTTTAGAAAATATTTATGAAAAGCAATTGATTTAATTTTGGAGAAGTTGATAAAAAAATTCTTTCCTATAGACAACTGAAACAAAGATTTCTTTTTTAATTATTTCTTTTATTTTTTTGAGGTTATAATATAATGGCATCATTTTCCCCTTCCCTTTTCTCCATCCAAACCCTCCCATATAGCCTTCCTTGTTTTCCTTCAAACTCACAGCCTCTTTTTCATTAATTGTTGTTACACACACACACACACACACACACACACACACACACACACACACACCCCTAAATATGTAAATACAACATGCTCAGTATGTACAATGTTACTTGTGTGTGTGTGTTTTCAGGACTGACTATATGGTACTGGATAACCAATTGGTAGGCTCTTCTCTGGGGAAGACTATTTCTTCCACCCTCAGCTTCTGAAATTTCCAGGAGACATAGCCTCACAGCAAATTCCCTGATCCTCTGGCTCTTAAAACCTTCCCTGCCTCCTCTTCTGAAATGATCCCTGAGCCTTAGGTGCAGGAGTTGTATTGTAGATGTACCCAATTTCTTAAGCTACTTTTATCAAAGATGTTAACAATAGCAGTTTGAAACAAAAAGGCTGAACCTGTCTTCCAAACTAGTTTATTAAGAACACATGGGCATTGATAACTTAAAAAAAAAATCAGACCATTTAGAGATGAATCAAGAATGGAAGGGCTAATCCACAAGGATGACCCCAGCTAAGACTCCTAGCAATAGTAGAGAGGGTACCTGAACTGGTCTTCTCCTATAATCCTATATAATATCCTATAATCTCCTATAATCTCTTATAATCAATTATAATCCTATAATTGGTGATTACCCTGATTGTCAACAGAGCACCTTCATCCAGTAACTGATGGAAGCAGATGCAGAGATCCACAGCCAAGCATTAAGCTCCAGGAGTCCAGTTGACAAGAAGGAGGAGGGATTGTATGAGTAAGAGGGATCAAGATCATGGTGGAGAAACCCATAGAGACAGCTGACCTGAGCTAATGGGAGTTCATGGACCCTGGACCAAGAGCTAGGGAGTCTGCATGGGACAGACATAGGCCCTCTGAATGTGGATGACAGTTGTATATATTGGTCTGTTTGTGGGGCCTCTAGCAGTGGGATCAGAACCTGTCCCTGGCACATGAGCTAGCTTTTTGGAACCTATTCCCCATGTAGGCATGCCTCTCCCAGCCTTGATGCAGTAGGAGAAGGTTGGTCCTGTCTTAATAAGATATGACATGCTTTGTTGACTCCCATAGGAGGCCTGACCCTTTCTGAACAGAGGAGGAGTGGACAGGGGGGATAGATGGGAGGTGGGGAGAGGGAACAGGAAGAGAGGAGGGAGGAGAAATTGTAGTTGGTATGTAAAATAAATGAAAAATTTTAATAAAGAATGGAAGGGCTACCAAAATAACTGAAACATAAAAAAAACATAACACTTGTAAACTTTATACATATTATTATATGGTGAGAGCTAATATTGGTTAGTATATCAAAAAGGGAATTTATGTGCGCAATCTACATTCCTAGAAGTGGTTAGGTAAGAAGTTAGTAAATACACTGTTAGGAGTTCTTGGAAGCACACAAGAAAATCATTGTAGGAACCAGCTATATATATACAAAAGCTAAAATATCACCAAGACTTCTTAAGCCATGACTTGACCTTTGGAAAAGTCCTTGACTTTTCCAAGTAGAGTAGCTTTTGTGATAGTAGCTGGGTTCCATTACATTTTCCTGCAGCCTGCAGCATTATGGTAATAATTAAATGGTGTATCCTTGCTGTCAGAGTAGATACAAAGAACAATAAAACAGGACAGAAATGGGCAGAAGAGAGCTCAAAGAAAGCAGACCAGAATATAAAGTCACAACAGAATAAAGACAGAATGATGAAGCACTAAAAGTAAATATTAGAACATAACAATTGGCAGTAGATTTCTGTAATTTGAGAAGGGTCAAAGAAAAAAGACAGGGCAAGATACTCAACTTAAAACTGTTAAAATTTAGCCAATAGGAAATAGTCAGTAATTAAAAAAAAATTACCAAAACCTCAATGTGTCAAAAGGAAAACAAATCCAACAAGCAAATGATAAGCAGAGTAAAAAACTCGTACCAAAAGATTAAGAAAAATCAATTAGTATTTAGCAAACACTAATAGTAGGACACTAAACTCTAATAAATGTGCAAATTTTAAGACAAATAAATTATTCCTTTGGGCTAGAGAGATAGCTCAGCAGTTAAGAGCACTGGCTCTTAACTGAACCCAGGTTCAATTCCCGGCACTCACATAGCAGCTCACAATTGCCTATAAACTGCCTTTCAGGGGATCTGACACCTTCACAGAGACATACATACAGGCAAAACACAAATGCACATGAAATAAAAAAAAGTAAATTATTTTTAAAAATTATTCCTTAAGTTCACATTTAGTTTATAAATTATTTATTCTACAAATAAACAAAAATGGCATGTTTCTTATTAATTCTTTGACTTTTTTCTGGGTATCTATATATGCTAAGCTTTGTTAAAGGATAACCTCATAAACTCATCAAAATAGCATTATTGAGCCAGGCTTGGTGGTGCATGACTCCAATCCCAGCATTCAGGGGACAGAATCAGGAGGATCAAGAATTCAAGCTATTTAGCCAGTTTAAGGCCAGTCCAGGCTAACGTGAGACTCCATCTCCAAAAACAACAATGCCACTGTTTACCTACCAAGCAAGTAACCAAGAAAAGTAAGTAACTAAGAAGAAAAAAAAATTGTGTGTGTATATGTTAAGCTTCATATATATATATGAAGCTTAACATATGTCAGGTACCTTATTTGGTCCTTATATGGCCCTAATAGCTCATGTCTTGAGAGCTTTGGGAAGTGGTGAAACCTTTAAAAGACTGAATAAGTTAGTTTACTGGGGTATGTCCTTTAGGAGAATTCTGGATTCTAGCCCCACTTCCTCTATTGTCTTTGCCTCCCAGCTATCATGTATTGAACATTTTGCTCTGCCATAGATCCCTATATTGGGCCACCTTGCCACAGGCCCAGAAGCAATAGAAACAGTTGACTATGGGCAGAAATCTTTAAAATCATGCACCAAAATGCACGTTTCTTCCTTATAAGTATTTGTGGCAGGTATTTTCTCAATGATAGAAAGCTGATTAACACACAGGGCTTGGTGAAGTGGTAATTTTTAAAAAGACAGTCTCGTGTACTCAGAATAGCCTCAAACTCAGTATGTAGTGAAGAAGACTTCCAGTATCTTATCACCTGCTTCTACTTCCTAAATGGTAGGATCACTATGGCTGGCTTTCTTTTTATAGATTTTTTTCTTTTCTTTTTTAAAGATAGGCACTCACTATATAACCCAGGCTGGCTTCAAACTTGTCATTCTGCCTCAGCATCCCAAGTGCTAGGATTATAATCATGAACCATAGGCTGGCTAAAATGGAAAACTTTTTTATCTTACTAATAGGAACAAAAAGTGGTTTGATTATTTATAAAAGAAATATAGCTTTCTATAGATCTTCTTTTAAAAGTCTGTTCTGATATAGCAACTCTACTTCTACAGTGATCTCTTGAATAAAATCTTAAATATATCTAATAAATGTAGGTAGAAATTTCTGTTCTGCCAACAACTCTCAAATACCCAGCAGTCACTTCCCAAATTACCACACAGAAGCTTATATTAATTTTAACTGCTCAGCTATTAGCTCAGGCTTATTCCTGACTAGCTCTTACACTTAAATTAACCCATAAGTGTTATCTATGTTTAGCCACGTAGCTTGGTACCTTTTCTCAGTTCGGCATTCTCTTCTTGCTTCCTCTGCATCTGGCTGGCGTCCTGTGTGACTCACCTTTCTCTTCCCAGAATTCTCTTTGTCTGTTTATCCTGCCTATACTTCCTGCCTGGCTACTGGACAATCAGTGTTTTATTAAACCAATTCTAGTGACAAATCTTTACAGTGTACAAGAACATTATCTCACAACAAATAAATGTGCACAGATGTCATTGAAATAATAACATAATAATTAATGTTACCTCTGTAATTGTAACTGTTCCAAGTGCTTCACATTGAGCATTTACTCAATACTCATAACAGTCCTGTAAAGTAGGTGCTGTCATTAGTCCCATATGCCAGATAACAATACTGAGGTTCAAGAGGATAAACCATCTGCCTGAGGTCATTCAGTTAATATGTGATGATTAATGTTAATATGGAGGTGAACATACTTATAAAATTTACACTAAGCTTCTCATTTCAATTATCTGTAAAGTTTTAAGTAAGAAATTTATAAACAAGTTGTACTTAGTACATTATTCTTAGTTAGTATGAAATGGTATGTTTCTAGCTTCGATAAAATTTCCTGATAATACAATTTAAGATAAATTATGGCACCCTAGGCCAAGAATAGAGCAAATAAGATTGGTTTTAGTTTGCAACTTGGTAGAATGTATTCAAGAAAATTCAAGTCTAACAGTAATTAAAGCAGGACATCAACATTCTTTTATTGCCAAGACTCCTAGTTGAATTCAGCTTCTATAAAGATTGTGGTCCCTTTTTTATACTATAATAGGATGCCTGGGACTAGGTACTTTATAAAGAAAAGGAATTTATTCCTTACAGTTCTAGAAGCTACAAAATCCAAGCCCATGACATTAGCATTTGGTGAGGGCCTGTGAATGCATCATCTCATGGTGGGTGGTAGTAGGTATTACATGCAAGTTTTTGTGTCTCTTACGGAAATAAAGCAACTTAATCCATATAAGGGCCTCCACCCTCAAGATCTCATTTAACCATAATTATTTCTCCAACAGCATTCAACATACAAATGTGAGAATGAAATTTCCAACATCTGAACCTTAGGAGAACCCATTCAAACCACAGTAATAACCCTGAACTCTACTCAGTTCGGACTGGAGAACAATAAAGAATTGATCAATTGGTTGTTAATAGAGAATTGATCAACTTCAAGGCCATCTAAGATGTGCGTTAGCATAAAAAAATGATCTAAAGCCAGGCCTAGTGATATATACCTATAATTAACAGCAATTAAAAGGCCAAAACATGAATATTCTAAGTTCCAGGACAACCTGACCTATGTAGTAAGTTCAAAGTCTGCTTAGGTTGAATACTGAGGCCCTGTCTCCAAATAACTTATCTTTAGCTGGGGAAATAAATGGTATATAGCTGGTATTTCATACAGAGACCCATTATGTTATAACCTTAGAGCACACAAGCCATGTGTGTTTTGCTCTGAATCAGACACCTACCCGGAGGGAGCAGCCCATGGCGACAGAAGTGCCTTCTAGTGTTAAAATTAATTATAGATGCAATTATGCTCTTCCCACAAACCATATTACAGTGTTTACTTTTGTGACAACTAGGAAAGCTTAGGTGGAAATATCCAAAAGGATGCTTAAAGAGATAGGTTTCAAAATGTCTCATTGGCAAGTACTGCCTGTGAAAGACTGATTCAAACATGATGCAACTGTATTTTATCCCTTGAGCAGTGTAATAAAGAAAGACATTGCCTTACAAATGATGTCTCCAGTACTATCTGGCACAGCATTTGCACAGAGTAGAAAGATCATTGAAAGATCATTCTTGAAGGAGACTTTGCAGTAAATTAAAATACAGCAGTGTTCCATTTCTCTTTGCCACAGACAGACTGGAAAGTTGTGGTTACATATGACTCTTTGCACGTACACATCAAAAGCATTTGCCAACTCAATGGTATTTCTCTCAATCTGAAGCTTAATAGTGGATTTGCCCATCACAATAAGAGAGTAGTAACTCTGTCTGACCTTGGAGTGACTCATTGCCCTTCTATGCTGACTGGTCCAGGCAGAAAGAGTAATGCAAACTGAATTGGGTAAATGACAATGAGATGGATATCACCAGCTCCACTACTTTCATTTTGTCAACTTTAAGCATATCTTTGCTGTTTGTCTAATAGACATTATAGACTGAGATATGAAAAATAACTGGTTGGTAACCAAAGTTATATATTTACTACCTTTTATTCTTCCTATTTCACTTTCTTATTGGTATAGAACATGCAGTTATAAAGGAAGAGATGGTAGTGACATAACCTTGTGGTAGGCTAAATAACAGTCCCAAGTGTACAGATCTCAATCCCTAGAACCTGTGACTGCTGCCTTATATGGTGAGACAAACTCTGCCAATGTGATTAAGTTCAGAAATTAAGATGGAATGTAATTCTGGGTAAGCTGGATAAAGCCTAAGTGCAATCAAATTGCCACATTAAAAAGAAGGCAGACACAAAGAGGAGAGGAAGTGAGGCACTGAAACCAGATGCCATGCTACTGGCTCAGAAAGATGTAAGGAGGGCCACATGCCAATGAGTGCAAAGAAGCCTGCTCTGGGATCTGGAAAAGAACAAGTGCATGTTCCTGTCACCTCCAGAGGGGGTTTGTCTGTGACACCTTGACTTTAACCCAGTAACTCATAGACTTCTGTACTCCACAACTATAAGGAAATCAGTTTTCATTGTTTTAAACCACAATATATTGTAGTTTCTCACTAATGCAGCCATATAAAATTAATGCATCTTCCAAGGATGAGGGTGCAAAAATTGATCCTTGGAGAAAAGAAGGAATCTTACAAACCGGGCAGTAGTAGCTTTAATCCCAGCACTCGGGAGGCATTAGCAAGTGAATTTCTATGAGTTCGAGGCCAGCCTGTTCTACAGAGCTCCAGGACAACCAGGGCTACAAACAGAGAAGCCCTGTCTTGAAAAATTAAAAAAGAATATTACATATTACAATGGTTTATGGTCTTCTCAAGCTATATCTCAGTGTTTAATTTTGTGACAATCAGGAAAAGTTAGAAGAGCACAAAAAAAGACATATTACAAAAAAATTAAAAAGAAATAGTTGTTAAGCTTACAATGACAAGCATATTTTTATTACTTGCAAGGCCCAGCTTCATTATCATGAATTTCTAAGGACAAGAGGTGAGTTGCTATCCTAATAAGCTCTCTTGCAGTGTACATTCACACTACTGAAACAGCTATCCAGAATAACTATCTGGCTTCCACTTTGTACAGGCTGCAAATCTCTACCTCATCTTAAACATACACTCTTTTGTGTCTATATTAAAACAAGAATAATTTGCCTAGAAATAATGTCAATCGCCGGGTAGTGGTGGCACATGCCTTTAATCCCAGCACTCAGGAGGCAGAGGCAGGCAGATCTCTGGGAGTTTGAAGCCGGCCTGGTCTACAAAGTGAGTTCCAGGACAGGCACCAAAACAACATGGAGAAACCCTGTCTCGAAAAACCAACAAAAAAAAAAAAGAAAGAAAGAAAGAAAAGAAAAAGAAAAAAAGAAATGTCAATCTATTATTATGCATATTTCAAAACAGTTGTAGAGTTACACAGTATATCAAAAGAGAGGAAATATATTTGGCATAGATTTCTACAATCTGATACTCTTGTTTATATTTTGAAGTGTTTGTGTACTATGAAAGCCTCAAAAAGATGCTTAGTTACAATTTGTTTTTCAAAAAATTTTTTTAGTAAAACTAAAACTGTATCAGAAAACTATTAAGTCTTTTAATGTTACTGTACAAATGATGATATAAAGCTAAGTAGACAAGTATAACACCCTTCTTATGAAGTCCTCTATATCCTACTTCAATTCAAATTCAAAGTTTGGGCCTAATAACACATGAAGCATGAGTCATATCTTCACTGACTAAGCATTAAAAAGAGTAGCTTGAAGCTGGGCATGGTGACTAATGCCTTAATCCCAGGACTCAGGAGGCAGAGCTCTGTGAGTTCCAGGAAAGTCTGGATTAGTTGTGTTTTTTATGGAGACTTATTCTTACTTATGAATGCCTGGCCTTAGCTTGGCTTGTTTCTAGCCAGCTTTTCTAACTTAAATTATCCCATTTCTCTTTAACTATGTTTTGCCTCTGGGATTTTTACCTTTCTTTATTCTATATATCTTTCTTTCCTTCTTACTCTGTAGCTGGCTGGGTGGCTGCCCCTCTCCTTCTCCTTTTCTCACTCTCACTCTTCCCTAGATTTCTTCTCCTATTTATTCTTTCTGACTACCAGCCCCACCTATTTCTCTCTCCTGACTACCTATTGGTCATTCATCTCTTTACTAGACCAACCAGGTATTTTAGACAGGCAAAGTAACACAGATTTACAGAGTTCAACAAATGAAACATAAAAGAATACAACACATCTTTGCATCATTAAACAAATATTCCACAGCATAAACAAATGTAACACATCTTAAACTAATATTCCACAACAGCCTGGTCTATGTAGTGAGTTCCAGAACAGCCAGGGCTACATAGAACCTGTCTCAAATAAAACAAAATAAAAAGTATAGTTTAATTATATATATATATATATATATATATATATATATATATATATATATATAATATGATAAAACTCACTACATTGCTCAAATATAAGCTTCCTGTAACTTTAAGAAATTAAATCTTAAATAGATTCATTTGATTGTATCTTTGATTGTCAGAGTGAGGCATAAATTCCCACAGGAAAATTCAATGGTTGAACAGAATCTGAGTCAAGCTAGACTTTCCAACCAGGATAGTCTGCATAAATATAGGTCAAGATATGGAAAAAAATTTAATTGTTCACTAAGCATTCCATCTGAAATGCTGACTGCATTACTTCTCCATCTGCCCAGGCTGCATAGGGAACAAAACCTGAGCTCAAGGTGAAAGAAAAATATTTAAAATCAAAGTACTATTTTTAGTCTAAGAATCAGTATGTGCAAAACAGATTGAGCATGTATCCTTATTCTTGTATTGTAAGAGGTGGGAATGCTGTGGGATGGTCTTTCTGTATGCTGTAAACATATATTGCTACCATTGGTTAATAAAGAAGCTGCTTTGGCCTATGGCAAGACAGGTTATAGCCAGGCAGGAAATCCAAGCAAAGACACAGGGAGAAGAAAGGTGGTGTCGGGGCAGATGCTGCAAGCTGCCAGGGGAACAAGATGTAATGGAACTTAGGTAAAGCCACGAGACACATGATTAATAGAAATGGGTTAATTTGAGATAAAAGAGCTATTTAATAATAAGCCTGAGCCATAGACCAGTTTGTAATCAATATAACCCCTGTGTGTGTACTTGGGACCAAGTAGCTACAGGACACAGGAAAACTTCCAGCTACAGTGGGAATGCCCCTACTTAACAAAATAGGAAATGGAAGGAGGGAGGATGAAAGGAAGACAAAGAGCAGAAGGATGAGAGGAAGGGGTGGAAGGAGGGAAGGAATGAAGAGAGGAAGGAAATTCTTATATACATGCTAAGTGCATAGCATATCAGTTCTACATTTTAAATAGCAGACTTTCATTCACAATTTATTATTTGTAAATTGACCTTGAGAGAAGTAAAGCCATGTAAGATTACTTTAAAAACTTATTTTTTAAAGCTTGTATCAATCAGCTCCAACTGCCATTTCTATTATGTGTCCTGAGCAATGCTTTCTCGACATCTTTTAATTTAGTAAGGCCATTCCTGCAATTTCTTATTTAATTCTCTACTTGGCACTGGTTTAATATTTTCTATTACACAGGAAACTGATGTAACTCTTATATCAAACCAGAATTTTACACTCATCACGGTCCAAAGAAATAAAAGTCACTAACAATAAACAGTACAATATTAATGTTGGATCTCTGTGAGTTTAAAGCCACCTTGGACTACACAAAACTAATCCAGTCTAAAAGAGAAACCAAGCCAGGCAGTGGTGGCACACACCTTTAATCCCAGTACTTGGAAGTCACACACCTTTAATCCCAGCACTAGGAAGGCTGAGACAGGAAGTGATATGGCTGGGCAGAGAAAGGCATATAAGGCAGGAGGAGACAGGAGCTCAGCCCTTTTCAGCTGAGGACTCAGAGGCATTCAGTCTGAGGATTTGTAGAGACAGGATCTCACTTCCCTTTTGGCCTGAGGATTCTGTAGTGGTGAGAAGTTTCTCTAGTGACTTGTTCCTTTATCTCTCTGATATTTCAGCACTTATCCCAATATATGGCTCACAGTTTTTATTATAAGACCATTTAGGATTCATGCAACAGGGAGACTCGAACTCACAGAGATCTGCCTGCTTCTGCCTCTGCCTCCTGAGTGCTGGGATTAAAGGTGTGTGCCACCATGCCTGGTGAGTTTTGTCTCTTTATAAGATCATTACTGACAGTATCTCAATTCCTGTAATTCTTCTTGATACATTTTCTCCTACCATAGCCACTAACCTCCCTGTTCATATCTTAGTGACCTACTTTTCTAGGTCACTATCTCCAAATCCCAGTGCTTCCCTCATCTTCTCTTTGTCCTGAACTGGCTTCCCATTCTGAGAAACCCAAGGTGGAATGAAGATTTGCACACTTCCTTCTTCACATCTACCCAAGGCCTAGGATTGATATATACATAATCTACTTTTTAGGCATTACCTTAAATGAATGTTTTTACCCCTATCTAAAGGCCCACTTTTGTCCCAGTTCCATCCCTTTCTTCTTCATTCAAGGAAATCAGTTGTCCATGGATTCTTCCATTTTCTTCTAATCTCATTAAACTTTTCTTCTCTACTACATCATACCCATCAGCATCCACAGATGGTATTGTGTTCTTCCCTGCTTCTGTAGAACAAGAACAAACTCACACATGAGCCCATTTCATCCCCCTAGATACCACCTCATTTCTTTGATGCTCTTTAGAAACTAACTCCATGAAAACAACACCTCAATTCTTTTTCAGTATCCTCTCCTGTATTTTCTCTTAAGTCAACTCTGGCCAGGGTTTTTGTTGTTATTGGTGGTGGTGGTAGGTTTTTTTTTTTTCCTTCCACCATCCTGTGGTAATCCTCTCATTAAGGTAACCAGTAGCAACATGTTGTTAAACGCAATGGTCAATTCAGTTTCTTCATCTTTTGTCCCTTTAGTATCACTTGTACTGTTGATCATTCTCTTCCTAAAAACCACCTTCTTCAATTGGCTTCAAGGAGCCATTCTCCTTTTGCTTTCTTTCTACCCCATTATGATGTTTTATTTATTTTACTGATTCCCCTTCTCTTATTCAATCTCTCAACACTAAAGTGGCCCAAAGCTCAGTGCTTGGACTTCTGTTTTCTGTCTACATCTTTGTCCTAAATGGGATCAATAATACCATGACTTTAAAAACCATCTATTATCCAATAACTCCAAATTTATTTCTCTAACTATAGGCTCCTTTCCATAATTCTAGACTCTTATCCCACTACCCACTTAATGCTTATATTTGGAGATCTAGTGCCAATTCAAATTTAATGTGTTCAAATTGAATTTCTTCTTAAATACAACTTCACCACAATTGATGCTTATCCTATTTTCAAAGCTGGCCAAACTAAAAACATTGAATTACAGCTATTTTATTTTTCCCTATTTCTCAGTGGTGATGTAGATTAGTGGTAGAATACTTGTCTAGCACACACAGGGCCTTAGGTTCAATTCCAGTATTATATACACAGAAAGAGAGAGAGGTGGGAGGAGGAAGGGAAGGAGGGAGGGAGGAAAGTCATGGTAGCTCCAACTTCAATATGTATTGAAAATACGGTCACTTTCACTACCTTTACTTGTCATCCTGATCTTAACCGCCGTCTTCTCACATCAGGATAAGTTATTTATAACTTTAAACTTGAGGATTCACCCCAACTAATTTATGTCACTCCTTTGTTCAATGCATCCAAGTGACTCTCCAGCTAATGCAGACACCTGCAACTACAGCTCCATAGCATCCAACATGCTCTTAAAGACTCCACGGGTATGGTATATACATGGTACACACAATCATGCAGGCACACACATACACATAATTTAATAAAATAAACCTTTTTTTAAAGGTTCTTAAACCTGACATCAAAAGCATTCTCCCTCTCCCTCTCCCTCTCCCTCCCTCCCTCTCTGTCCCTTTCCTCCTCTCCCTCTGAATTGAATCTAAGGCACTGTACATGTGTTGATACGTTGCACCACTGAGCTATACCCTCATACCTCATAATAAATTGTTTTTTATACATTAGACTTCATCACAATGCAAATTATTTTACTCTGTGCTATAGTTTGGATATGGTTTGTTTCTCAAGGACATGTGTTGGGAGATTGGTCCTCCATGTGACAGTTTCAGGAAGTAGGACATTTAAAAGGTGGGCATAGTGGGGGGTCCTTAGGTTAGCTGGAGGTGTGCCCTCAAAAGGGATTGTGGGAGCAAAACATCTCTAGCTTTCTGTTTGATGATATGAACCCTCTTTCTTATAGAAATTTCTATTATTGCCACAGGATCATTACCAGAACTGAGCTGATATACCCTTGAATCTCCAGAACTGTAAACTAAATAATTTTCTTTTCTTTACAAAATAGTCTATCTAGGGTACTTCATTATAGTATTGAAAAACATAACATTACACACTGGCAAATGATTGTTTTATTTAATTTTTTTATATTCGTGGGTGTTTTGCCTGCATGTATGTATGTGTACCACTTAAATGCCTGGTGCCACAGAGGCCAGAAGAGGGTGCTGGAACTGCAGTTACAGATGCTTGTTAGTCACCATGTGGGTGCTGGGAATCAAAGCCAGGTCTTCCAGAAGAGCAGCCAAGCTAGTAATCTCCAAGCCATATGCCCACCCCCACAAGAAATGCTTTTAAGTAAATGAAAAGACAAGTCGCATAGTGGGTGAAAATATTTGCAAATCATATATCTGGTAAAGGCCTTATATCCAAAACACATAAAGAATCTTCAACATTAACTTAAAGAAAAAAATCAGACTCAAACTAGGTAAAAGTCTTGAACAGACACTAGATAGAATACATGAAAGGCAAGTAAACACAAGAAAGCTATTCAATATTATTATCCATTAGGAAAATTAAAATTAAAATCAAAAAACTATTATGTCACTACCTATTAGAATACTTATAATGAAAAAGTGCTGACAATACTGAATGCTAGAAAGGATACAGGGAAGGAGAATCTCTTAGAAAACTCTAATAGTAATATAAAACAGAGTCAGTTACTCAGATGAGCTCTCATTCTCCTAAGAGAAAAAATAAAAGCATGTGCTGACTTATTTTCTTTTCCTACTGCTGTGACAAAATACCCTTAAGGAAGCAATATATATGTGAAGAAAAGTTTATTTTTACTTATAGTTCAAGGGTCAATCATCAATCCATCAATATGGCAGGAGCTTGAAGCAGTTAGTCACATCACATCCACAATCAGGAAGCAAAGAGTGATGAATCCTTGTGTTCCGTTCATTTTCTCATTTTTATACAGCAGACTTCCAGTCTAAAGAATGGTGCTACCCTTATGGATGAGTCTTCCCATGCCAATGAAATCAGTCAAGGTAATCTGCTATGGACATGCCCATATGCCCACCATCCAACTGATTCTAGAGATCAAGTTGATAATTGAGATTAAATATCATCTATGCTCACAGAAAAATATAAATGTACATGAATATGTACAGTAGCTTTATTCATAGCCACCAAAATCTAGAGGGAAAAAAAAGCTCTCAGATAGGGTAATCAATTAAACAAACTGTAATATTTCAATACAGTAGAATAATACCCAGCTATAAAAAGGAATAAACTTGATGTTGAAATATACAACAACATAGATGAATCTCAAAGACATTAAGATAGGAAAAAGGATTCAATCTCAAAAAGTGCAAACTAAATGATTCCACTTTTGTGACCTTCTTGAAAAGAAAAAAAAACTTATAATCAAAGAGAACAGATTGTTTTTAAAGGCATCTGCCTAGCTTACTACAGGCATTAAAGATATTGAATGGATAAACAAGAGAAAAATTGAAACCAAAAGGATTAAAACTGAGTTAAATGTTTAAGGAGAAAACCAATACATGGGTCCAGTGGTTTGCATTTTTAAGGATTTCCAACAAAGGTAAATATAGTCTGTGGAAGTATTTTAAAAAAAACACACATTATAAACAAATGTTACAAATCAATGCTAAAAAGAATGGCCAGGGTGCTGACCTAAGACCATATCATGGGAGGGAGTTCCAATGACTCTAGATATGCTCATTCTGAGAAAGAGATAGCAAGACAGTTTTGTCCAAATAGTTAAAGTTCTTGGGAATTGGCTAAACCTGTCCAGACAAATAGAAAACTAAAGAAATTATTCTCTGTGGATTCATAAACTAGAAATACAACTGGTAAAACACAGGGAATCCATTTTTCATTCAACCACAGAGTAACCATTAGAGTGGCCACACACTAGCAAGGGAGTCTTGGGAGGGAAGCAAGAGATAGAAAATGAGAATTACTTTCAAACCTTTATTGTATCAGGCATTTAAACAAAGCCTATTTGTTAGTATTATCATCTCCATGCTGAGAAGAAAGAAGCTTACTCAATACTATGACCCATGTGTTAAAGAGTTGGTCTATAGTCTGACACTATGGGGAGGTAGCAGAAACTTTAAGAAGTAGGGTATTGTGGGAAATTTCCAGTTTGGGAGGCCTGTTCTTGAATGGGACAGTGGAGCCCCAGCCTCTTCCTTTTTTGTTCTTTTTTTTTTTTTTGTACAAGGATTATAGTGAGTTCTAGTTTATTCTGACATACATTATCTGCCATAATGTGCTATCTTACCCAAAAGCAACAGGAACATTTGGTCATGGACTGAAATCTCCTATACTGTGAGCCAAAATAAACCCTGTATCTTTATAAGTTGGCTATCTCAAGTATCTATTACAGCAACTGAAAGCTGACTAACAAGGAAACAAATGTAACTTGCCTGGATTAGTTGTTGGTAAGTGGCACAGCAGATATTTGAGCCCAGCGATAGTCAACTCCCAAAACATGTTCTTTTAGTTTAATTTTTATGATTCAATAAAAATTGTTTCTCAAATAATGTTTTTTTCAAGCACTGTCCTGAAGCTGTAGATACTAAAATAAGTAGCAAATAAAACATACTCTTTTACTTGAAAAGAACTTGTTAATTTATTATATATTCTGTAGAATGTCATAAGTACCTGATAGAAATACATCCTTTAAGGATGTCAAAGAATTATTGTCCTGGAGAGAATCATTACCAAATAGTCACTGAGGTGCCTTCTCAACCTATGGCTCTATGGGTACAAACGTCTTACATTTGAACAGATGTAGATATAATAGATTTCTGGAAGCTGAGTCATTAACATATTATGAAACTTAATTATATATTCTAGAGAAGGGAAAATGAAATTTTAATGTGGTTTAAAAACATAGGAATAAGGCAGCATTTAAAATACAACTGTCATATCCTATTAAAATTATAATAATGTCCCAACAAGTCACAAATTTAGCTATTATCTAATCCTAGCCCTGCTGTTACATCAGAATACCATAGATTTGAAATGTTATATAGAAAAAAAATTCTCACAGTTCTGGAAGAAGTCTAAATAAAATCGAGACGCCAGCATGGACAGTGTCTAGTGAGGGCTACTTTCTGCTTCCAAGATGGAGCCCTTTTCTAAAAAGATTTACTTTATTTTTAGTTATATTTATGTATGTTGGTCTGTATATGTATATGTGTGTGAGAATTGCTGCCCTCAGAGAGAGTTGGATCCAGAGTTACAGGAGGTTGTAAGCTACCTGAAGTAGATGCTGGGAATCAAATGTGGGTCATCTCAAAGAGTAATGTGTGCTCTTGACCATTAAGTTATTTCTCCAGCTCAAGATACAACCTTCTTGCTGTGTTGTCTAGAGGGAAGGGATGCTGCTTTAATGTGACTAAGAAGATTAAGAATGTTTCTTAAGTACCTTTTATCTTACTCAAGACTTCATTATCTCTTCAAGGACCCTCCTCTTAGTACAAAGACACTAATGATTAAGTTTCAACATATGAATTTGAGGGAGACACATTCAGACCATAACAGCTATGGTATTGTGATGGTTCATCTTGAATGGCAACTTATTAGAACTCTAAATATCTTAGGAGAAAAAACTCATGATGTTACAGTGAAGGCATCTCCAGAGAAGTTTAACTAAAGTAGGAAGGCCCACCCTGAATGTGGGTAACAACATCCACAAATGAATGAAAAGGAGAAAGAAAATTGAAAGCTAGCCTCTCTCTCTCTCTCTCTTTCTCTCTCTCTCTCTCTCTCTCTCTCTCTCTCTCTCTCTCTCTCTCTCTCTCTCTCTCTCCCCCTCTCTTCCTCTTTCTCTCCCTCTCTCTCCCCCTCTCTCCCTCTTCCCCTCCCTTCCTTCCTCTTGCTCTCTGTCTCTCTCTCCCTCCCTCTGTCATCCCTCCTTCCCTCCCTCCCTCCCTCCCTCCCTCCCTCCCTCCTTCCTTACTGTAGATACAATGCAACCAGGCACCTTCCCATGAGGGACAAAACCTTCAAGCTCTGAGCCAAAATAAAGCCTCCCTTCCTTACGTTGATTTTGAGAGGTATTTTGTTACAGTAACAAGAAAAGTAACTAATACAGAAAATTAGTACTAAGTAGTGGGGCTGTTGCTGTGCTAAATCTGACCATGTGGTTCTTAGGCTTTTGGAAATGGTTTGTGAGAGAAAGGTGGTAGAGTTTGAAGAGGCAACCTAGAGAAGCTGTGACACTCATGTAGAGGTCAGAGGACAACTTTTCAGTCCATTCTGTCCTACCTTTACATGGTTCCAGGGATTGAACTCAGATTGTTAGGCTTGTGCAGTAAGCACATTTACACACTGAGACATCCTACCAGCCCAAAAGTTTCATTATCTAATTTTATAGTTTAAGCAATGTAGATTAGTACAAAACAAGTGTTCTATAATAATCTCTAAATAAATCTATTTAGGTTATACTCTAATATATTAGACCTAAAAGAAGGGGAGATAGAAACATGAAATTCAAACTTATTTACCAATGCTCTACTTATATACTACAGAAATCTACCCACCTCTTTGCATTTTTACTAAAGTGATGCTGGTCAAAAGAAATTAGGAATTTGCCTCCTATTACTCATTATGTAGTATTAATTCCAATTTGGTTAAGATTATCTATTATCTCATAATTGGTTTCTTGATTTAAGCAATAATTGTTCTTTATATTCTCTATACTTTCAAAAATATTTTAAATAATTTAACATTAAAGATACATATACACTAAGGCTAATAAAAAAATTTAAGGGCCAGTGGATGGTTCAGTAAGTATACTTGACACCAAGCCTGAAAAACCTGAGTTTGGTCACTAGGTCACCCACATGGTAGAGAACCTACTCCTGCACATTTCCTCTGACCTCCGTTGTAGAACAAGTGTGTGTACAAACACACACACACACACACACACACACACACACACACACACACACACAAATATAAATTAAAATGTTAAAAATTAATAAAAGTAAAACTTGTTTAAAATGTAAAAGGAATTATATGAAAATCTCAGGTCATTCTTCACAGTTAAGCATAAGACAAAAGCTTCTTTATGACCAAAGCAAAAATAGAAACTACTATGATTCCTTCTGTCTACCTTAAATCACAACCAAAGGGAAAACTGAAGATATATATCTAATTTTTTTCTTCTTTTTTTATTTATTTGTGTTGTTTTATTGGGGGTTTGTTTGTTTCTTTTGGTTTGTGTTTGGGGCAAAGTCTTGCAACATAGCCCAGGCTGGCCTGGGAAGCTTCCCAGATGCAGCTATCACAGGTGGGCACCATCACACTTGTCTAGCTAATGTTTTTTAATGTAAGAATACAGACCTATATGATGAGTAATATCTTCAACAATAGTTCATGAAAGATGCACAAAGTTATTAATGATAGCAGCATTTGTTTATTATGGATCAGGATTATAGCAATATAACTTTAAAATAAGTCTTACACATACTGTGAATATAATACTAAAACTAGTAGCAGAGTTGAGGCCAGAATACTGTTTTCCTAATATTTAATTCAACAATTTTCTTACTATGCTACCCTACAATTATCATTTATAAATGAGATTTTTAGCACACATACACATACACACACACACACACACACACACACACACACACACACACATATATATATATATATATATATACATAAAGTCATATCTCACACACAACACCTAAGTATATATGCCTTTGCCAGTATCAGTAATGCTATGGAAACAAGATTAATCATTTTATTGAATACATATGATAATATTAATTAAATTGTTACATTTACACAACATCTATCAAACTAAGGATTTACCAAACTTTACCAAACTGCTGTGGGATGTTCTGTATGCTGTGAATGTGTTGCTCTGATTGGTTGATAAATAAAAAGCTGATTGGCCAGTAGCCAGGCAGGAAGTATAGTCAGGATAAACAGACAAAGAGAATTCTGGGAAGAGAAAGACTGAGTCAGGCAGATGCCAGCCCACTATCCAGGGAGCAGCATGTAATGGCACACAGATAAAGCCATGGAACACATGGCAACATACAGATTAACAGAAATGGGCTGAGTTTAAATGCAAGAGCTAATCAGTAGTAAGCCTGAGCTAATGGCCGAGCAGTTTAAATTAATATAAGCTTCTGAGTGATTATTTCATAAGTGGCTGCAGGGTCTGTGGGGCTGGGCAGGACCAGAGAAAACTTCAGCTACACCAAACTAAGGACTTATCCTTATCTGTGATGGTTAATTTTGATTGTTAACTTAATTGGATTAAAAACACCTAGTGGAGTGTCTCTGTGAGGGGATTTCAAAAGATAATTAGATCCTGAAAGATGAATCTTAAAAGGAATTGGCTTGTTTACCTCCTTCAGTTCCTGTACAACAGCTGTGAGCCTCTCATTTTCTGCCTGGACATTTGTGACCACAGCCCGGCTCTGTTTCACTTCATTCTGCATCTCTAAGATCTTGTTTAGATAGTAAGCTTCCTTAGATGCAGATTCCTGTAGAAGTGTTTCCTCCCGAGTCTCTCCATCCTCAGCCACTTTACGGTGGATAGAAAAGGACTGCCCAAATGCCTGCAGAGAATTTGGAAAGAGAAAGAGTGCACAGTGAAAAACATCTCAAGATTATTGAACAGATTTAGGCAAATGTTTTATTTGGCTTTGTGTATAAGAAAAGCTACTCCAAAATACTTCTAGATGCAAAAAATAAAATAATAAATACATATACATACACAAATGTGTAACAGTCTGTCACTTTTAGTGCTTAAAATAATTCGTACCTGGTCTGGGGAATGCTGAGGATTGATTCCAGGCCCTCACTTAGGCTAAGTACATGCTAAATCCCTAAGTTACACCTCCAGACTCTTCAAGTACAATCATAAGGGTAAATAAAAAGTTTAAATATCTTGTAAAAATGTATGAGTCAAAGAAAACATTGCTAAGTGCTTTATGCTACGTTGTTTAGACACATCCTACAGCACAGTGTTAATGAGACCATCAAATTTTGTTGTTTTTGTTCAAGAAAAACATCCACAAGTATTTTCCAAGAGGGAAAGTAATAATTGCATCAATTATTTAGTACATTGACAATAATGCCAGACCAATTATGGATAACATCCTTAAGAGAAAAGAAAATACACCAATCAGTATTCAAATTTCCCAGTACCACAAAAAGACATTAAAATGTCATCTCTATAAACATTTGCTTATTTGTGCAAATACAATTACAGGAGTAATAAATCGAGTTAATGAAATTGAAAGCCAACAGAAGACAGCAGAATGGTATGAAAAGAATGAGAAAATGAAATCTGTTTTGACGATGTTTTTCATGTCATTCTGACGCTTAAAACTATAGTAATATTTCATATTCACCTAAAATAAATATTATTAAAAATCAACTCATATTAAATACAAATAGTAACAAATGAATCTAGCTTTCCTACAAATGATCAATTCAGCCACAGAGAAAGGGGTGGGAAATAATAGACTAACATGAATAATTTCAAAAACAGTACTTTTACTAAATACCCTTCCTTACAGTAGAATTCTAACATAAAAGGTATGGTTGAAATAAATTATATTATGAAAACACCAAGAAATAACTATTACAGGAAAAAAATCATCCATGTAACATAAACTTCATGGACAAAAGTATTTGTACCGTCTTTTGCTGTAGTTGGGGTTTTGTTTTTTGTTTGTTTTTCTTTTAAGACAGACCAAATGGGCCTTGAACTCACAGCTATTTACTTGGGTCTGCCTCCCAAGTGCCAGCTATTTTCATAATCTTAAAGAATCTTCTCTTCAAGTATTCATTTCCTGGGAAATAAATAGTGAAGAAACATGGGAGACATCACCATATCTAAGTAAACAAAACAGCTAACAAAAAATCAGCAGCAATGAGACACAAGTACCATGTGTCGTAGCCTTACTTCAGCAGCATTCTTGCCAATAGTACAGAAGCCAGCTCTTGTGAGTCTGGAAGAGCATTTTTAAAATTTATCCAGAATACAAAGTATGAAGTTTATGAAAAAATAGAGAAAGATTTCTAAGACTAGGTAAGACCAAAAAGACATGTCAATTGAGTACTGTGTGGAATCCTGAGTTGGCTCCTAAAGCTAAGGAAAATGGCACTGTAGGAGATCACCTTTGGAGGTACATGAAATTCAGTGCAGTACTTTAGCAAGTTTCTCTGTATTTAAAAAAAAAAACCTAGTAAACAAGTGAATATAGTCTCTTCACTAAAAGGAACTAACAGATCTGTTTGATAAAGTCCTAGCATACAGTTACTAAAGAAGATGTGGGCATAAACACCAAAGAGATAATATTCAATAAGAGGACTAGTTTTATGATCTGATATGATTTTCTTACATTTTAAATTTTAAAAAGTTACAGTATAGTGTTTCTGGATCATGCAAAGATGAGGCTACAATCAGTCTGTGAAACTCAGTTCCATAATCATTATACTATAAATCTGAAGCCTGAGAGTATATGTCAGTCACTCCAATGGATATCTGAAAATATTTCAAAACAAAGCATGATTTAGTGACTTTAAAGATTTATTTTTATTTTTACTTATGTACGTGTGTATTTGTGTGTGTGTGCCACATGTGTGGGTGCACACAGACACCAGGAGAGGGTGTAAGAACTACTAGAACTGGAGTTGTGAGCTGCTCAGCTTTGGTGCTGGAAACCGAATTTGGGTCTTCTGGAAGAACAACCCTGAAATCTGTGTCATAATGAACCAAAACATGGTTCTAAGCAACCACTCAAAAAGAAATATTCCAGTAAAGATGTTCACCTGCACAAGTGGAACACTCTTGGGGCTTGGTATGTTGAATCACTGTACTGTAAGAAATTCTTGAGTAGTTAGATTTCCACATGTGGTAAGTAATAAGCAGCTATATTCACAAACAAATCAAAAAATTTTATGAACACCTAATTTGTATTTATTCCAGCTCAGAATCTTTAACTGAGCACATGAATTTCTAAAATTAGTCGTTATTTTTAGTGAAGAACTTGGCCTTTCACTGTATTTCATTTGAAAATAATGAAACTATAAAAGATCATCTAAAGGACATTAAAGATAGGTTTGTTTTGTTTTATTTCCAACTGAAATAGAAAAATGCTGTGGATATCGCTCTGTATAAATAAACACTGATTGGCCAGTAGCCAGACAGGAAGTATAGGCGAGACTAACAGAGAGGAGAATTGAGGGAACAGGAAGGCAGAGGGGGAGACTGCTGGAGCCGCCACCAGGACAAGGAAGATGTAAGGTACCAGTAAGCCACGAGCCACGTGATATATATATATATATATATATGGGCTAAATATAAGAATAAGAGCTAGACAATGATAGGCCTGAGATAATGGCCAAGAAGTTTAAATAATATAAGCATCTGTATGTTTATTTTATAAGTGGGCTAAGGGACTGCTGGGCTTGGTGGGACCCAGAGAGAAAACTCCAGCTACAGAAAAATAATACCAATTCTTCATGATCCACATTTGTGAGTAAGGATTAAAAGTTATAAGAAGATACCTGTTTTTAAGAAGAAAGGAAGGAAGCTAGGTATGGTGGCACAAGCCTTTAATCCCAGCATTCCAGAGGCAGAGACAGGTGGATCTCTATGAGTTTAAGGCAAGCCTGGTCTACATAGTAAGTTCTAGGACAGCCAGAGCTACATAGTGAGATCCTTTCTCAAAAGGAGAGAGAGAGAGAGAGAGAGAGAGAGAGAGAGAGAGAGAGAGAGAGAGAGAGAGGAGACAACAATCCTATTTTTTCTAATTCCTAATTGTAATGACAATGGGAACGACAGAAAAATAACATCTACCTTTTTTCTTTGAGACAGAGTCTCAATATGTAGATCTGACTGGCCTGGAACTCATAGAGATCCACCTGCCTTGGCCACTTGAGTACTAGAACTAAAGGGGTATGCCACTAGGCCCAACTATCATATGCCTTCTTGTTAAAGTTGATTTACCAAATTTGTCTTTCACTTTTCATTCCTTCATTACAAAGCGTGTCTTGACAAGAAGAGAAACAACCATTTTCAAGGTTATTAAAAATAGCTATTAAAAAGGCTATCTAGTGAATCACAGAACTAGTTTCAATAACTAGGTTAATTATGATTCTAGTTTTATTTTATTTAGATAAAAACTCATTTTAGGTACTACAATAATTCCATGGGTATTCTGACATAGCTATAGAATTTTAGAACATACTAGTGCTTATTATGTGTAGTTACAATTATACATTATTACTTGTAATGTGTAGCATTGCAGTGAGTCAAATTTCTCTACTTCTTAGTATAAGACCAACTAGAATAATTACTTTTTTAAGAAAAATATTTTTATTCATTTTATATACCAATCAAAGATCCCCCTCTTCCCTCCTCCCACCCCTCTAGCCTCCCCCTCCCAACCCACCAACTCCCATTCCCTCCTACAAGAAGGTAAGGCCTCCCATGGGGAGGCACATTTAGTAGAGGCAGGTCGAAGCCCCTCCCCCTGCCTCAAGGCTGTGTGAGGTGTCCCATCATAGAAGTGGGCTCCAAAAGGTCTGCTCATGCATCAGGGATGGATTCTGATCCTACTACCAGGGGGCCCCCAAGCAGATCAAGCTACACAATTGTCTTGCTGTGCAGAGGGCCTAGTCCAGTCCCAAGCAGGCTATACAGCTGGTGATCTAAATTTCATGCATTCCCACTAGCTTGGTTTGGTTGTCTCTGTAGGTTTCCCCATCATGACCTTGATGCACTTGCTCATAGAATCCCTCTTCCTTCTCTTCGACTGGACTCCTGGAACTTGGCCTGATGCTTGGCTATGGATCTCTGCATCTGCTCCCATTAGTTACTGGAGAAAGGCTCTGTGATGACAGGGTATTCATTGATCTGGTTACTGGGAAAAGCTAGCTCAGGCACCCTCTCCAGTATTGCTAGCAGTCTAAGCTGGAGTCATCCTTGTGGATTCCTGGGAACTTCCCTAGCACCCGGTTTCTCCCTATCCCCATGATGTCTCCTATCATGGTATCTCTTTCCTTGCTCTCCCACTCCATCCCTGTTCCAGCTCAACCATCCTGTTCCCTTGTGTTCTCATGCCCCATCCTCTACCCTCCCTTGTCCACTCCTCATCCCCAGTTTACTCATGGAGATCTCATCTATTTCCCCTTCCCAGGATTATCCATTCATCCTTCTTTGAGTCCTCCTTGTTAGCTAGCCTCTCTGGAGCTTTGGTTTGTTCTCTGGTTATTCTTTGCTTCACATCTAGTATCCACTTATGAGTGAGTACATACCATGTTTGTCCTTCTTAGTCTGGGTTACCTCACTCAGGATGATATTTAGAATAAGTACTTTTATAAGTACTTTTTTTCTCCTTTTCCTTATATGACCTTCTGTTGTTATTATTCTTGTTGTTTTGCTTGTAAGTTTGTTGAAACATGATCATATGTAGCCCAGGCTGACCTCTGAACTTGTAAGCCAAGGATGACCTTGAACTCTGATTCTCCTGCCTCTAATTCCTTTACACTAGAATTGTAATCATGTGCCATTACACCACAATTTTTTTTGTTGTTTTGGTTATTTTTGAAGCAGGGTCTCACTGTGTAGCCTTGGCTGGCCTGGAACTCACTTTGTAGATCAGGCTGACCTCAGACTCACAGAGATCTTCCAGTCTCTGCCTCCCAAATGCTTTATATGACTTCTTAATCAAAGGGAAAATGTTATTTTGTATCTTCAAGTTCAAGACAATACATTAACTATCAAATAGAATTTTCATGCCCATTATTCTTTATAAAATGAGAGATAATGTTTGATGAGAATATTTTTAATATCACGTTAAATTCAGTAAGTATCCTAGGATATTACCACCAAAGGTAATAGACAAAAAAATTATAATTTGAAATTTCAAAATAATACTTAAGTTTGCTAAATCATTTATTTGCTCATTTGTTAATTCACTCAAAAAACATTAACAGGGCACTGTTCTACATCAAACATTGCTTTTAGCTATAAGCAATGAGTTGTAGAAAAATACAATATCATTCACATCATGTACTCTAGTGAAACATAAGCAGCTAAATTATTAATAACTGTGCCATATGTTGTAACAGTTCTAAGAAGAAAATAGTGGGTAAGGTAAGAGCACAGATCACCAGTATGCCCATGAAACTTTCTTCAATAACGATCTTTGTTGTCCAACATGGTTACTATTGTCTTTGTGTAGTTATGGGGCTCCAGAAATGTAGCTGGTTTGGACAATGTATTGAGTTTATTTTGTGTAATTAAATTAATTTTAATGGTTACATATAGCTAGTAGCTACTGTTTTAGACCATACAGGGACAAAGAAGAACACAGGTGTGGACAGAGGGAGATTTGTTTAGAGATTAGTCAGCATAGAGACCAGAACAAAGCACGGAAGTGAACTGAAACTAGCCCTCCCCAGAGGAACAAGCCTAAATTGAAGTCCAAACAAGGATGACAACAGTGTTAAGTCATTAAGGTCATGGGTGACTGTTCTTTAAGACCTCCCCATCAGTACTTCTATAGCTGAGTGTTCTACCAAGTATATAGAGAGGAGTCAACCTGTGGGACAGAAAGACTAGTAAGCAACCCTGTCCCTGAAGCCCATCCTCCCCAATGACTTAGATTACCTTCTTTGAACATAAAAAGAAAATTACTTTACCAGATATATTTCTGTTGCCTCAGCAGCCAGAGAGTTAGCACTAAATCACCTTATATTTTTAGAATAACTATCACCTATTTTTCTCTGTAGCATTTTAAAGTTTTATTGCTTTATTCCAGTTTATTGATTTCTTTTCCCCTTTTATTGAAAATAGATTCTTTTTTCATATGATATATCCCAGTTACAGTTCCCCTCCCTCTACTCATCCCAGTTCCTCCCCACTTCTCCTCCCCTCTCATATAGATCTATTCCCTTTCTGTCTCTCATTAGAAAAGAAGTTTTGAAGAGATAACAACAAAACATAACAAAATGAATTATAATAAGATGAAGCAAAAACCATCATATAGAAGTTGGGCAAGGCAAACCAACAAAGGAAAAGAGCCTAAGAGAAGGCACACAAGTCAGATGCACATGTTCACACACTCAGAAATCCCATAAAAACACTAGTCTGGAAGCCATAATATATATACAGAGGACCTGGTGCACACTCATGTAGGCCCTGTACATGCTGCCTCAGTCTCTGAGTTTATATGAGCTTTGCTCATGTTGATTTAGAGGTCTTTGTTCTGCTGGTGCCTGCTATCCCCTCTGACTTTCACACTCTTTCTGCCTCCTCTTTGGTGGGGTTCTCAGAGCCCTGAAGGGAGGGATGATGAAAACATCCTATTTAGGACTAAGTGTTTCAAGGTCTCTCTCTATATATATCACATACACACACACATACACACACACACACACACACACACACACACACACACACACACACACAAATATTTTAAATATAGGTTCCACATGTAAACATGTTGCTGTGGGATGTTCTGTATGGCAAATGTGTTGCTGATTAGTCAATAAATAAAACACTGATTGGCCATTGGCTAGGCAGGAAGTGTAGGCGGGACAAGGAGGAGAATAAAGCTGAGAAGTGGAAGGCTGAGTCAGAGAGACACTGCCAGCCGCCACGATGAGAAACAGCACGTGAAGATGCTGGTAAGCCACAAGCCATGTGGCAAGGTATTTAAGCTGTAAGAACAGTTAGCAAGAAGCCTGCCATGGCCATACAGTTTGTAAGCAATATAAGTCTCTGTTTACTTGGTCGGGTCTGAGTGGCTGTGGGACTGGCGGGTGACAGAGATTTGCCCTGACTGTGGGCCAGGCAGGAAAACTCAAGCTACAACATGTGGCATTTATCTGGCTTAGTCTGGAAAAGCCTGGAGATTTATTTTTATTTTTAACTGTGTATTGGACAGTGGTCTGTACACATGTGAGCGCAGGTACTTTTATAGTCTGGAAAAGGGCATCAAATTTCCTGAAGCTGGAGTTAGGTAATTGTGGGCCACACACATGGGTGCTGGGAACTTGACTCTAATCCTCTGGAAGGGCATGAAGCACTGTTAACAGCTGAGCCATCTCTCAAGCCACAAGTGATTTTTTTTCTTCTCCTTGATAAAGGATACCTCTGACTTGTTCAACAAATTTCATTTTTAACTGTCAGAGATGTTTCAGAATGTTATTGTGTGCTAAATACACACAAAAGAAAGCTTATGCCAAAATATAACAAAAAAAAAATTTCTGTACCTTAAAAAAACACAGCAGGATCTGTTAGCCCCAAAAGTCTGTCTACTTTTCATTGTTACCTCCTGCATTGTACCCCCAGCTCCTGACCAAATTAACACAATCCAAATATCATATTTTCCATTTTCTTTATCACATGTATATCTGTAAAAATATTTTGTTTATTATTTTTAAATCCATACAATGGAAGCCTTCCATATGTACACTCTTTCAAATTGCTTTTGTAACTGTACTATAAATTTGCAAAATCTATTCCTTTTGCTTACTCTAGTAAATTACCTTACTCCAACAATCTAGTCTCTTGACAAAAGTTTTGCCTTTTGTTTATATCAGCTAATCTACCTGAAATTTATTTCTGCAGATGGAATGAAGTACAGATTTTAAATTATTTTCTGTATGAATCATCAATATCTCTCAAACTCTTTAATGTCTCTCCTTCCCCACTATTTGCCAAGTCATTCAAAAATCATAATGGCGTGCATAAGTGTGTCTGCTTCTAGGATATCCCATGATATTTCACTAGTATTCAGAAGATACTGAAGGGGAAGAGTTCCGTTGAGAAGGAAGAGGAACCTGACATACCTGTATTTGTTCATTAAGTTATTTGACACTTAAATATTCTGCATCTAACTGAAAAATTGCTTCTAAGGCATATTAGTGTGGTGATATATTGTGTACCCTAATAAACTTGCCTGAGGATCAGAGGACAGAGCCAGCCACTAGATTAGAAACAGAGCCAGGCAGTGGTGGCACACACCTTTAATTCCAGCACTTAAGATCTCATGCCTTTGCTTGGGAAGCACATGCCTTTAATCCCAGGAAGTAATATGGCAGGATAAAGAAAGGTACATAAAGCATGAGGATACAAGAACTCACTCTCTTTAGGCTGAGGATTTTGTAGAGGTAAGAACTAGTGGCTGGCTGTTCTGTTTCTCTGATCTTTCAGCTTTCACCCTGATATCTGGCTCTGAGTATTTTATTAAAAGACTATCTAAGATTCGAACAACATATTAGTGGCAATCAACAGATGACAACATTTGTACAAGAGTAACCCCATTCTCATGTTGAATTTTTCCTCTTAAGATTTATTTATTATGTATAGTGTTCTATCTGCATGAATGCTGGCATGCCAGAAGAGAGCACCAGATCTCACTATAGATGGCTGTGAGCCACCATGTGGTTGCTGGGAATTGAACTCAGGATCTCTGGAAGAGAAGACAGTACTCTTAACTTCTGAGCCATCTCTCCAGTCCCTCTCATGTTGAATTTAATGAGCCTAGAAGTATTTTCTTTCTGTAATATATACATATTATATTTTTATTGCCTGGTATTGTATTCATGGAGTCCAGACCCACAGATACAAACAGCGTTCGTAGAATAAACCACAGCATAGTGAAGTCTAATCTATGACTTTCTTATCTGAGGGGTATTTCTAGAGCACCAGACTTTTTTATCTGAGGGTCTTTAGAAATAAGTTTCTATTTATCTGAAGGAAAAAAAAAAGACTATACATGTTCTGAGGGTCGTTTTCTTTTTATCTTCCTCAGCTCTGATTCTACAGCTTCTTTTCAGCTCATTTTTCCTAGCTCCTCTGCTCTACATGGCTAAATACATCCTTCTAGTAGGAGACTCTTTGCACTACTAGGGAAAGTTACAAAGCTACCCAAGGTCATAGCACATTCCTTGAGAGACGATGAGGAGCAAAGCCATTTACCATGGACTTGCACAGGTGGGGATAAGGCAATGGCTTCTGCAGTTAGCTGGACATAGAACTATTTCTCTCTGGACCTGGTTAATTGATTAGTTGTTGTTTGGGACCTAAGTAATAAACAGTTAGTTAATTGAAGCTCGAGTTTTATATCATAAACTGAGATTAGAATGTTTGTACAAAATATTAATTGCTAAAGGGTCAGAGTAGGTGAATTCTGTGAATCTATTATCAGCTGCCAGGGGGAGAAGCTCAGGGCAATTCAGTCTCTGAAGGACCTTGAATCAACAAAGCCAGACATTTTGTAATTTCATCCTTGAGTTTAATCTGTGAAAGTCCTGCTTGTAATCTATCCACAGAGACTCTTATCTGGCCAAATTGCCCTGTCAGTAAGCTAATTATAGAAAACAGGCTTCTAAGTTTCTCACCATAAAGTGGACAATTGCTGAACTATGAGAGCTTGAATTATATATCAGAACAACACAGTATAAGCAGAAGTCATCCTCTTGACCATCCATAAATATATGTGCCCATAAGATTGAGATGAAATCATGAGATTACGTATATACATTTCATGAAAATGCATGGTAATGGGGAGATACCAACTGTGTGCCCTTGAGAAATTACAGACAGGAGCACTCTAGTTTTTCTGAGTCCTGGCCCTGCAAGCCCTGCCTGGCAGGGTTCCTCCATCAGAGAACCATTTGTTTAGTGGGCTGACATCTGAACACTATCTGTCACCTGTTCCACAGCCTCTGATAAAGTCATTGCTACCTGCAGCTCTCTACAGTCTGACTTTTTGTTTTGTTTTGTTTTGTTTTTTGGTTTTTCTAGACAGTGTTTCCCTGTGTACCCCTGGCTATCCAAGAACTCGCGCTATAGACCAGGCTGGCCTCAAACTCACATAGATCAACCTGTTTCTGCCTCCCAAGTGCTGGGATTAAAGGCGTGTGCTCCCACTGCCCAGCTACATATTATATTTTTAAATATATGTCAAAATTAAAGAAAAATATGGATATAAGTCTTACAATTTGTTCTTTCTGAGAATATATAATTTATATTTATAAAATACTTATATTTATTTTATTCATAAAATAATTATGTATTTTATATTTTTATATTTATTTGTTTTAATATTTTATATATTTATTTATATCTTTTATTTATAAAATAATTAAAGAGTATGTGAGTTGCATGTCTTCATAAAATAATTAAAGAATATGTAGATAATACCAAAAAGTTCCCACTTGTATCATCTTCTACCTTGAAAATAGATAAACTCAAGTTTTCCAAATCTTTGCCTACCATCACCTGCTACACCCTGAACATTTGTTGTTGCCCAAAAGTGGGCCCAATACTAGAATCTGTATTCTAACTAGTAAAGTTGTGTTACCAACAACTATCCAGGCTTTCTTTCCTTAACCCTCCCCAGATTTCCAGTTCTTATCTTTGCTGGCAGTGTTATACATCAAGAAATCTTAGGCCGGGCGGTGGTGGCGCACGCCTTTAATCTCAGCACTCGGGAGGCAGAGGCAGGCGGATCTCTGTGAGTTCAAGGCCAGCCTGGTCTCCAAAGCAAGTTCCAGGAAAGGCGCAAAGCTACACAGAGAAACCTTTTCTTGAAACCCCCCCCCAAAAAAAAAGAAATCTTGAGATCAAAAATGTCGATGGCTGTCATCCCATAATTATGTAGTGTGGCTGATGTATTCCTAAGGATCCACTTCAGCTTCTTTCTATATATTAGAACCTCACTCTTACTACTCCAGATGCCATCCAAATACATAAACTTCAATAATCAATACAAGGAAAAACATATGCATAACAAGAATTCCAAAAAAAACTGCATGCTTAGCAGAACATATCTATCCAGAAACAGAACTGAAATGCACATATTTTCTTAGTATTAGAATCAGAGAGAAATTCTCCAGATAGCTTACAGAACCATGTTTTAATTTATTTTATTATTTTATGTGTATAGGTATTTTGCCTGCATGTATGTCTGTACACCACTTACAGGTCTGATGCCAGAAGACGATGTCTGATCCCTCTGGAACTGGATTTACAGAAGGTTGTGAGCTACCATGTGGATGCTGGAAATTGAAACTGCATCTTCTGGAAGAGTAGTCATTTCTGCTCATCCACTGAGTCATCTCTGCAGTCTCAGCACTCATTTATTAAAACAAATATGTATAAAATTGGGTAAGTGTGGTGGTTTGAAAGAAAATAGCCCCATAGGCTCACAGAGAATGCCCTATTAGAAAGGGAGTAGGTGTGGCTTTGTTGGAGGAAGTGTGTCACTAGGGGGTGAGCTTGAGGTCTCAGAAGCTCAAACCTGGCCAGTGTGCCACTCACTTCCTGCTGCCTGTAGATCTAGTTGCAGAATTCTCAGCTCCTTCTCTAGCAACATGTCTGCCTGCACGCCACCATGCTTCCCACCATGACAATAATGGACTAAACCTCTGAACTATAAGCCAGCCCCAATTAAATGTTTTCTTTTGTAAGAGTTGCCATGGTCATGGTGTCTATTCATAGCAATAAAAACCTAACTAAGACAGAAATTGGTACTAGGGACTGGGGTATTGTGATAGTCCTGACCATGCTTTTGTTTGGAAGAATGTGAACTTTGGGACTTTGGATTAGAAAAGCAGTTGATCACTTTAAGTGAGGCTTAATGGGCCATCTTAGTGGAAACATGGAAGACAGTGGTGCTGAGGGTGATTTGAACTGTGGTGGCCTGGCTGAAGAGGTTTCAGAGGAGAAGAATGTTAGTGTGTGGCCTAGAGACTGTTCTTACAACATTTTTATGAAGAATCTAGCTCCTTTCTGCCCTTGTCCAAATAATCTGCTGGAAGCTAAATTGAACAGTTTTGGATTAGTTGAGTTGGCAGAAAAAATTTCAAAATAGCCTGGTATTGACTCTGTCATATGGTTATTATATTAGTGTTCAATCTTATGAAGATCTATAATGAAAAGGAGCAAGCTGAACAAAGAAAAATACAAAATGTACCATTCAAAGCAAAGGGGGACATTAGGAAATGGAATAGAGCTAAATCCTGTGTTCAAGGAGATAAACAGATTAAATAAAATCCTGATATTAAATGGAATATAGGGAGTAGTGACTTCAGGGCAAGATCCTACCCAGCGAAGCTTCCAACTTGTGAAAAGGAAATAAAGAACAGCTTAGAGCCTGGTATAGATGTAACCATCTTATTAAATAAGAAACACAGAGCCAATGCAAAGATGAAAGCCCAAGAGGTCAGAGCGATAGCTAAGAGCTAAAAACCTTACCCTTCACTGCCGCTGCTATCTTCCTCAGCAAGAGACCTACTTCCTGTCCATTTGTCTTTTTTATAGACTTTCTATTCTGCCTTCTCATTGGTTGTAAACCCAACCACATGACCTCCTCGTCACTGTGTGTCTGTACAGACCTCCAGGTCTTCTATGGTTGGTATTGAGATTAAAGGTGTGTGTCATCCATACAGGATGCTGGCTGTATCCTTGAACACACAGAGATCCGCCCAGCTCTACCTCCCAAGAGCTGGGATTAAAGGCGTACGCCACCACTGCCCAGTTTCTGCTATGGCTTGCTATTAGCTCTGACCCCCAGGCAACTTTATTTATTAACATACAAATACAATCACATTTCAGTACAAATAAAATATCTGGCACCCAACGTTTGTGGTACAAATTCATGAAAAAGCTTCTTGCCTGTGGCCTTGTGGGCCCTAGCTCAGGCCCGAGCTACACTCGGCCAATTGTGGTGGCGCACACTGGTTGGATTTACTGAAGAAGGCAGGAGCAGGAGGATCCTGAGTTTGAGGCCAGCCTAGGAGGCTTGGGAGAAGCTTTGGCCCAGACTGAACCACAAACAGTGGTGGGACCACGGAGGCAGTGGCTGCTACTCCGAGTTGCTGGCTTCTTCTCATCATGTTGGTGACTGTAATGATGCTGCTACCTGGGACAAAGGGTCCTAAGAGCAAGCAAAAGAGTTGCACACACCCCCAATCCCACTGTTAGGAGTTCCACAAAAACCCCAAGCTACCTATATATGCAGAGGACCTAGTGCAGACCCATGTAGGCTCTGTGATTAACACTCCAGTCTCTGTGAGCTCCTGTGAGCCCTGCTTAGTTGACTCTGTGGACCATGTTCTCCTGGTGTCCTCGACCCTCTGGCTCCTACAGTCCTTCCTCCCCTCTTCCGTGGTGTTCCCCAAACTCTGCCTGACGTCTGGCTGTGGGTCTCTGCATCTGCTCCCATCAGCTGCCAGAGAAAGCCTCTCTGATGATGACTGGGCTAGTTGAGCAGGTCTTAAATTCAACTACAGAGCTGTTGGTTACCACCACGGTAAGTGTGCCACTGATGCACCCTAAGGTTACTGTGTCATGCTGGCCATTCTTGTGGCTCATAGATGCCATAGCTGAGTAGGACTATTGGATATCTCTATCCTTCAGAAGCTTGCATAGTTTCTTCTGGTACCATGAAAGCTAGTCTTCTGGTGGGGGGCATTCAATTCTGTTCCCGCTCAGGGTTCTCTGGGCCCTATTTCTAAAGTGCATAGTATCAATAGGAACTTACCTTTCACCTCTAGGTGGTAACCAAGGACAACAGCAATAAACTGCATGTTTCTTCCAAAGAGAATAAGTAATAGTTTATTTTGAGGCAAAAATAAGTGACCATAGCCCAGGGTCTCAGATTCAAGTTACTCTGAATGAGATGTTCCACTCTGGAAGAGGCTATGTGAACTATATAGTCACTTTGTTACAGACACAAATGCCTTTAAAAGGACAACTTCTCTAACAAGGTGTCTTAGTTAGGGTTTTTATTGCTGTGAAGAGACACCATGACCATGGCAACTCTTATAAAGAAAACATTTAATTGGGGTGGCTTGCTTACAATTTCAGAGGTTCAGTCCATTAACATAATGGCAGGAAGCATGGCAGCATGCAGGCAGACATAGTGTTGGTGAAGTAGCTGAAAATCCTACATCTTGCAAGCAACAGGAAATTGACTGAGACAGTGGGCAGTATCCTGAACATAGGAAACCTAAAAGCCCACCTCCATAGTGACACACTTCCTCCAACAAAGCCACACCTACTCCAACAAAGCCACACCTCCAAGTGCCACTCCCTAAGAGATTATGAGGGGCAATTACATTCAAACTACCACATTCCACTCTGTGGTCCCCATAGGCTTGTAGTGATAATATAATGCAAAATGCGTTTAGTCCAACTTCAGAAGTCCCCTTAGCCTATCACAGTCTCAACAATGTTTTAAAGTCCAAAGTTCAAAGTCTCTTCTGAGACTCATGCAATCTCTTAACTTTAATCACCTGTAAAAATCAAAATCAAAAAGCAGATCACATACTTCTAACATATAATAGTACAGGAAATATATTACCATTCCAAAATTCAAGGAAGGGAGGAAGCATAGGGAGGAAATACTGGACTAAACCAAGACTGAAAACCAGCTGGGAAAATTCCCAACTCTACATCTCCATGTCTTGCTGTGGGATGTTCTGTATGGCAAATGTGTTGCTGATTAGTCAATAAATAAAACACTGATTGGCCATTGGCTAGGCAGGAAGTGTAGGCGGGACAAGGAGGAGAATAAAGCTGAGAAGTGGAAGGCTGAGTCATAGAGACACTGCCAGCCGCCACCATGATGACAAACAGCAAGTGAAGATACCGGTAAGCCACAAGCCATGTGGCAAGGTATAGATTAATGGAAATGGATTAATTTAAGCTGTAAGAACAGTTAGCAAGAAGCCTGCCACGGCCATACAGTTTGTAAGCAATATAAGTCTCTGTGTTTACTTGGTCGGGTCTGAGTGGCTGTGGGACTGGCGGGTGACAGAGATTTGCCCTGACTGTGGGCCAGGCAGGAAAACTCAAGCTACAGATGATAATAGACTAAACCTCTGAACTGTAAGCCAGCCCAATTAAATGTTTCCCTTTGTAAGAGTTGCCATGGTCATGATATCTAGTCACAGCAACAGAAATCCTAAGACAATAAGCTATTTTTCTCTGGGTCTTGTCCAATAAATATCTTGATTACTAAATGCAGATTAAAAACAAATTACTCCTTAGATCATTGTGTTATTTCCTGATGCCCCAAATATAAAAGTTATATTACATATTCCTTTTCCCAATTAAAAATCAAATGTTTACTTTCAATTAATTGTTTTCCTGCTCTTTCTTTCTGCCATCCTTCTTGCTAATAGATATTCATTGAATGCCTATGCACTGGAGCACAAAATTTCTGGCTTCATTAGACTATATGAAGAAATCTAGAGGTTTTATTTACATGCAAATTTAATATTAAAGCAAGCCTGTCCCTTTTGAGAACAACTTATTAAACCATTCATTCCATTCAGCTCAGAAAAATAGACTAGAATCAACTGAGGCTACAGTCTGCCTAGATGAGAAGACTGTCCCAGAAGGAATTATTCCAGCTTAAGTTTCAGAAAAAGAAAGCCTTGTTTTGGAAGAAAGAACCATAAAAAAGAGGTTTTTGTTTTGTTTTGTTTCTAAAACAGATATTTCATACTACTCCCAGGGGCGGGGAAAAGGGGGAGTGGCTTTTGTGAAAGCCAAAAAAGGAAATGAAGGAATTTTTATCTTGTCTTCTTAGCAGGAAGTATATTGATGTTAAATTATTAAGGCAAAGTATATTTTCTTAAAATTCACTTTTGACAAAAATGCAGAACAGATAGAGATCTTCATCAAATAAGAAGCAGAGGGCTACAGAGATGGCTCAATGGGTAAGTGCTTTCCACACCTGCATTAGAACTTGAATTCAATCCACAGTACCTGTGTAAAAAAGTCAGGCAGGACAGCATGCTGTGGGATGTTCTGTATGGCAAATGTGTTGCTCTGATTGGTTGGTAAATAAAACACTGATTGGCCAGTAGTCAGGCAGGAGGAAGTGTAGGTGGGACAAGGAGGAGAATAAAGCTGGGAAGTGGAAGGCTAAGTCATAGAGACACTGCCAGCTGCCAAGATGAGAAACAGCATGAAGATGCCGGTAAGCCACGAGCCACGTGGAAAGGTATAGATTTATAGAAATGGATTAATTTAAGCTGTAAGAACAGTTAGCAAGAAGCCTGCCACAGCCATACAGTTTGTAACCAATATAAGTCTCTGTGTTTACTTGGTCGGGTCTGAGGCTGTGTGACTGGCAGGTGAGAGAGATTTGTCCTGACTGTGGGTCAGGCAGGAAAACTCAAGCTACAGCAACACACACCTGCAATTCCAGTACTGGGGAGGCAGAAATGGAAGAATTCCTGGGGCTCACTGGATAGCCAGTCTGTCTCAGTCTGTAAGATCTAGGCCCACTGAGAAAGCCTTCCTCAAAAATAAAGTGGAAATCAACTAAGGAAGACACCCATTTTCAACCTTTGACCTCAGCATGCACACCCATGTACACACAACACACACACACACACACACACACACACACACACACACACACAAATATGTACATTTGAAGAAGAGGAGGAAGAGGGAGAAGGAGGAAGGAAAAGAAATGTTCTTTACTTTGTTTCCTTTGTTCTGTATTTAGGCACTTGCATTCTTATTGGCTAATTATATGCATTAGCTATATGTTTTAAGTGCATCTTCTTGTTCTCAAATAATATGATCTTTTACTTGAATTTTTAAAAGCTGCCTTGGCCCAAAATAATTACATAATAAGAAACAGCATTGTTTTTTAGTATTCAAGGTTCAGTTACCTACTAGTGAATAAAGTAGCCCAGACAACATTCAAAGCCAGGTGGCAGAATCTACCCACTAACTACACCATGTTGTCTATGGCAGATCTGTACCAAGCAACTAGAAAAAGAACCCAGTAAATGTATAAGGTAGCCAGGTGTGGGACACATGTCTGTAATCCTGACACTAAGGAGACTGAGGCAAGTTTCAGGCTAGCCTAGGCTTCATAGTGAGAGTCTGTCTGAAAAACAAAAACTAGCCAAGCAAAAATATATACATGAAACTTTTTCTCAGAGCCTATAGGAAGGGTAGAAACAAACAAACAAAAAATCCAGTTTAAGCAATGTAAGAAATGGGCTTGTGACTAAAGTTAACCCATTACCCCTTTATCTCTAGCCCTGTAACCATGGTTACTAGAACTTTGAGTTGCTGACACATTAGCCTCCCACTCCTTATTCAATAATGCTGGTGTTGTTCAGAGAAACAATTTCCAAAGCTACTGTCCCCAACCTCATCTTCTAGGGTGAACAGAAGTTAGTGGGTAGAAGGAAGAGAAACTGTGTAAAATGAGTTGATTCATTTGAGGTATCCTCTACTCTCTTCCAGTGTAGAACACAGACATAATGACTGGAGCACATAAGCATTTGTAGCCATAATTTTTTGTCATGTAAACCAGCACTACAGATGGGAGAGAAAAAAATCTGAAGACTTGTGATCATGGAGTTGCCACAGAAAACTATCTTGGACTTTTTTTGTATATGGTTAAACCATGAACATTTGAGTCTCCTGTAAAATATGACTTAATCCTAATCCTAAATAATGTTATATTTTATATAATTTTTAAACTAATTTTTGTCAGTATCTTCTTGCCAGAAATTTGCAAGAAGTCTTAAAAATATTGTTCTCATTCTTTTCTAATACACACTTTCATTTCTCTGCAACTCATCTCCACTGACCTCATATACTCATATATCTTTATCTCTGTGTCCTACATACAATAATGTTAATATGTCAAAAGGTTCAGAGCATACACTGTTAATGTAAAGAAGAGTATTAGTAAAGGTCTATGTGAGAAATGGATGTGAAAGTTTAATGACTGGGCCTGAAGTTTTGAAGATGGAAAAAGTCACGGGAAATTAAAGTTGTCTTGAATCATGGGCTCAGTATCTGGTGACACCATGACTCAGATTCAAGACTCCTTTGTGACATTGGTCTAACAACTGACCATAAACTGGCAAGGAGGAGGAAGAAGCTTCCAGTTGAGAGTGACAAATTTACCAAGGGCTTAAAGAAAGAAGTAAATAAAGTGGTAATCAGGATCCATGAAGATTAGGGACCATTTAAAGGCAGACCTTGTACAGTCCAAAGGACTTAAAGGGAGTATGAAATGATGAAATAAGCAGGCATAGAGGTACCAGTCAATTACCTATCCAAAAAAATGTGTATGTATATGCAGAGCAAACTAACAAGAAAGAACAACCAGCAACAAGACAGAATGTTCAGGCAACCCATCAAACTGGACAACTGCTGCTTTTTATTACCAAAACAAAGAGACATTCGAGACTGACTCCAACTGTATGGTAATTATTCAGGTTCCTCATTATGTTTGTCAGCATTTGGAACATTTTTAACCATTTATGCCTTATAATTCCCATCATTCCCCCAATAAGAATTTGTTTGGGCTTGGGAGCTGCAGGAATTGTTTTTGGTTTGGGTTTTTGAGACAGAGATCTACCTGCCTCTGTCTGCCAGTGCTGGGAATAAAACCATGTCACCATGCCCAACTCCATAAGATATTTTTGAAGCCTATGGAAACTTTTAGGATAAGTGGTCTACAGAGTGTGTGGGGTGTGTGTGTGTGTGTGTGTGTGTGTGTAATTTTTAATGTCTATTGGTTTGTCAGATTCAGACAAGAAAAACTAAGGGTATAACTATAATTCATGCTGAGATATGCCACTCCTGTCCTATTGTTGATCTGTATGTTGTCACCAGAAAAGTTTGACATAAAGTGTCCTATCTATGTCCTGTGAGACACCAGACTTCAGAGGCTTAATCCTATTTCTTATGGAATATAGACATTAACCTTAAAGCTACACCTAATTAATTGTCAAGGTAAATGTCTTCCACTCTCTGTATTTAACATGTCTGGTAAAGAACCTAAACTCCTTTGTTCTTTCTTTTTGTTTCTTTGTTTGGTTGGTTTGGTTTGGTTTGGTTTGGTTTTTGAGACAGGGTTTCTCTGTGCAACAGTCCTGGCTGTCCTGGAACTCACTTTGTAGACCAGGCTAGCCTAGAACTGACAGAGATCCACCTGCCTCTGCTAGGATTAAAGACATGCACCACTACCCCTGGCTCCTTTGTTCTTTCTTTTTTTTCTTCTTTCTTTTTACTTGTTCTTTGTGTCTTTCACATCATGCCTCCTCATCCCACCGATCCCCCAGAATAAAACAAAATAAAATTTAAGAGAGAAAAAAGGAAAAAAAAAACTTTGTTCTTTCTTAATCTAAATATTTATTGCTATAAACTACCCTTCTAAGCCAAATATAGTGGCACATGCCTATAATTCTAGAACTTGGGAGGTAGAAGAAGAAGGACCAGTAGGCCATCCTCTGTAACATGGTAAATTTGAAGTTTAGTATATCATATATACATCTTTCTTTTAAAGTAGTTTTATATCCATTTTATTTTCTTTCTTGATTCAGTGGTTGTTTAGGCGTATATTGTTTAATTTTCACATGTTTATGATTTTCTAAAATTATGTGTTTTTAATTTCTAGTTCTATGTCACTGAGATTTCAATATTACATGTGTTAAGGCTTGTTTTGTAGTTAAAATTACACAAAGAATTCATGGATGGTTAATGTAATTGGAGAGAAAGGTCTAGAAAATCAACTTTATGGCAGATCATTAATAATTCGGGACATAGGGTCGAAACATGACACTGGCACACTAAGAAGGACTTTCAGCAGGCATGGTGGCACACACTTGTAATCTCAGCACGTTGAAGGCCAAGACAGGAATATATTAAGTTCAAGGCCATCCTAGACTACATGGGAAGACCATGTCCCAAAAAACAAGCACACACACACAAAGGAAGCACTTTTTGGTGGCTCTGAAAGTACAGAGAACAAAAACACACAATAGACAAAATTATATCTGCATATGCTATGCTTCTTGTCAAATTCACAAGTAACTTAAGTTTCAGAATGGTAATGTCAGAGAAGTTCTGTGTCAAACAATTTCAAGCTGAAGATAATTTAACTTATAACCTTAAGGCAATGTATGTATATTGCAAAAAGGTACATTTTTTTTAGAATGGCTATTATGAGCATATCTTTGACAAAGAAAATTCTGTTCATCTATTTTGTTACAATCGACCCAATGACAATCCCATTACTAAGCCTAATAGTTCCATCCAAGTGAGCAATCCATTATTCTAATAAGAAAGGTGTTTGCCCAAAAGACCAAACCATTTGTCATGATAAAGTGATTTGCAAGAGTTTCCTAAAGCAAACATTGGAAATATTTATTAACTTACTGTCTTATCTTCCTAGTCAAGTATATCCTGGAAAAAAATAATTAAATTATGTTGACACAAATAGGTACAGTTCTGATACCTCATGTTGCATGCATGATTAAAAGATGGTTAAGGAAAAAAATCTGACTGAAATAGAAGAATTTTTAACCATGTAGTTGTAGAGGGTATAAGTTACCTAAGCCTATGGGCTCACTTTAGAATCAATTGAGACACATACAGTTCAAATAATGCCCAAATATATAACCAGTAAGAGAGCAGACACTATAGCTCAGGTATTTTTGTCTCCTAATTCAATATTTTACATCACTCAGCTCCAGCTTTGAAATAATTCTAAACATAAAAATATAGAAATCTCAACAATAGATTTTCTGTTTAGATTTCTGAGACTGTGCAAAAACTTACAATATTTCACACAGAAAAAAAAAGCTTCTTGCTACCTAACATTCTGATTCAAAACAGTAACCACTAGCCACCATATATGACTGTTTAAGTTACAATTAATTTTAAAAAGAAAATGTAAAAACTGATTCTTTAGTCACATTTTTATAGTTTTAGAGTAGAAATATAACTCCTACTTTCAGCAATTTTTAGGGCTGTATTTGGCCACTTCATTACTAAATACATGGCACTCCAGTAACTAAATGTTCATAACTAACTAAAAACAAAACAAAGTCAGGACACAGTAGCACAGCAATGCTGTGGGATGTTCTGTATGGTAAATGTGTTGCTCTGATTGGTTAGTAAATAAAACACTGATTGGCCAGTAGTCAGGCAGGAGGAAGTATAGGCGTGACAAGGAGGAGAAGAATTCTGGGAAGTGGAAGGCTGAGGGAGACACTGCCAGCTGCCACCATGACAAGCAGCATGTGAAGATGCCGGTAAGCCACGAGCCACGTGGCAAGGTATAGATTTATAGAAATGTATTAATTTAAGATATAAGAACAGTTAGCAAGAAGCCTGCCATGGCCATACAGTTTGTAAACAATATAAGTCTCTGTGTTTACTTGGTTGAGTTTGAGCAGCTGTGGGACTGGCGGGTGACAGATTTGTCCTGACTGTGGGCCAGGCAGGAAAACTCTAGCTACACAGCAGTGAAGAACCATAAAATTTCAGTGTCTTAACACTGTGTTGTGTTTGTTCCAGTCTGTGTCCACAGTGATGTTTCTGGTTTCTTGGATATAACACTCAACTTGGAAAAACAGGCTTTTCTAAATCCACCCCACCAATGGCATTCCTCTTTATAATCTATTAGCCACAAATACTTTTCTGGACTTATAAAGATGCAAAGGATTTGAGAAAGCAATCTCCCTATAAGTCAAGGAACAAAATGAAAGGTAATGATGAACACAGAATGCCCTCTACCACAGGAATTAGCCGACCTCAGACCTCATCATACAAATAAATTAGAATTTATTTACATCAAGTCTTGAGAATTTGTAGTTGTAGCATACTTCATTATTAGTTAAAACTGTACACTGGACTTTACCATGAAATAATTTCATATCCCTGTAGCATGAATCTTAAAAGTTCTTATCAATAAAATAAAACCTGAGGCCAGTTATTGGGATGAATGCTGGAAGATCAGAGAAGCAGAACAAGCCACAGCTTTCTCAGCTCGACAGTTCCTCAGCTGATCCTGTTTCCTCAAACTGGAAGCCTCTGAGTCCTCATCCCAATGGCTCTCAGCTGAACTGCTGCTCGAAAGCCTGAATGCTTAACCAGCCAAAAGTTTCTAGTTTCTGGTCCTCATGCCTTATATATCTTTCTGTTTTTGCCATCACTCCCTGGGATTAAAGTCTCACTTTCTGGGATTAAAGACATGTGTCACCATGCCTGGCTGTTTCCAATGTGGCCTTGAACTCACAGAGATCCAGAGGGATTTCTACCTCTGGAATGCTAGGATTAAAGGTGTGAGTGCCACCATTTTCTAGCCTTTGTATCTAGTGGCTGTTCTGTCTCTGACCCCAGATAAGTTTATTAGGGTGCACAATACTTTGGGGAACACAATACCACCGCATATCCCCACTGCACTAATGCCCACCCTGGCTATGCAATGTGTGGCATTCCACTCTGGTAAAACTGCACATCCCCAGATGCCCATTTGACTTAGATTATAAAACATGGAAGACATGGCATGTGCCACTGTCAACAGAAGCTTTAAGAGCCATTTCACATTTCCATTGTGTATTTTTTCCTTCTGCTAAAAGACCAGCAAGGCCTTGGAGAAGGGCATTTAGCAAATCTCGATGAAAATCACAAAAGTTGGTTCTATAGAAATGCAGCTGTGGAGAGTGGCTGAGTACTGAGTGAATATGTATTGTTAACATGAGCACAGCCATGTCAAGGACACCACTGCCTCAGACTTATGAGAATGGCAAGGCTTCCCTGCTGTGGGATGGTCTGTATGTCAAGTGTGGTGCTGATTGGTCAGTAAATAAATCACTGATTGGCCATTGGCTAGGCAGGAAGTATAGGCGGGACAAGGAAAAGAATTCTGGGAAGTGGAAGGCGGAGAGAGACACTGCCAGCCGCCATCAGGACAAGGAAGATGTAAGGTACCAGTAAGCCATGAGCCATGTGGCAAAGTAAAGATTAACAGAAATGGGCTAAATATAAGAGTAAGAGCTAGACAATAACAGGCCTGAGCTAATGGCCAAGCAGTTTAAATAATGTAAGAGTCTGTATGTTTATTTTATAAGTGGGCTCTGAGACTGGCGGGACTTGGTGGTGGGAGCTGGAGAGAAATTCTCCAGCAACAAATGGCGTCCAACGTGGTGGCAAGAGTTTCCACCTAAAAACTTAGAAAAAAGATTCTAAAACGGACCTAAAAACAGCTTCCTAATTGTCTCTCTCAAATAAGCGGCAGCTGCGGGTTTGAGCTACTGGCGGGTTCCTAGCGTGCGCTCTCGACCTGCAGTATGGTGGGAATGAGGCCTCTGCAAGTAACACATTAAACTGTGTGGTGAATTTAGCCTTTGCTAGTACAAAACAAAAAAAAAGAGGTTTCTGGGCTACACGCTACTTTGGTAAAAGTGTAGACCCACTATTTCTGAGAGTTATGGCTCCCAGAGCTGGCGGAAAGCGGACCGCCGCCATGTTGGGAAGCTGAAGTGGGCGGAGCCAGCAGCCACTGCGCCGTTTCAGGCTTAGAAGGCTGCAGTTTAAAAGGAATAGGCTCAAGCTAATATAAAAAAATAAGCCACGTAAAGATGGCTACCACACAAAGAATCTGGATTATGTTCTCTTTGATATTCGTAACTGCAGAAAAACATTTGATTGTAAAAGCTGTTGAGTTATGCCAAAATGTATATTTTAAAGGTACCTTGACTTCAAAATTTGGATATAAGGATATATTGCTTTGGAAAAGAGTCTCTGCTCTTGTTTCCACAGAAAGCCAGAGACTATGGATTTGTTCCAGATTAAGATACATCAGGTTTGACCAGCCAAGACCCCCTGAAAGGTCTCCAATGACACCATGGCCCAGATGATTCAACATCCAGAATGGTTTCAAGTCAACTGGCTCAGATATACAGCCTCACGGACTACTCCATGATCCTAAAATTTTCTTTCTGTCTCCAGAAGATACAGCGCCCCCCTCCAGCAGGAAGTAGTAAGAGAAGCTACGCCCAAATTCCCAAATATACCAAGCTGGCTTTAGAGATGGAATTGGCTCACTCCCCCTCTAAACCCAGACATATTGCTCAAAAAAAAAAAAAAATGGTTAAGAGATTCTTGTGTCCCAAATCAGAAGAGCCCTCTGGTGTGGGACAGAGAAAAAACAATATTTTTATTTAAATCAGGTTGATTATAAATACAATCTCTTTCTAAAGAAAAAAAGGGGATAGTTTAGATATGATAGGATGAAAGGGTAGATTAATGAACCTACTTTTAAAGAGTAACAACTTGTTTAAAATGTTTTACATTGCTACAGATTTTAGTTTATTGATACAAGTTTAAACTTAATTTTGTTATACTGTATATATATTTCTATTCTTGTTTGAGGTATTATGTTTATGTAACTCATTTAAAATTGTAATGGATAATTAAAAAATAGATTAATAGTTAGTCATCTATGATAATATTTGTAGCCATGTTAGTTAAGTCTTCTAGGTATACATAGATATATTTCAGATAGATAGGTAGTCTTCAAACACTTCAAAGACCTACAGAATATGGCATTTAAAATGTTTTAAAAATTTAGACTTTTTGGACAGTGAGACATGTCTGCTCCTGACAGCACCGATTTACTTCAGAGAGGAGGATGGGCATCGAAGACACTCCATACGGAGTTTATCTTCACCTTGACAAAAATAGCCATTTGGGCAAGAAACTGTTCTTGCCTGGACTGTCTGATCAACTGGACATGCAGGACCCATACAAAGGTGACCACTGAACTTTGCTTGACAAAATGGTCCTTCAGGTTCCTGCTTTGCAGAGAAAACTGCCAGACATTCTACAGGACACAGAGAAAAGTGAATAAGAGACTCTAGGCCTGTGGGCTGAAGACAGATGCCCCAACTTTACAAGAGAACTTTGAATGACTGTCCAGGCTGCCAGCTGTCTCTGTCTACCCTACAAGACTCCTAAAAGTTGCTTATATCCTTCTCCATTTCTCAGGTAGTAATATATCCTTCTGAGGTCTTTGATGTGGTTAAAGACTAGATACTTACAATTTTCCTTAGTTATAATAAAAGATAAGTTAGATATAAAACCTTAAACTTACAAATATAAGATAGATAGGATCTCTTCTTTAATATTGTAACTGTAATTCTTGCTTGATAATTGTTTTGTTATATGTAATTTTACTATGTTAAAGTTAAAACCTTCCTTTTTAAGAAAAGAAAAGGGGAAGTGCTGTGGGATGGTCTGTATGTCAAGTGTGGTGCTGATTGGTCAGTAAATAAATCACTGATTGGCCATTGGCTAGGCAGGAAGTATAGGCGGGACAAGGAAAAGAATTCTGGGAAGTGGAAGGCGGAGAGAGACACTGCCAGCCGCCATCAGGACAAGGAAGATGTAAGGTACCAGTAAGCCATGAGCCATGTGGCAAAGTAAAGATTAACAGAAATGGGCTAAATATAAGAGTAAGAGCTAGACAATAACAGGCCTGAGCTAATGGCCAAGCAGTTTAAATAATGTAAGAGTCTGTATGTTTATTTTATAAGTGGGCTCTGAGACTGGCGGGACTTGGTGGTGGGAGCTGGAGAGAAATTCTCCAGCAACACTTCCCCCTGGTCTGAGTATGGAGAGCAGATGACCTTCAGCTAAAAATAGAATATGCAAAAAGTATAGACCACAGCTTCCTCATCCTAGATGACTGCATGGACATACACACCCTTAGATTGCTCCCCTACAGAGACCCTCCACCAAGATTAGCTAACCTGATTCCCTATTCACGCTGTATAGTATAAACATGCTAAATATTTAGGCTGCTGGTGTATCTCCATCAAGACAAACAGCCCACCTCATCCCAGAGTTATGTTACTTGTGTCTTTTTTATTTTTAAGATTATAACATAATTATAACATAATTTTCCCTTTCCTTTCCTCCCTCCAAACCTTTCCACATACTTCTTCTTGGGCTCTCCTTCAAATTCATGATCCTTTCTCATTGTTGTTTTACACACACACACACACACACACACACACACACACACTCCCAAATACAAACGTACAACCCGCTCAGTCCATATAATGTTACTTGTATGTATGTTTTCAGGCCCAACCTTTTGGGACCAGATAACCAATTGATATGCTCTTCCCCACAGAAGACTATTTCTCCTACTCTAGTATTCCTTAACTGCTTGTCATTCTTTGTGTAGGGTTGAGGCACCCTCAGCTTGTCAATTGTTGGCCTTAATTCTTGGGTAAATGGACTCCTATTCAGAAAGTCTTTCCTATACCTACATGATGTAGGGTATTGCCTATATTTTATTGTAGCCATTTCAGTGTTTTGGGTTTCTCAATTAGGTCTTTGATGGGTCTGCTTTAATCTCCCATCACTCCCACTTGGGTTTCCAGGACATAGTTACATAGGCTGCAGACATGTAGCCAACAAAAACTTATCTAATTTATGTTTATGTAGCTAGAGTTTTCCTGCCTGCCCCACAGTCAGGACAAATCTCTCTCACCCGCCAGTCCCACAGCCTCAGACCCAACCAAGTAAACACAGAGACTTATATTGCTTACAAACTGTATGGCTGTGGCAGGCTTCTTGCTAACTGTTCTTACAGCTTAAATTAATCCATTTCCATTAATCTATACCCTGCCACATGGCTCGTGGCTTACCAGCATCTTCATATGCTGTTTGTCATCATGGTGGCGGCTGGCAGTGTCTCTATGACTCAGCCTTCCACTTCCCAGCTTTATTCTCCTCCTTGTCCCGCCTACACTTCCTGCCTAGCCAATGGCCAATCAGTGTTTTATTTATTGACTAATTAGCAACACATTTTGCCATACAGAACTTCCCACAGCAGAGCTTTCTATTAAAACAATTTTATGATTTAAATGTAGAGTGTTCCCAATTGGCTCATGTGTTTGAAAACTTGGTCCCTAGTCAGTGGCATTGTTTAGGAAAGTTGTGGAAGTTTTAGTAGGTGGGATCTCACTAGTAGGTGGGATGTCTAAGGGAACAAGCTTTCTAGGGTATTGTCCAGCCCATGTTCTTACCCGAGTGTTCTCTGCTTCCTGATTCTGCTGAGATATAAGAACCAGTGGCCTCAAGCTCTGGCCACCACCAAAACACACCATCATGCCTTCTTTACTTGAAAGACTGCATCTCCTCAAACTGCAAGCTAAAATAAACCATTCCTTTCTTAAGTTGTTTCCATTGGGTATTTTGTCATATCTATGTAGAAAGTAACTATGACAAACATTAACCACATTTCATGAGTTGAAGATTGTGTCCTAAACTTTATATGTAACAATGAAAATCAAAAATTAACTAAGAATTTTTCCCATGATTCATCTATTTCTAAAATTTCACACAGAAAGAGCCTTAGCTTCTTCACCTTACTCCTCTGGAAGGTCTAAGCTCCTTTGCTAGTTTGAAACAAATTGTCACTAGGTCTTCAGAGAGAATGGAATGTGATCACCTTCCATATGGCATCTTCGTTATAATCAATTCTTTACTATTCAAAGTCATACAGTAGCAAGAAATCAGTGTACCATGAACTAAAATTAATATGTTTTCTCTTTGCAAAGCACTGTAGTGAAGTTCAACATAGACACATTTCGCAGTATACTTAAATGTCACTTTTCTCCAGCAGTCCTACAACACATCAATGCTATTTGACTTTTAAACTAATATCAAAATGTTAAAGGACATATAGAAACAGAAAAATAAAATTAACAAGCATGCACCACTAATGTAGAAGGACTGTTACCAAGTTTGAGTCCAGCCTGGGCCATAAAGCAAAACCTTGTGCCATTAGTTAATTAATTTCCAATGCATTAAGCAAATAAAATTGTAAGAATAAATATTGACCAAAAGCTATGATTAATTACAAAAAAATGCCCTTAATTCTGTAGTTTCAGCTTTTTTTATTTCCTCAAAGCAATTTCTAAAACTCTTATGAGTCTAAATACTACCAAGTCCCTTTGTCAGTAAATGCTTATTATATATAGTACCAAATAGTGGGGACTTCTTGCAAAGAGCCTCATCCTTACAAGAGAATCATCTGCTCAGAACATAAACTTATATATAAGAAAAAGAATAAATAAAACTACCATACAATTTACACACAGATCTAGATTTCTACCTACTCAAAAAATGAGGCAGGAAAATTCCTTGAGCCCAAGAGTGTAGCCTAGAATGAGCATCATAGCAAGATCTATAAAATTTTAATCTTACAAAAGGATCCATATCAAGTGTGCCACACACACAAAAAAAAAAAATCAAAAGGGCACATTCAGCATTTACCACTACTTTCCCTTTTGATATTGGTATAACTTCAGTTTTCACACTGGTAAATAATTAAAAGCATGTGAGTCTTGGTAAACAAAATGCATCTTAAAGTGATCACATCACACATTAAAGATGCACAGACAGATCAGCAGATTACTTCCCTGTAATCAGATGTACAGAGACTCCTCAATCATGTTTTGTTACTGAATTTACCAGGTGCATATAAATATGGAGAAATTTTTAATTGCACTAAAATCACATAGATCGGTGTTTTCTGTTAGAATAAGTAAATTCCACTTAAAAACAACAGTTGCTAAGAAAAACTAATTATATTTTAAAAGCTAGTGATGAAAATTATATTTGACAGAATCTATGGCTTGACTAAATTTTAAAATGTACTGGAAATGCACTTCAATGCCAATAAGAAAGTATAGAAACCAATTGCAACAAACAGTGAAAAGTTAGGACAGAGAGTAACCTGAGAAAGTAAAGTTCCTTACTTAATTATACCACTGTAAGATTAAATAAAACAGTATTATAAATTCATTATCAATTAATGTTTGTTTTTGTTATTGATAAAATATTTACAAATGAGTAATGGTTGAATGACGGACAACTACCTAAAGGAAAAGGGCAGGCTCTATTTCAGACTCTTCCAGGGAGCCATGTACTTCCAGAGCTAGGATAACTTACCTAGGAAATCCTCTGTAGAAGACATGAAGACACCCAGGGAAGGGCATTTTTAGAAATCTAACAAAGTAAAAACATGAAGCAAAAAGCCAAAAAACATAATTGTAAGTAGGCTGTATACCTGGTACCTACTGTAGGCACCTGTTACTCTTTGGATATAAGGTTGTATGCAGCTGAGATTCCTCAGAGGCCTAAGAGAGGAAGACATCCATCATGAACATAGCAGAAAAGCAGAATCAGGAAAAACACCTTATGTGTGTGACTTCAAGGTCCAGGCAGGAAATCCACTCAGTTCCTGGCAGGGGCATTAAAGCTGGACACTGATTTTCAGACACAGAAGTCTGTATCTATACTTAACAGGCTTTGCCACCTCATAAAAGGCATGAATGAGTAAATGAGACTGAAGTCTGGGCTTGGGCTGTAATTAAGTAAAGCTGTGCTTCTTTACCTAGTGTAAAAAGTTCTCTGTTTTAAATGCTCCTCAGAACCAGGTGTGGAGGCTTGTACCTGTTATCTCAGCACTCAAGAAGCTGAGATAGGAAGATAAAGAGTTAAGAACATAGTGAGACTGTCTCAAAAACAAAGTAAAATAAATATTCTCCATCGTATTCCAGAGATATTAATTACCTCACCCAATAATATTATCATTATGAAAAGTATTTTGCTTATCCCAATTTTAATAAAATTAACACAATGGGAAACAAGGAAACAAAAATTTATAATTCTTTAGGTACTCAACCTATCACATCATCAGATTTTAAGCACTGGGTAGAAAGAAAAACAATTTACCTTAAAATGTACACTGTCTATTTTAAGAGGGAATCACTATATTTCTGTCAGTTTCAATTTTAGTTAATACTGAATTGTAAATATATCAATAACACAAAGCTTCTACTTTGTAATGTGGAATTCATCTAGAATTTGATTTTGCAATTTATTTAAAATATGAGTATGATCTTGGAATTGCTTCTTGTGGAAGCAGCATACAGGCTTGGTGTAAATGGGTTTCTCCACAGAACTGCTTTCTTATTTGATACATAGCCTAGTTTCTACAGAGACACAGGCAGATGGTGTGGTGGTTCCCTGCAGGCTTTACAGAAGACAGGAAAAACCATCCACAAAGAGACAAGAATAAAACTCAGCTCAGCCCGATTTTATTGTAACCAGCTCTGGACCAGAACTTCAAGAGTCTGGCCAAGATCATTTTACTTTAGCCATATTTAAGCACTGCACAATTTTTTTTGGGGGGGAGGGGTGGTTCTGATAACAATTCAGTCCCAAGTGCACAACAATATAAGACATGTTTACATTGAGATTCTATACAAAGTAAATCTGGCCTCTTTCACTAAGATGGGTACTGTTGACTCAGAGATAGTGCCCAAGATTTAGGGTTATGGGGATTGACTGAGGTAAACATAAAGCCTGTGGATATCAAGTCACTAAGGCTATTGTAAAGTACAAGTGACATCACTCATAAGGATGGATTTTATGGCCTAGAAGCAATGCTCGAGATTTAGGTAGAAAGGGTCTGGTATAAGTAAAAACAAATTCTGGGAGATATAGGCAGAGCCTGTCTCATCAGACAGCAGAGGATCACCAGATTGTGAAACTACATCATTCTTGGCATTCCAGGAAGAACAAGAGCAGCTACACACCTCATTTCATAAGAAATAAGCTATGTGTTTTAACTATTCTGGCTTCTCCAGTGCTTATTTATGTGCACAAGGCCTTTTTAATCTCTACAGATGGATTTACACAGAAAACTGCTAAGCAAAGTCTCTTCATTGCAAGGAACAAGCCCTCTAAAAGGGGTACATTCTTACAGATTTATTTACGTTTCAATGACCTTTACAAAATTATGAAAAACATTGTGTCCTTTTTGTTAATATTTTACACTTCCCAAATATGTCCTACTTTACATAGGAAAAAACAAGCCAGGTGTGGTGGTGCAGACCTTTAATCCCAGCACTCAGGAGGCAGAAGCAGGTGGATCTTTGTGTGTTCAATTCAGCCTCATCTACATATCAAGTCCCAGACCAACGAGGGCTACACAGTGAGACTCTAAGAGAGAGGTGGAGAAAAAGAAGAAAATAAGCTACCCTCTGTTAAAAGAGAGAGTGATAGCTAACACTAGAGAAGTTTAAAAGTCATATAGAAACCTACTATAAAATAACTTAATTGGAGTTACCTTACATAGAGTACAATGCTCCTCCCAGAGCCATAGATTGCCAAATAAGCTCAGTGCTGGATGTTGCATATCTCCCCCTCAAATAGTTGGGGGAAGACCACAAAACAATACAGGTTATTTCTTTTCCCAACATAACTTTCAGGCCCTATTGGTGAAGATACCACATACTTTGGTCACAGGACATGGTGAAATCAAATTAGTATTGACCAAAAAAGCTTCCCTCTGCTGGTTAGCTTTCATAGTACCAGAAAGTGCTATGCAAGCTACTGGGTGAGAAAAATCATCAACATTTTTACCCAGCTATGAACTCTGTGACATATAACAACTGGAGTGGCAAGATATGTGCATGAGTGCAATAGTGCCATAAATGTTTTGGGTTAACCCAAACATTTGAGTTTAAGGACTGCTCCATAAGAGAAAACACATGCCTGGTACTATAAATCTGGCCAAGAACCCATGACTGGGGTGCTCAAAGGCTCCATGGGTAAGTATACTGCTATTACTTTTCTAAATGGACATAATATCAAACTATCACTCAAATTCATTTCTCTATACCCATAGATTAGTGTAGCTCTCAGACCTCATCAGAGACGTTTCTTTGTTTTGTATAGAGTGCTCAACCACAAATGGGACATCTATATCACATACACACACACACACACACACACACACACACACACACACACACACACACACTCTCTCTCTCTAAGGCTTAGGGACCATCAAGGAAGAAGAGACAGAAAGATTCTAAGGCCAGAGGCTGGGAAGGACTGCAGTCTAGATGTGAGTAGAGCCTGCAGTAGTAATGGAAGAACTCCTTTCATCAGCCCTGGAAAGAGCAGCAATTTTTGTCTATCTGCCCATCCAGCTACCAGATTCCTGTATAAATTTGAAGACTACTCAGAACCAGCAAGCAGCGCCCTGCCAGAGTTTTTGCTTCATTTTGTTTTGTGTTATTTTTCATTTTTTGTTTTGTTGACATGGTGGTGGTGGTTTTCTGAGACAGGGTCTCTCTACATAGCCCTGGCTGGCCTGGAACTTGTTGGTAGACCAGGCTGGACTTGAACTCACAGAGATCCACCTACCTCTGCTTCCTGAGTGCTGGGATTAAACACATGAGTTACCATACCTGGCTCTGCCTGAATTTTAATATTGCTGTCATAAGATTCCAACTTCTTTGGTCCATCTACCAGATAGGACATCTTGTAGTAAAGATCTCACCCTGAATCAAGCAAAGGTAATCAAATTCTCAACAAGTCAAAGCCTAAATCAAGCATGTAAATTAGAAGCTAATTTTCTGACCTAACAAAGAAGTTGGTCCTCTTCAACCCTGTTCCTGCCCTCCTTGGCTTTAAGCACTTTCCTTAAAACTAGCTTAGACCTTAGCAACAATTGCGGTCATGTCTGCTTAGCTGCCACCAAGAACTGAAGTCTAGTAGAGGAGACTCTGACTAGGGCTTTCTCTTTTTTCACACTCATGCCCTATTTCCTTAATGTTGTGCTATATCTCTCATCAGTGTCATGTGTAATGTGATCTCTGGATATTATGAATCAGTAGTACTCTGTGTTCTGAAAGTAGCACATAGAATCTAAAGAAGGAGCTGCTGTTCTCGATTATCCTTTCATCTAATTAAAAAGATGACCAAAGCTCATAAAACTACAGCTACCCCAAGAAAAATAAATTCCTTTATTTGAAGGAATGTAACTATGTTGCTTTATTCATATTGGTAGAAATAATTTCTTCTTTTACCTCCCTTATGGTTTTAAAACAAAAATAAAACAGTCTATAATCATAAAATAATATGAATATAAAATAATTCACCTTGAGGTATAAAGACTTGGTATCTAATTTTCAGTTAAAACACATTCTAAACATGTATATCATTACCTTTAACTGCAACTGCAAATACTTCCATTAAACTTATCATTTATGCTGTTTCCAAATCTTTCATCATTATAAAATTTTTTAATAACTGTTGTTTTATGTGAATATCTATAGTCAGTTAATGTAATTTCTTTGTTAGATATGTTTCTTTATCCTTGCTTCCTTTTTTAAAAATCTTAACTCTTCTATATCTCCTTAGCCGGTCCCATGCTGCCAAACAGAAAAATAGTGTTTCAAATGGTCATCTTAGAGATGTGGATGCAGCTCAGTGGTAGAAGTTTTATCCAATTGCAAGCAATAAATGCAGTAAAAGAAAAGGTTAGAAAAAAATGTATTATTGCTTTTATACTAATAAGAATTAGAAAGAAAATATCTTCAATTCCATTGTCTTAAAAATACAAAATGTTTAGGAAATATGTATGTTCTACATGAAAAAAACCATAAAACTCATATTTAAAAAACAAAACAAAACAAATCCTAAGAGCCAGCATGGTGGTGCATGCCCTTAATCTGACAGGAGCAAGCAGACAGGTCTCTGTGAGTTCAAGGAAATTTAGATAAATGAAACTAGATTCCATACTTTTGAATTAGGAGATTTTATTCCATTTAGACTTTCAATAACAAATGATTCATAATTTCACATATTAAAAATAAAACTGGGGGCTGGAGAGTTGGTTCAATGGTTAAGAGCATTTGTTGCTCTTACAAAGAACTTTTGTTCAATTCCCAGCACCCATATGGTGGCTCATAACTCTAGTCCCAAGGTATCTGATACCTTCTTCTGAGGCACATATGTACATGCAGGCAAAACACTCATAGAATAATAATTAATAAATTAAAAAACAAAAACAACTAGGTAATTATATCTAAAATAAGAATAATGAAGTCTTTGTTATTTTGAAATTTTCCGTTAAAGTCAATGTTTTCAAACATGATACTATGCTGTGAATAAATCACTGGAGCAGAACAGAAAATCTAGGAAACAATGTGAATATAGATGGACATGGTAAATCATCAGATTTTAAAGGGAAGGATACTTAATTATGATATTGGTTATCCAACTAGAAGAAAATAAAGCATAATTTATAGTAAATTTAACTAGAAAATATAATTCAAGAGTTTACATTTAGTTTAGTTCCTGTTATTAAACAGAAATAGACTGGAAGCAAAAAATTAAATATATTTGACTGTATAAGCATTATACACTTTTATATAAATATTTAAAACTATAAAAGGCAAAGCTATTTTCAAGACAGACAAGAGGATATGGTCTCTTGCTGTGAGACAATTTGTGAAATAAATAATTCCTGAAGAATTCACATTCATTTAGCCAATCAATATTTATTGCAAGTAAATGTAAAATTATGCAAGTTCTCAGGAAATTTCAGGTAAATATATCTGGTAACTATATACATTTAAATAATTTTTCTAAGAGGAAAACTACAGTGAAGTTCATAACAGACAAAGGATGTCTATGAAGGCATATGGGAAACAATGAACAACCAAAAGAAAAAATGTGATGATGCATTTTCATTTACACCATAAACAAGATTAAAGTATGTTCAGAATGTGAAGGCTCTGTGGGGATAAGTAGACTGGACTTTTGTTTTCTATTTTCATATGAAAAAAGCCTTTGGAAGTCTTGGTTAAGAGAGCATTTGTGAAATAAATAATTCCTGAAGAATTCATATTCATATCAATATTTATTGCAAGTCAGTATGTAAAACTATGCAAGTTCTTAAAAAATTTAGATAAATACATCTGATAACTTGGATAATTTTTCCAAGAGGAAAATTACAGTGTAGTACCAGTCTGATACTCCCTAAAAGGAGAAATAAAATCAAGTTTGGGGTGAAGCAGTACTATCTTTGGATATGTTATCATCTGTCTTTGAGCTACTGTATTTATGGGAAAACAAGCAAAATTCAAGAAAAGTCAAACCTTATGTGAGCATAACTAACAGGGATTTTTTCTTTCTTCCCCAAACCCAAGGCACCATGCACTAGGTTTAGTCATGAAAACTGAAGTTACAGCTATCAGTTGAGAGCTAAGTGGACAAAAGATTAGCTCAGCCTCGGCAGTACATAAAGAGATGGCCTACCAGGTTATCTAGAAAGAGTTTTTAAGGAATCCAAGTAGAACTTTATTTATAACTAGGAGTCATAATAGACTTAACCTGTGCAGAGCAGGACCCCTGGCTGGCCAGCCAAGAATTGCATTTTATACTGTTACTATTAGTGACATATGCTGTCAACATGGGGACAGTTTAACAACCTGACAACACCTACTCTAAGATAAGAAACTGAATAGAGGATGACTTTGCCTAAGGCACACACACTATGGAATAGAAATCAACGTAATTAATGTTGAGAATGTAAGTACCTCAAGAGCAAAGATGTCCTCTATCCCGTTTATGAGTGAATCCTGGTCCTGAGCTATGCCAGGTACAGGATAAGCACGAAAAGAAATGAATAGGTCCTATCTACACCAGAGTCTTCTGCAAACACCACCAATCATTCACCAAAGCCTTGGAGGATGAATATGTCAGATTTCCCAGCAAGAATAAGAGGAATTTGTTACACCTTTAGAAGATGAAATGGTATAGGAAATGCTGGTATAAAAGAAAACTAGCCACTCCCTCTCACAAATCCAACTGCTGTAGCTTCAATTAACTAGAATACCTCACTAGCCATGTGCTTCCTCCTTTTTGGGTAACTGATAATTCTAAACTTGCCACATATATGGAGATAAAAGCCAGTCAGCAATGTATACATTAATGAACAGTCTTGGGTAGTAGCAAATAAAAGGAGGAGGGAGGAAAAATAACACAAAGAAGGGAAAGGGGAAAGAAAACACTGTCTTTCTGTCTAGTGCCCAATTTCAGAAGTTTTAATATTATAATATTTAAAATATAAACACATAAATCACAAGTTTAAAAATGTTCATATTGCTATCCGAGTCAGAGGAAAACTTTAGATAAGGCTTATTGTGCACTCCAGCTGGGTGTAAACAAAGAGCTCCTAATGGAGCACCATAAAAGAAGAAAGTACTGAAGTCTGTGTATGTAAACCTGAAGTGACAAAGAAAAGCACAGAAATCTTGCTCTGCATGGAAATAATGTATGACGCACTGCTTAAGATCTTAGTTTATAATATGATTACAGTTTCAAAACAACAGCAATGGAATACTTCCAGTTCCCACCACATGCTCTATCTCTGAGACCCAACTTGACAAGGCTGCCTCTCCCTAAAACACTGCTGACCATACTCACTGAATAAGACAACACACATTAGACATGTGCTACTAAAGCTTCTACCTGAGAAACATATGTTGATTTTGCTCACATTTCAGAGGCCCAAACAAGTAGCAATACCTGACTTCACATTGCAATGTATTAAAAGCTCCCCCTACCCAAGGATGACACTAAATTTTGGGCATCAGTAAGGAGACATCTTTATCTTGTTTTTTGTATTAAAGAAAAATTTCTCATCATTTAACTATTTTAGGAATAAATATTGATAATCATATATATAGAGAGAGATGAGAGATTTTTTTATACAGGGTCTTATATCCCAAGCTTGCCTGAACTACTTCAACCTCCCAAAGTCTAGGATTATAGATACGTGCCACCATTCCCAACTAAGTAATTATATTTTAAAGCTTGACTCTCTGGGCTCCAGTTTGTCTGAAAAACTACTAAATTTTCTAGATCAGAACTTCTCAATATTGTTTATATGGGGACTATTTGATGTATTGTAGGTATAACATCATACCTGGACTCTACCCCTGAAGGCCAGTTGTGACAAACAAAAAATGTCTCCAGATATTAACAAATATTTTTCTGGTTAATAATCACTGAACTAGCTCTGGGAACCCACAAGCTACTCTGGCCAGGGAAGCAGGTAAACTAGCTGCAGATCTTTACCTCTCCCTCCATCCTCCAAATCTAATCCCCCAGTCTCACCTCCAGATTAGTAGCAGACCTCATGCTGTGGCCTCTCCTCATCTCCCCCCCCCCTTTCTCAAGGAACTAAACAGATCCTGGTGGAATACTCTGCTTTCCTCTCTCTCTTGGACCCCCCTGAAGCCCCAACTTCCAGCCAATCTCCATTCCTAAATTTCAGCTCCCATTACCCAGAAACACATTTTACCTGTAGCCCCCAGTGGCCACAAGTATCAGGACCCCAGAAGAATGTCCTAGCAAGCAATAAATGTCACCACACTCTCCTAAGAACTAGAGAAGAAACAGAAACCAAGGAATAAAATAACCACCCAACAAAAACAAGATCAGATATCAGCATCTAGAATTACAATTTTCCCAATCCCAGATGCCTAAAGCCAATGTAAAAATCACTAACAGCCAGGACAATATCTCTGCAATAAAGCCCAACAACCCTAATACACCAAGCCCTGAGTATTCCAACATAGCTGAAGCATAAGAAGAAGAGCTTCAAAGAGCCTTTATGGATATGATAGAGATACTTAGGGAGAAAATTAATAAATAGCTTTTTAAAAAATCTATGAAAAAATAAAAAGTGGAAGGAAATGAATAAAACCATTCAAGACATGAAACTGGAAATAGAATCAATAAAGAAAACTCACACTGAGGGAATTCTGGAAATGACAATTTTAGGAACTGGAACAGGAACCACAGAGGTAAGCGTCACCAACAAAACACAAGAGATGGAAGAGAGAATCTCAGGCATTGAAGACATGATAGAGGAAATGGATACATTGGCCAAAGAAAACGTTAAACATAAAAAATTCCTGGCACAAAACATCTAGGAAATCTTGGATATTATGCAAAGACCAAATCTAAGAATAATAGGAATAATAGGAATACAGGAAAGAGAAGAAACCCAGGTCAAAGGCACAGAAAATACTTTCAACAAAATCATAGAAGAAAATTCCCATAACCTAAAGAAGGAGATGCCTATCAAAGTACATGAAGCATACAGAATACCAAATAGACTGGACCAAAAACAACAACAACAACAAAAAGTCCTCTCAGTACATAATAATGAAAACACTGAAGTGTAGCTAAAGTTTTCCTGGTTCTGTTCAGCTCTTGCAGCCCTGTGGCCACTTGGACCAAAGTAAACACACAGAGACTTATATTACTTATAAACTGTATGGCCGTGGCAGGCTTCTTGCTCTCTAGTTCTTATATCTTAAATTAACCCATTTCCATAAATCTATACCTTGCCACATGACTCGTGGCTTACCAGTATCTTACATGTTGCTTCTCATCACAGTGGGTGGCAGCATCTCCCTCTCAGCCTTCCACTTCCCAGAATTCTCCTCTCTGCTTGTCCCGCCTATACCATACTTCCTGCCTCGTTACTGGCCAATCAACGTTTTATCAATCAATAACTACAACACATTTTCATAGCATAAAGAAAGACATTCACAGCACTTCTCCTTTTCTTTTTTTCAAAAAGGAAGGTTTTTAACTTTAACAATAGTAAAATTACATATAACAAAACAATTATCAAGCAAGAATTATACTATTTAGTCTATTTGTATTTGGCAAAATTAAAGAAGATATCCTATATTTGTGAGTTTAAGGTTTTATATCTAACTTATCTTTTATCATAACTAAGAAAATTATAACTATCTACTCTTCAACTACATCAAAGACCTCAGAAGGATATAATATTAACTGAGAAATGGGAGAAGGACACAAGCAACTTTTGGGAGTCTTGTAATAGTAGACAGAGACAGCTGGCAGCCTGGACAGTCATCCAAAGTTCCTTTGTAAAGTTGGGGCATCTGTCTTTAGCCCACAGGTCTAGAGTCTCTCAGTCACTTGTATCAGTAAGCCACGAGCCACATGACAACTTATAGATTAATAAAAATGGGTTAATTTAAGATATAAGTACTAGATAACAAGAAGCCTGCCATGGCCATACAGTTTATAAGTAATATAAGCTTTTGGGTGATGTGTAGCTAGAGTTTTCCTGCCTGGCCCACAGTCAGGACAAATCTCTCTCACCTGCCAGTCCCACAGCCTCTCAGACCCAACCAAGTAAACACAGAGATTTATATTGGTTACAAACTGTATGGCCGTGGCAGGCTTCTTGCTAACTGTTCTTACAGCTTAAATTAATCCATTTCTATAAATCTATACCTTGCCATGTGGCTCGTGGCTTACTGGCATCTTCACATGCCGTTTGTCATCGTGGCGGCTGGCAGTGTCTCTCTCACTCAGCCTTCCACTTCCCAGCTTTATTCTCCTCCTTGTCCCGCCTACACTTCCTGCCTAGCCAATGGCCAATCAGTGTTTTATTTATTGACTAATTAGCAACACATTTGCCATACAGAACGTCCCACAGCACTTCCCCTATTTTTTTTTTCAAAAAGGAAGGTTTTAACCTTAACAAAGTAAAATTACATATAATTTGGGAATTTGGACGTAGCTTCTCTTACTACTTCCTGCTGGAGGGGGGCGCTGTATCTTATGGGGAAACAAAGAAAATTTTAGAATTATGGAATAGTCCATGAGGGTGTATCGTCTGAGCCAGTTGCCTTCAAATCGTTCTGGATGTTGGATCATTTGGGCCATGGTGTCATCGGAGACCTTCAGGGGGTCTTGGCTGGTCAAATCTGATGTATCTTAATCTGGAACAAATCCATAACCTTTGGCTTTCTGTGGGAACAAAAGCAGAGTCTCCTTTCCAAAGCAACATATCCTTATATCCAAATTTTGAAGTCAAGGTACCTTTAAAATATACATTTTGGCATAACTCAACAGCTTTTACAATCAAATGTTTTTCTGCAGTTAAAAATCCCCAAAACAACACATTCCAGATTCTCTGTGTAATATCCATTTTTATGTGGCTTATTTTTTATACTACCTTTACTGTCTCTTTAAAGACTTTATTTTTAAAAACTATTTATTTCTTTATGTAACTGTATATATTCCTTTTTCTTTCTCTTTCAAGCCTATGTACATTTTTACACACATTGTAAACTATTACATCTGAATCTGTCTTATTGTAAATCTATTGCCTTAAACTGCAGCAGCTGTGGCTGCTGGCTCTGCCCACCTCAGCTTCCCAACATGGCGGTGGTAGTTTACCACCAGCTCTGGGAGCTATCATGGGTCTATGCTTTTATCCAAGCAGCATGTAGCCCAGAAACCTCTTTTTTTGTTTTGTACTAGCAAAGTCTAAATCCACCATGCAGCTTAATGTGCCACTTGCAGAGGCCTCATTCCTGCCATACTGCAGGTCGAGCACGCACGCTAGGAACCCACCAGTAGCTCAAACCGGCAGCTGCCGCTCATTTGAGAGAGACAATTAGGAACTGTTTTTAGCTCCGTTTTAGAATCTTTTTTCTCAGGTTTTAGGTGCAAACTCTTGCCACCACGTTGGACGCCATTTGTAGCTAGAGTTTTCCTGCCTGGCCCACAGTCAGGACAAATCTCTCTCACCTGCCAGTCCCACAGCCTCTCAGACCCAACCAAGTAAACACAGAGATTTATATTGGTTACAAACTGTATGGCCGTGGCAGGCTTCTTGCTAACTGTTCTTACAGCTTAAATTAATCCATTTCTATAAATCTGTACCTTGCCACGTGGCTCGTGGCTTACTGGCGTCTTCACATGCCGTTTGTCATCGTGGCGGCTGGCAGTGTCTCTCTCACTCAACCTTCCACTTCCCAGCTTTATTCTCCTCCTTGTCCCGCCTACACTTCCTGCCTAGCCAATGGCCAATCAGTGTTTTATTTATTGACTAATTAGCAACACATTTGCCATACAGAACATCCCACAGCAGTGATGTTATAAGTGGGCTGTGGGACTGCAGGAGCTTGGAAACTTCAGCAACACTAAAGAATAGAACAAAGAAAGACTATGAAAAGCTGTAAGGGAAAGAAACCAAATGACATATAAAGGCAAACCTATTAGAATTATACCTGACTTCTCAATGGAGACTCTAAAAACCCTAAAGGCCTATACATACATGCTGCAAACTCTTAGACACCACAGATGCCAACCCAGACTACCCAGCAAAACTTTCAATCATCATAGATGGAAAAAATAAGACATCTCATGATAAAACCAAATTTAAGAAATATCTATATACAAACCCAGCCCTTTAGAAGGTGCTAGAAGGAAAACTCCAAACTAAAGAGGTTAGCTACTCCAAAGGAAACACAGGTAATAATTACTCCCAGACCAGCAAACCAAAGCAGAGGAAGCACACAAACACACACACACACACACACACACACACACACACACACACACACACACTACCACCACCAACAACAACAGCAACAAAAATGACAAGAATCAACAATCACTGGTCATTGATATCTCTCAACATCAATGGTCTCAATTCCCCAATAGAAAGACACAGACTAACAGAATGGATGCAAAAATAAGATCCATCCTTTGCTGCATTTAAGAAACACATCTTAACATCAAGGATAGCTATCTCCTCAGGATAAAATAATGGAAAAAGATATTCCAAGCAAATGAACCTAAGAAGCAAGCTGATGTAGCTATTTTAATAACTGAAAAAAAAAAAAAAACAGAGTTCAAACCAAAACTAATCAGAAAAGATAGGGAATGGCCCTCCACACTCAAAGGGAAAGTCCACCAAGAGGACACTGAAATTCTTAACATCTGTTCATCACACACAAAGGCACCCAAGTTTGTAAAAGAAACACTACTACAGCTTAAATCACACAGTGATAGTGGGAGGAAGACTCTATTAATCCGCCCTCACCAATAGACACGTCATCCAGACAAAAACTAAACAGAGAAATGCTGGAGCTAACTAACCTTATAAATCAAATGGACCTAATACACATCTATAGAATACTTCACTCAAACACAAAAGAATATACTTTCTTCTCAGAACATCTTGGAACTTTCTCCAAAATTGAACACAAAGTCAGACACAAAGCAAGTCTCAACAGATACAATAAAATTTAAATAACTCCATATGAGACCACCACAAGTTAAAGCTGGATATCAACAATAAGAGAAACAACAGAAAGCTCTCAAACTCATGGAAACTGAACAACTCTCTACTAGATTAAAAGTGGGTCAAGGCAGAAATTAAAAAGACTTTCTAGAATTGGATGAAAAGGAATTCACAACATAGCTGAAAGACCCTAGCCCTTCAGGCTTACACCCCCAAGCCTCAGAAAGAGAGAAACTTCAAGCACCAGGAAATGAGAAACTAAAAATCTAGTTCCCAGGGCAACCTGACTCAGCCACTACTCAATCACCCCTGTAACAATATCACAATGTAAAAAGATTTCTGTTAAGAGATGTGCTCAACTGTGACTGGGATAGTTGCAGGTGTTCCAGGAGGGACCACCGTGACCTGTATGTAAGCTCCACTCCTGCCCTGATACCCCCCTTGAGGTTTACGTAACTGTACCCCCTCTGTGATCACCCTGTGATCAGACCACGAAATTGTATGGGAATTGTAATCTTATGGCTTTTATGGGTTTTTCCTTTAAAAGCACCCATGTGTCTACAGTAAGATGCGGCCCTTGCTCTTAGGAGCAAAGTTTGCCCTTCTATATAGAAGCTTAATAAATCCTCGTGCTGTTGCATCAACTGGACTGGAGTCGGAGTTCTTGGGGTGCCCACTTGAGACCCTAAACTTTGGGGTCCAACAATACCCAAATTTATGGGACACAATGAAAGTGCTTTTAAGAGGCAAGTTCTTAGCACTAAGCACCTACATAAAAAGAAATTAAAAAGAAAGTATAGAGATATCATACTATTAACTTAACAGAACACCTAAAAGCTCTAAAACAAAAATTCACATCCAAAAGAAGTAGATGGCAAGAAATTATCTAACTTGGGGCTGAAATCTATAAAATAGATTTCAATTTTGGACAAAGTTCCAAAAAATACAAAGAATCAATGAAATGAAGAGTTGGTTCTTTGGGAACACAAATCCTTATCCAAATTAAATAAAATACAAAGAGAGAAGATCCAAATTATCAAAATTAGAAACAAAAAATAGGACATAACAACAGACACTGAGCAAATCTAGAGAATAATAAGGATATACTTTAAAAACTTGTGCTCCACCAAGTTGAAAAATCTAAAAGAAATGAATAATTGTCTTGATATGCACCATTTACCAAAGTTAAATCAAGATCAGATAAGCAATTTAAACAGGTCTGTAACTCCCAGTGAAATAGGTACAGTCATTAAAATCTTCAAACCAAAAAAAAAAAAAAAAAAAAAAAAAAAAAAAGGCCAGGGACAGGTGGTTTTAGCAAAAAAATTCTACCAGACTTTCAAAGAAGAGTCAAAACTCCTCAAATTAGTCCACAAAATAGAAACAGAGGGAGCACTGCTCAATTCATTTAATGAGGCCACAGTTACCTGATACCCAAACCACATAAAAACCCAACAAAGAAAGAGAATTATAGGCCCATTTTTCTTACGAACATAGATGTAAAAATACTCGATAAAATACTTGCAAACTGAATGCAAGAACACGTCAAAAAGATCAGCTATCATGATCAAGTAGGTTTCATCCCAGAGCAGGGATGGTTAAACATACATAAATCAATAAGCATAATCTACCATATAAAAAAGCTAAAAGACAAAAGCCATATGATCATCTCAATAGTTGCATAAAAGGCCTTTGACAAAATCCAACACTCCTTCATGATTAAAGTCCTGGAGAGATTAGAGATTGGAGGGACATACCTAAACATAATAAAGGCAGTTTACAGGAATCCCATAGGCAACATCAACTTAAATAGAGAGAAACTCAAAGCAATTCCACCAAAATCAGCAACAAGACAAGGTTTTCCATTCTCTCCATATCTAATCAATATAGTAATTAAATCTTTTTTTTTAATCCTTAAGAAATTAATTTATAATAATCAGGGTAAGACAGTCATTCATTTTTAATGTAACATAGAAGACACTGAGATCCCACTGTGCTAAGTGGACACAGGATTAGGAAGCCGTGGCACTCCTGACATTACGGGAAAGACAATTCTTTGATGGGGGAAGCTTTCCAATGTAGGGTGCTTAGGAGCACCCCAACCTCTGTACAATGATGTCAGTAGTATCCCTAAGTCACGGTACTGAAACTGTCTCTTCATGTTGACAAACATCCCTAGGGGCAGAACTGGAAAGTACTGGTTTCCAGGACTACAAGAAAAGAAATACAACTGCCAGCTATGATTCCACTGTAGAGTCAATGGTGATGCAGTAGAGTTACATTCCAGTTTTGATTCAAATACACATCATGGCTAGAACTAGGTGAATTATACTAGTGTTTGTCTGACAGTGAGCGACCTAATACAACAGTCACATAACACCTGTGACAAATAAGCCCCGGAAACATGGCTCTCTTTGGTGAGGGATGGCATTAAGTACAAAAAAGCACTGTATTTTGAAGAATTCATATGGAAAAAGTAAATCTCTCAGCATCTTTATATTAATTAAGCTATCTGGGTTTACTTACTGGATGAAATACAGTTTAAACCAATTTTACCTGTTCATTTTATGGTTTTGAAGTATAGCTACTAAGAAACTGTACATATGTGATTTGTATTGCAATCCATTGAATGGCACGTGTCTAGATGTGACATGATTTAATACTATTCCTTAACAGAATCAACCTTGAGTTTCTCGGGCCACAGAGAGGCCAGCCCGAGAGGTCCGATCATAACTCCTTGTGGAGCTGCAGAGGCTCTTCCGCTTCTTTCGGCCAGTTACTCTTGATCCAGCGCTTTACCCTGAGCGTTTCAACCGGCTGTTGATTTACCTCCCTGTGGCTGCTCAGCACTCTCCCACACCTCTGCTTCATTCACACACTCCGGAACTTTCTTTGCAGAAGCTTGAGATGTAGGAGCATCCATCATACTTAGAAAATCAAAAGCTGGAAGAGGAGGCTTCCATTCCTGAGCCGATGAAATCGTGAGAGATTAGAAGCGGGACTAGTACTTAAATCTTAACTAGAGCAATAAGACAACTAAATGAGATCAAGGGGATACAAATTGGAAAGGAAGAAGTCAAAGTATCTTTATTTGCAGATGATATGATATACATAAGTGAACGGAAAAATTTCACCAGGAAACTCCCCACAGCTGATAAACACTTTCAGCAAAGCAATTGGATACAAGATTAACTCACAGGGCTGGAAAGATGGCTCAGCAGTTAAGAGCACTTGCTGCTCTTCCAGAGGAGCAGAGTTCAATTCCCAGCACCCACATGACAGCTCACAGCTGTCTGTAACTCCTGTTCCAGGGTATCTGATTCCTACATACAGACATGCTTGCAGGCAAAACACCAATGTATATAAAATAAAAATAAATGAATTATTTTAAAAAATTTTTAAAAGATTAACTCAAAATATCATTAGCCCTTCCAAAATACAAATGATAAATGGTCTGAGAAAGAAATCACAATAGACTCAAATAATATAAAATATTTTGGAGTAACTCTAACCAAGCAAGTGAAATACTTGTATGATAAAAACTTTGAGTCATTGAAGAAAGAAATTGAAGAAGACAGACACCAGAAGAATGAAAGGTCTCCCATGCTCATGGATCATTAGGATTAGTATAGTAAAAAATGGTCATCCTATTAAAAGCAATCTACAGATTCAATGCAATCCCTATAAGAATTCCAACATAATTCTTCACAGACCTTGAAAGGACATATGGAAACAAACAAAAAAACAACAAAACAAAACAAAAAACAGGATAGCTAAAACAATCCTGAATTGCAAAAGAACTGCAGGAGATACCACTATTCTTGACCTCAAATTGTACCATACAACTATAGTAATAAAAACAGCATGGTGTTGGCACAAAAATGGACAGGTTGATCAATGAAATCAACCAGACATAATGCCATGGAATATTCCTTCTGTATGCTGTGTGAATATATGTCACTATGATTGGTTTAATAAACAAACTAAATGGCCAATAGCTGAACAAGATAAAGTTAGGTGGGAAAGCCAAACTGAGAATGATGGGAAGAAGGATGGAGTCAGGAGTCACCAGCCAGATACAGAGGGAGCAGGAGATGAACTTGTCATGCTAATAAGGGAATATGGATTAACTTAAAATATAAGAGCTAGTTAGTAATAAGCCTGAGCTTTTGGCCAAGCACTTATAGTTTATAATAAGCCTCAGTGTGTTTATTTGGGAGCAGGTGATCAGGACAGAAAAACTCAGCATAAATCAACTACAACATAAATCTACACACCTATGGACACCTGACTTTTGATAAAGAAGCCAGAAATATATAGTGGATAAAAAACAACATCTTCAACAAATGGTGCTAGTCAAACTGAATGGCTCTAGGCAGAAGGATGCAAATAGATCCATGTTAATCACTGCACAAAACTCAACTCCAAATGCATAAAGAACCTCAACATAAAACCAGATACACAGAACCTGATTAAAGAGAAAGTGGGGAATATCCTTGAACTCACTGGCACAAAAAAAAAAAAGACTTTCTGAATAGAACACCATTAGCACAGGCACCATGATTAACAATAAGTGGGACCTCATGAAACTGAGAAGCTTCTGCACAGCAAAGGGCACCCTCATTCAGACAAAGCAGCAGCCTACAGAATGGGAAAAGATGTTTACCAACTACACATCTAATAGAGAGCTAATATCCAAAATAGATAAAGAACTCAAGAAACTAGATATCAATAAAACAAATAATCCAATTAAAATTAAAAACAAAAAATTTTCAATAGAGGAAATTCAAATGGCTGAGAAACACTTAAAATGTTCAACATCCTTAGCCATCAGGGAAATACAAATCAAAAATATTTTGAGATTTCATCTTACACCTATCAGAATGGCTAAGATCAATAAAACAAGTGACAGTTCATGCTGGCAAGGATGTGGAACAAGAACACTCCTCAATTGCTGTTGGAAGTGAAAACTTGTACAGCCACTATGGAAATCAATACGTCTATTCCTCAGAAAGATGGGAATAGATCTACTTCAAGATCCAACTACACCACTCTTTAGCATATGCCCAAAGGATGTTTCATCCTACCACAGAAACACTTGTTCAACCATGTTCATTGCTGCTCTCTTCATAACCGTCAAGGTTGGAAACAACCTAAATGTTCTTCAATAGAAGAATGGATTAAAAAAAAAAAGTGGAACATTTACACAATGGAGTGTTATATTGCTCAGCCGTTTAAAAGAATGACATCATGAAATTTGCAGGCAAACAGATAGAACTTTAAAAAAATCATTCTGAGTGAGGTATCCCAAACCCAGAAAGACAAATATGGTATATGTTTGCTTATATGTGGATATTAGCTGTTAAGTCAATGACAACCAAGCTACTACAATCCATAGAACCACAGAGGGTAGTTATAGAGTAAGGGACTAAAGGGGACAGATAGCTCTTGTTAGGAAAAGGAAATAGAATAGTAGATATGGATGGATGGAGAAGGCTGGAACAGGAGGATCAAGTGGGGAAGGAGGAGAGAGGTGTGAAAGAGGGAATATGGGAAGAGACCGCTAAAATTAAGGACCCATTTGAAGGGTAGTATGGAAACCTAATTCAGTAGAAGCTTCTGAAAATATATACATATACAAAGGTGATCTAAAAGAAATCGCCACAAAATGGAGGAAATAGGGTCCTAACTGGCTCTCTCTTGCCACCAAACAAAGCTTCAAGTATCAGGACTGGGTTACATCTAACTGAGTTGTTGGCCAAAGGGTCCCATAGGTATCCCCAAACAACCCAGGCTGCTACCAAGACAAGAGGCTGCTCTCCACAAACTGACAGCAAGGTCTCATTGCTGAAGAGAGCACCTAAACTCAGTGAAAATGGAGAAGTTGAGCTGATGCCTACATAGAGCCTTCACCCCTACATTCTAGCATCTTTAGTGTGGGAACATATTCAGCACACTACCAAGAAACACATAAACAAAAATCTTTGATTCACAATGCTGTCCTCCCTGCAGGACATGCTAGTGCAATGGTGGTACCAAGCTTGTGGGAGTAACCAACCTGATTTGACTTAAAGCCCACTCCACAAGATGGAACCCATATCCAATACTACTCCAGTGACCAAGAACCAGAGACCTAGGATAAAACCAAATGCTACTGATCTTACAACAACAGTAGTGATAAAATGACTCCTAAGGATATTCTGCTACACTCATAGATCAGTGCCTTGTTCAGCCAACATCAGAGAAGCTTCCTCCTGCAGCAGATAGAAACAAAAACAGAGACCTACAGCCTGACATTTTGAAGAGAGAGAAAGAGGCAGAGATATAGACAGAGACAGAGAGAGACCTTGGAACACTTAGTGCTAAATGGGAGGTCTCCATCTAATCCTTCCCTTCAGGGCTCTGAAAACCCCACCAAAGAGGAGGCAGAAAGAGTTTAAGACTCAGAGGGAATGGTGGACACCAGGAGAAAAGGGCCTCTAAATCAACATGAGTAAAGCTCATATGCTGTGGGATGGTCTGCATGTCAAATTACTCTGATTGATCAATAAATAAAATATTGATTGGCCAGTGGCTGGGCAGAAGTATAGGCGGGACTAACAGAGAGGAGAAAAGAAAGAACAGGAAGGAGGAGGGAGTCACTGCCAGCTGCCGCCATGACAAACAGCATGTGAAGATGCCGGTAAGCCACAAGCCACGTGGCAAGGTATAGATTTATAGAAATGGATTAATTTAAGCTATAAGAAAAGTTAGCAAGAAGCCTGCCACGGCCATACAGTTTGTAAGCAATATAAATCTCTGTGTTTACTTGGTTGGGTCTGAGCGGCTGTGGGACTGGCGGGTGACAGAGATTTGTCCTGACTGTGGGCAAGGCAGGAAAATTCTAGCTACACTCATGAACTCACAAACACTGAGGCAGCATGCACAGGGCCTGCATGAGTCTGCACCAGGTCCTCTGTGTATATATTATGGCTTCCAGATTAGTGTTTTTATGGGATTCCTGAATGAGTGAACAAGTGGATCTCGGATTCTTGTGCCTTCTCTTGGCCTCTTTTTCTTCTGTTTGTTTATCTTATCTAACTCAGATGTAACAGTTTTTGTTTTACCTTATTATATTTTATTTTGTTATACTAAAAATAAATAAATAAATAGTTCTTTAAAAAAGGAAAGAGAATCACTGGATTGGATGATCTCTAATGTCACATACAATTCTAAATTCCAGTGATCTCTGCTCAAATTGATAAGACTATTTGCAAAACTTTACTCACACATTATTAAGACAGACCAAAGAGTTCGAGCCAAACAAGCATCTTCCGTATCCAGAGGGCCTAGTCCAGTTCCATGGGGGCTCCACAGCCACTAGTCCACAGTTCATGGGCTTCCACTAGTGTGGCCGGTCATCTCTGGATGTCCTCCGATCATGATTTCAACGTCCCTTGCCTGCAGAATCTCTCTTCTCTCTCATCAATTGGATTCCCGGAACTCAGCCTGGTACCTGGCCATGGATCTCTGTATCTGCCTCCATCAGTCACTGGACAAAGGCTCTATGATGACAGCTAGATTATTTGCTAGGCCAGTCACCAGAGTAGACCAGTCCAGGCACCCTCTGGACCACTACCAGCAGTCCAAGTTGGGGTCATCCTTGTGGATTCCTAAGAGCCTCCCCAGCACCCTGCCTCTTACTATTCCCATGATGTCCTCATCTATTATGGTATCTTCTTCCCTGCCCTCCCACTCTGTCCCTGTTCCAGCTTGACCCTGCCATTTCCCTATGTTCTCATCCCCCACTCCTCACCCTCTGCCACCCCCCACACACACACCTAGTCTGTTCATGTAGATCTCATCCACTTCTCTTTCACAGGGTCACCCATGTGTCCCGCCTAGGGTCTTTCCCTGTTAGCCAGCCTCTCTGGAGTTGTGGCTTGCACTCTGGCCATCCCTTCCCTCACATTTAGTATCCACTTATGAGTGAGTACTTACTATGTTTGTCCTTCTGAGTCTGGGTTACCTCACTCAAGATGATATTTTCTAGTTCCATCCATTTGCCTGAAATTTTCATGATATCATTGTTTTTTACTGCTGAGTAGTACTCCATTGTGTATATGTGCCACATTTTCTTTATCCATTCTTCAGTTGAGGGGCATCTAGGTTATTTCCAGGTTCTTGCTATTATGAATAATGTTGATATGAACATAGTTGAGCATGTGGCCTTGTGGTAAGGTTGAGCATTCCTTGGGTATATGCCCAAGAGTGGTATAACTGGGTCTTGAGGAAGACTTATTCCCAATTTTCTGAGAAACCACCATACTGATTTCCAGAGTCGCTGTACAAGTTTGCATTCCCACCAACAGTGGAGGAGTGTTCCCCTTGCTCCACATCCTCTCCAACATAAGCTGTCTTCAGTATTTTTGATCTTAGCCATTCTGACAGGTGTAAGATGGTATCTCAGAGTTGTTTTGATTTGCATTTCCCTGATGACTAAGGATGTTGAGCAATTCCTTAAATGCCTTTCAACCATTTGGGGGATCATCGGGATCTGTCCCTGGTCTACGGGCAGGCTTCTGGGAATCTGCTGCCTGAAGTGTGACACCTTGCACAGCCTTGGTGCAGTGGGAAGGGGCTTGGATCTGCCTAGGCTCAGTGTGCTGGGCTCTGCTGACTCCCCATGGGAGACCTTGATTTGGGGGATATGGGGATGCAGGGTGGCTTGGGAAAGAGGGCTGGAGGTGAGAGGAGGGAGGAGGGGGGATCTGTGGATAGTATGTGGAGTGAGTAGAAAATTTCTTACTAAAGAAAAATGAAAAAAAAACTCACAAAAAAAAAAAAGAACCAGCGATGACTGGAGATATTTTTTTTAAAAGAAGAAAATATAAAAATGTGAGGTTGGAGATTCTTTTTAAGCAGCTAAAGATGGACTCGGGCTTTGTCACCCAGAAAATCACTTCTGTTTAAATAAAATTATCCTCTTATATTAAAAAAAAAAGACAGCCCAAGTGAATAATAACTCTATTTGTCCCTTTGTAAATAAGACTTCATCTCCTATAAATGCAAATCCATGAGTTGCATAAAAATTCTGTAACCTCTGAAGAACATGAAAATGAGAAAATGATATTCTTATAGAAAGTAAAGAACAAAATCTCTTTCTATAAGTAATCTTTAGGCTCTGCCCCAAGGAGATTTTATTCATAAGTGGTTACGACATTTTCATTTACTAAATTATATCCTGCGCTATTTCAGAAGTATTTGAGACAGCTTATAAAGAGGCATATACAATGAAATGGAAAACAAATAACAGAATAAGAGAAACAGAAAAAAGGAAAGATTCTAATCTCGAATATTAAAACCATTTTTGTGATGAACACACTGATAATTGGGTCCTGTGACCTAAAATTCATTTTGCTGCTTGCCTCCTGTGTCAGATTATTTCCTAGAGTGTTGACGGATTCATTTTTGTCTTTGCAGGTACCTTTCTCTTTAACTATCGAGAATGTTAGTAAAAGGATTTTCTGAATCCAGACTGCAAAGTTCCCTTTTAATCTTCATCACTAAGGAAAGGAGAGAGGGACAGGTTCTATTTGATTTTTTTTCTAATCATTCCAATTTTGTCTCTATAACAAATATCATAATATTTTATTTAGTAGCAATGAATTCTCCTACTCCATTTGCTTTTCTCTCCATGCAGAAAATTTTGCAGTCTAAAATATTGACCAGTTCAGTGTCAAAAAAAGACAAAAGAAACAAAGATAGGGTATATGATTATAAACTGCTTTGATTCTTTTCCTTTTAAACCATATAGTCTGGTTTATCTCCAATTCACATATGAAAATAAGAGATTGTTCCCACTAATGAGAATTGCAGAAATAATAGCCTGGCTGTCAAAACTTTAAAGATTAAAAAAAAATACAATAGTAAGTCAATACAAGTGATAAATGTAATATATTCTGTATATTATTAGGATAATTAACACAAACAATTATATAAGATAAATCTGCAAACTTTGGTGATGCTTTTTTCCCCCCCGCTCAGATAAAGTTGAATGCAGCCTGACATACCTCCTTTATCTTCCAATCATGTCATGTGGAATATTCAACCTCCAAGTTCATTTTAATAAGGTTCCCTTACCTGTCCCTGGACTACCTCCTGACATTAGAATGCTCATTCTAATTCAACAGAAAGGAAAATTAAGATACATAAAAGAGAAACATGAAGTATTTCAAGAGCACTAGAAACCATGTCCAAAAGACATTACCAATAGTACTTTAACACTTGGAAAAGCAATTTTATTACATTTATTTGTGTGTATGTGTGTGTGCATGTATGCCCGAGTGCCATACCCAAACACAAAGATCAGAGGATAACTTGCAGGCTTGCTTTCCACTGTGTGGTCTCAGGGACCAAACTCAGGTTGTCAGGCATGGTAGAATTTTATGGAGAGAATTATCTCACTGACACCCATTCCAATTTCTTTAAAATGGTCCTTCTTTCCAGCAGACAAGAATATTTTAAAAACTGCATAACCCTTTACTTAACAGCTAATACCCACTTATAAGTGAGTACATATTACTTTTTGTCTTTCTGGGTCTGGGTTACCTCACTTGGAATGATTTTTTTCTAGTTCCATCCATTTGCCTGCAAATTTCATGATGTAATTTTTCTAACAGCTGAGCAATACTCCATTGTGTAAATGTATCACGTTTTCTTTATCCAAACTTTGGTTGAGGGACATAGGCTGTTTCCAGTTTCTGGCTATTATAAATAACGCTGCTATGAGCATACTTGAGCAAATGTCTTTGTGGTAGGAAGGAGCATCTTTGAGTATATGCCCAAGAATAGTTAGCTGGGTCTTGAAGTAGATCAACTCCCAGTTTTCTGAGGAAGCACCACACTGATTCCCCTTGTTCCACATCCTCACTGGCATGAGCTGCCATTTGTTTTATTGATCTTGGCCATTCTGACAGGTGTAAGATGGAATCTCAAAGTAGTTTTTGATTTGTGTTTCCCTGATGGCCAAGGATGTTCTTGGTCATTTGAGATTCCTCTAATGAGAATTCTCTGTTTAGATCTATAGCCTAGTTTTAAATTGATTATTTGGGGTTTTTTTATGTCTAGTTTCTTGAGTTCTTTATATGTTTTGGATATTAGCCCTCTATCAGATGTGGAGTTGGTGAAAATCTTTTCCCATTCTGTAGCCTGCCAAAGGACTACAACCCACACTACAATCCAGAACCAGAGAAGCTAAGTAACAAGAAGGGCTCTAGGAGGAACACATGGATCTGCCTAAGAAGGGGAAATAGAATAGATTTTGTGGGTAGACTGGGGACTGGTGGCGATGGGAACAGAAGGGGTCAATTGGGAGAGAGTATGGGGACAGACAACTGGAATAGGTGGCCATTTAGGGGCAATGTGGAAACCTAGTACAGTGGAAACTTCCTGGAACCTATGAGGGTGACCCTAGTGAGAACTCCTAGTAATGGAGGATATGGATCCTGAACCAGCCATCTTCTGTAACCAGGCTCCCAGTAGTGGGCCTGGGACATCAACTTTGCCACAAAACCTTTCACCTACAACCTGTCTTGCTTGCAAGATATGCTGGGGCAATGGTAGCCCAGAGCTTATAGGAATGGCGAACCAATGACTGGTCTAATTTAGGCCCAAGCCACTAAAGGGAGCCCATGCCCAACACTGCTTGGATGGCTCAGAGACCTAGGATAGATCCAAGCATTGCTAACCAATAAATAAATAAATGTCAATGAAATTATCCCTAATGATATTCTGCTATCCTCACAGATCAGTGCCTAGCAGAATCATCATCAGAGAGGATTCCCTCCAGCTGCTGATGGGAACAGATACAAAGACCCACAGCCAAACATTAGACAGACCTCAGGGAACTCAGAGGAAGAGGCAGAGGAAAGATGGTAGGAGCCAAAAGGGTCAAGGATACCATGAGAACATGGTCCACAGAATCAACCAAGCAGGGCCCATAGGCTCACAGAAACTGAAGCTGCAATCATGGTGCCTGCATGAGTCTGCACTAGGTCCTCCACAGACATGCTGTGGTTGTTTAGCTTGGGTTTTCTGTGGGATTCCTAACAGTGGGAGTAAGGGTGTCACTGACTCTTTGGCCAACTCATGGGACCCTTTTCCTCCTACTGAGTTGCCTCATAGTCTTATTGTATCACTGTGAGGCCTGCTCTTTTCTGAAGGAAAACAGAGAAACAGTGGATCTGAGAAAGAAGGGAGGTGGGAAGTACTGGGAGAAATGGAGGGGACACCACAGTCAGTATTAATTGTATGAGAAAGAATAAATAAAAAAAAAAAGAAAGGAAAGGAAAAAGAAAAACTGCATAATCAAGACTCACAAATGAAGCCGGGTGGTGGTGGCGCATGCCTTTAATCCCAGCACTTGGGAGGCAGAGGCAAGTGGATCTCTGTGAGTTCAAGGCCAGCCTGGGCTACAGAGTGAGTTCCAGGAAAGGCGCAAAGTTACACAGAGAAACCCTGTCTCGAAAAACCAAAAATAAATAAATAAATAAAGACTCACAAATGAACTCACAGAGACTGAGGCAGCATGCACAAGGCCTGCACAGGTCTGCACCGGATGGCGGCATCCTAGAGCTGAAAGGAGAAGTGGATACATTCCCCCATTCCTAACCCAGAAACTACCTCCAACTAATAACCACTTGTAAATGAAAATTTAGTTTTCTCCAAGGGAGTCTTACTTGGGAAAATAATACTCGAGTGTAGACTGCATGCCCACCAGTAGACAGCCAACAGAAAATGAACTCAGTGGCATCTTTGGAGGTTCCTTATCTCATAAGAACGTGTCAGAGCTTTTTTTTAAAAAATCTTATTTTTTTTATTTTATTTTACTTATATGTATTTTTTTACTTTTTTCTCTCTTTTACCCTACAGGTCCTTTGCATATATATTATGGCTTCCAGTTTAGTGTTTTTATGGGACACATGACTGAGTGTGCAAATGAGTGACTTCTGCATCTATATATGTTTCCTTGCCTTAGGCTCTTTTCCTTCCATCTATTTGTTTTGTCCTATCGTATTTTATATTTTATTTTATTATTATCCCTTAGAAGCCCATTTGTTTTCTAATAAGAGACAGAAAGGGGGCGGATCTGATGGAAGGGGAGGTAGGAAGGAACTGGGAGAAGAGTGAGGGGAGACAGTAACCAGGATATGTTATATGAAATCTATTTTCAATAAAAGGAAAAATTAGCTGGGTGGTGATGGCGCATGCCTTTAATCCCAGCACTTGGGAGGCAAAGCCAGGCAGATCTCTGTGAGTTTGAGGCCAGCCTGGTCTACACAGTGAGTTCCAGGACAGACACCAAAACTACACAGAGAAATCCTGTCTCAAAAAAACCAAAAAAAAAAAAAAAAAAAAACCAAAAAAAAAAAGAGGAAAAAATCTACCAATCAAACATACTCCTGGGGAGATTAAAAGAAGAACTGAGGCAGAAATATTGAAGTTTCTGCTATAAAGCATGCTCATAGAGATACTTCCCTCCATTAAGGCCGTGTTATCAGAAGGTGTGATATCCTTCCCTAATTTCAGTGGTATTGGAGGCAATGATGAAAAGAACCCATCACCTAATACATATTACAGCAGACATGAGGTGTTTCTGGAACCAGCAATAGTATATTCAACGTCTTGGTCATGGCAGCTTTGTCACCAGGACTAATATAACTCAATGTGAAGAAAGTGAATAAAATTTCATAAAAAGGTATAAGTTCACTTTAAGAAATTTTTTATCTGGTGCCTTCTATTTGCTAGATATGATCTTATATATCCTAGGTGATAGGAATACAATAACAAAATACATAATCCTCTCATGACAAAAGTCATACAATCTAATTGGACAAACAGAAATTAACAAATTAATTATAAATATTCAATTTACTACTATATTTACATCTCCAGTTTCTCTTAAATTTCTGACTGCTTTCATTTCACCTTATTCCATGAGCAGAAGAAACTATTCAAAATTTCTATAATTCATTCCTTACTGAATTCTTAGTATAGTATATTGACTTTCTTCCTCAAACTAAAGTAACAGTATCAGAAGTTTAAGACATCAAATAAAAGTACATTAAGATTAGTAATGATGACAATGCAAAATATCAAGAAGACCTCTGGCCAGTGATCAGCCAACAATTACGGTAAGCACACTATAAAGGAAAAAAAAATATGATCATGATGTCAGTGTTGAAAATAATGAATCAGATTGACATACCATTGGAGCCTGCGTCTCTGGTTGAAACATATTGATTTCACTAATGTTCTTTCTAGTGTCAACTCCCTCTTATTTGTCACTACATTATGTCATATTCCAGCTAGGTGGGATTACTGCTCAGCATTATGACACATAAGGATTTGGAGAGGAGTTTTCAGGCTTAAATATTTTATGAAAGATAGGGGTACTACATAGCATTAACCTAACCCATAAAAAATACTTTCTAAAAGTGATGTTAGAGGGAGATAGTTCAGTGGGTAAGAATGCTTGATATGTAAACAATAGGACCTGAGTTCAAATTCCCAGCACCCACATAATGGCAGGGCATGGCCACACATATTTATAGTCCAACATTGGGTGGGGGGTTGGAGGGATTAAAGACAGGAAGATCCCAAGAGCTCCTTGGCCAGCTGGCCAACCTAGCCAAATCGGTGAGCATCAGGTTCAGTAAGAGATCCTATCCCCAAAAAAACTTCCATTCTAAACCATTCATGTTACATGTTTATTTGTTTGTTCTTACTAGGTATATTGACTAGGAAAACAGAAATAAATTTAAAGTTATCTTTAAAAAACAAAACAAAACAAAAAATAGGGTATCACTATGTAGCCCTGGCTGGCCTTGAACTGCTATGTAGACTAGGCTGGTCTTGAATTCATAGAGATCCATTGGCTCTGCCTCCCAAATTCTGGGATTAAAGATGTACACCACTATGCCCAGTACTAAAGGTATCTTTTTGAAGTGTTAATTTATTCTTTCCTTAATTCTTAATTTCATCTACCTGAACAATATAGACAAGTAAGGATGTATTCTTCCATGCTCTGTATGTATGTACCCATCTATCTACGTTGTTATGACAATTACTTTAAGTTGATTTATTGTATACACAGCAATATTCTTTTCTATATTTACAGGCCTTGAAAACATTTCATCTTATGGATATACTACATGTGATATATTCACTCATTCTCCTATTGACATTCAGACTACACTTTCTCTTTGTCCCTGTGGATAATGTTGTTTAAATACCATCTCATGCTGTGCTTGGATTACACAAAACAACTTTCCCAGAATACATGTATTTTTAGTTTTAACAGAGCCATATGACTTTCAGTGTGGTCAGCAATATACCAAAGTGCCACTTTATTCTGCATCTTTGTTAGAACTGAAGGTAACTGGTCTTCTTACATTGTGAATTCAACTGGCAAAAAAATACCCTGTCTTATTTGCTGTTTTAGTTTATGCTTCTGATGTAAAATTGAATAAATTCTTCTCAATATGAAAGCTTTAAAAATTAGCGGGAGAATAATCAAGGGAGACAGCTAGCAGGAGAATAATCAAGGGAGACACCAGGTATCATCCTTTGGCCTCCACATATACGTACACAGGTACACACATGTACACAGACATGTGCATATACCATTTCACACATACACCACAGGCACATGAGGTCAAATATGTATAAGAGTATGTCATATTTTTGCTTCAAACAAAACAAACTTAGTGCCTAAGTACAATTATAATTCCATCTAATTTGCTTTTCTTTAATTTTTAATTTTAAGAAAGGAAAGGAAAACACATAGATATGTGTGCATATATTTAATACTTGAAATTTAATGATACAAAAATATATTTCAAAATTAACCAGTAACTGTCTCTACCTACTTTTGTATATGTAATAAACCCTAAATTGTTGCATGAATGAATAAATACTAAATACAAAAGCAGTTTTCAAAATGATTCAGATTTTTATATTTATTACAAGGATTAAAAATAATTTGAGCCGGGCGGTGGTGGTGGTGCACGCCTTTAATCCCAGCACTCGGGAGGCAGAGGCAGGCAGATCTCTGTGAGTTCAAGGCCAGCCTGGGTTACAAAGTGAGTTCCAGGACAGGCTCCAAAGCTACACAGAGAAACCCTGTCTTGAAAAAAACCAATAATAATAATAATAATAATAATAATAATAATAATAATAATTTGAATCAGATAGTTCTTATTATGTAAACTTGATACTGAAAAACTCACATTTTCTACCTGATTTCTTGGATTATGTACAAAGGCTCAATTTTTTAAAGATATATTTACTTATATTTTCAAGATAAATAATAGCCAGGGGGTGCACACCTATAATCTCAGCCCTGAACAGGCTGAGACAAGAGTATTCCAAGTTTGAGGCCAACCTGGGATACTGGAAGACTCTGTCTCAAAAACTAAATAAACAAACAAACACTGACTCGCTCAGAGCAGTTACTTTTATTTTAGCCAAATTTATGGAACTATTTACAAAACTATATGATTTCCAAAGCTAGTTTAGCTTACTATCACTTAGCTTTTTATAGTTAACACCTTTTCTTTGCAACCCAGAGATCCATAAAAATCTTGTTAAAAGGGATAATGTAAAGTGTGCTAGGAGAGCAGGTCATTGCTGTAGTTCCTCTCTAAGGAATTAGCCAAAGCTGCCTAGGAAAGGTGAGCTCACCTCCAGAAAGGGAAAAATGACCAGAGTGAGCTAATCTAGTAGTTGGGACATGGCCATAAGAGAGATAATAGCTATCATTTGCCAAACACTGAGTATGTTGCAGACTAACATACATGCTAAATACACAGTAGACTCAATGAATGTTATCTGAACTTGTAACAACTGAGCATCATCATCACCATTTTAAGGGTGAATATATGAGGCTCAGAAAAATCAGTTATTTGCTGAGGGTGATACAGCTAATAACTGGGGAGCCTGAACTCAAACTTCAAGGTATTAGGTATAAGGAATCCTAAAGAAAAGTTGTGAGCAAAGCAAACAGTTCTGTGCATCCTCCTAAAGGGGGGCATTCTTTCTTTCCTCCCTAGGAAGGAAGATAGCAAAAATAAGCTAGGTAGAAGGTCAAAGTCCAGGCAAAGGTGAGATTCAAGCCAGAGTTCAGGCATGGAGAGAAAGAACTTGAAAACTTTCTCATGGAGACATAGATGCCAGGTAAGAATTGAAGCACCTGCAACACCTGGTCTTTGCTGAAAGACTATTTCAGATCCCAGGGTTGGTGAACTGGTTTCTCCCGGTACTCCTGATGGCTTTTAGCATTCACATGGCTTGTGCAGCACTGACAGATAAAGCTAACTAAGCAGGACTGGAAGAACACAGTTATTGCACTATAATGTAGAATGTATAATGTAGAATGTAGAATGATGGCTGAAAGGGCTATTGGGGTATAAGCTGACTGTACTTATTTAAATAACTTTATTTATACCATTATGCATTTAATAGTTTTTCTTTCTTTCCTCCCTAACAGCCTACTATCATTTTTTGCTGTCATTGTGACTGATAGCAAGTTCTGCCTCCTTACTCTCCCTGACAGGCTTCTCAAAAAACACATATTAAGGTCTATGCATCTTGGCAGCTAGTCAATATGCTAGCAGCTGGTAAGCCAAATTTGTATGATAGTTTATGAACAACCTACAAACTATTGGTCCCATTCTTTGGTTCCATTTACTTGATATACATTTCTTAAGCATTTTTAATCAAGAGTGCAAAAAAATGTGCAGGGCCACAGGAAATCAAAGCAAAGACTGTTGCACCTGCTTTTGATGCCAGTGTGGGTGGCGAGCCTTGGAGGGGAAAGGCCACCACAGATTGTAGCAGAGGCTCTAACATAATCATCAGCATTGCATACCACTGGAAAGATAAATAGAGATAAAAACATCATCCATAAGTGTAGCAGAGTAATGCTCTCCCACCATAAAAAGTGCAATACGGGGGCTGGAGAAATGGCTCAGAGGTTAAGAGCACTGGCTGCTCTTCCAGAGGTTCTGAGTTCAATTCCCAGCAACCACATGGTGGCTCACAACCATCTGTAATGAGATCTGGTGCCCTCTTCTGTCATGCAGGCATACATGCAAGCAGAACACTGAATACACAATAAATAAATAAACCTTTTTTAAAAAAGTGCAATACTTTCCCTATATAATGGAAGAGAAATCAAGCTGGCTACCTTCTGAGGTCACAGAACAAATATTGTTGAGTGCTTACTACATATCAGAAGTGTTCCTCTGCTCCTGCTTGAGTTCCTGTCCTGACTTCCCTCAATGACAGACTGTGATCTGGAGGTCTAAGCCAAATAAACCCTTTCCTCTCCAAGATGCTTTTGGTCAGTGTTTATTGCAACAGAAACCAAACTAACATGCACACACACTAAAATGACAACAATATGCCTTCACTTGATCCTACCACAATTTCATCCCTTCAAGAAAAGGTAAATTCCTCAGCATCCACATAAAGGGAACTGGTTCTTGTGGTATTGTATTCCCCAAAATATTGTGCATGCTAATAAACTTATCTGGGGTCAAAGACAGAACAACCACAATATTAAACATAGAAGTCAGGCAGTGGTAGCACACGCCTTTAATCCTAGCATTCCAGAGGCAGAAATCCATCTGTTCAAGGATACAGACAGGCATGGTGACTCACACCTTTAATCCCAGAAAGCCAGCCTTTAATCCCAGGGAGTGATGGCAAAAACAGAAACTAGAGGCATTTGGCTGGTTAGGCATTTGGCCTGGTTAAGCATTTGGCTGGTTAAGCATTTGGCTGGTTAAGCATTCAGGCTTTTGAGCAGCAATTCAGCCGAGACCCATTTTGGATAAGGACTCAGAGGCTTCCAGTTTGAGGAAACAAGACCAGCTGAGGATCCGGAGAGGTGAGGTTAGCTGTGGCTTGTTCTGTCTCTCTGACCATCCAGCATTTCACCCCAATAACTGGCCCCAGGTTTGATTTTATTAATAAGAACTTTTAAAATTCCTGCTACAGGTTCTCCTTTCACATTTCATCTATATATAAATGGTACTATGTGGTGGTATTGTGTTCCCCAAAATATTGTGCACACTAATAAACTTATCTGGGATCAGAGACAGAATAGCCACAATATTAAACATAGAGGATAGGAAGTGGTAGCACACGACTTTAATCCTAGCATTCCAGAGGCAGAAATCCATGTGTTCAAGGATACAGCCAAGCATGGTGACTCACGCCTTTAATCCAGAAAGTGAACCTTTAATCCCAGGGAGTGGTGGTAGAAAGCAGAAGGGTATATAAGGCATGAGGATCAGAAACTAGAAGCATTTGGCTGGTTAAGCTTTTAGGTTTTGAGCAGCACAGTTCAGCTGAGAGCCATTCGGATATGAGGACACAGAGGCTTCCAGTCTGAGGAAACAAGACCAGCTGAGAAGTTGGCCAGGTGAGGTTAGCTGTGGCTTGTTCTGTCTCTCTGATCTTCCAGTGTTCACCCCAATAACTGGCCTCAGGTTTGATTTTATTAATAAGACTCTCTAAGATTCATGCTACAGTACTACAAAAAGACATGCAGGGTTGGGGTTGTAAGTTTAAATGGTAGAGCACATTTCTCAAATGTATAATGACCTATGAATTCTCTATAATATCCCCCTAAAACACATAAGTATTGAAAATAAAATGCAAATTTATATACAAAAGCTGGGATCAAGTACCTATTATTGGAAGTAAAACCCTCTGCTCAGAATAGTTATAACAGGTTGTGTCACACACCTTTGATCCCAGCAGATGAGAGGCAGAGGAAGATCTCTTGAGATGCAGGCCAGCCTGGTCTACAAAGTAAATTTCAAGACAGCCAGGACTACACAGAAAAGCCCTGTGTCAAAAAAAATTAGTTATAATAGATAAAAGCAGTTTCTAATTAACTTCATGTACTAAATCAATTTCTAGTATATTCAAAATGTATGCCAATAACAACCATTTGATTTAGTCTAAAGTAGTGATTCTCAACCTTCCTAATGCAGCAAAATTTTAAATAGTTCCTTATGGTGGTATTTTATTTGTACTGAAATGTGATTTTAATTGTATATTAATAAATAAAGTTGCCCGGGGGTCAGAGCTCTTAGAGCCATAGCAAGAGCCGGGTGGTGGTGGTGCATGCCTTCAGTCCTAACACTCGGGAGGCAGAGACAGGGTTTCTCTGTGTAGTTTTGCGCCTTTCCTGGAATTCACTTTGTAGCCCAGGCTGGCCTCGAACTCACAGAGATCCTCCTGCCTCTGCCTCCCGAGTGCTAGGATTAAAGGCATGCACCACCACCGCCCGGCTCTTGCTATGGCTCTAATAGCTCTGACCCCCGGGCAACTATATTTATTAACATACAATTAAAATCACATTTCAGTACAAATAAAATACCCTGGAACTCACTTTGTAGCCCAGGCTGGCCTCGAACTCACAGAGATCCGCCTGCCTCTGCCTCCTTTAGCAAATCCTACCAGCGTGCACCACTACAACCGGCTCTTGCTATGGCTCTAATAGCTCTGACCCCCGGGCAACTTTATTTATTAACATACAATTAAAAATCACATTTCAGTACAAATAAAATACCACCATAGTTCCTCATGTTATAGTGACCCCTAAACAAAAAATTATTTCATTGCTATTTCATAACTATAATTTTGATACTGTTATGAATTGTGATGTAAATATCTGATATGAAGGATATCTGAAATGCAACTCCCAAAGCAATAATGGCTCACAGGTTGGGAACTGCTGGTCTAAATCCTATGAGAACCAGATCTTTGGTTTAAAAGATAATAATTAACATAAGATAATAATTAACATAAAGATAATAATATAATTAACAAAGATGTCAATAACTACATTCCAAGAAACAGTCAAGTTATTTTATATCCACTAACTTAACATATCTGTGTCTCTCTCTGTATGTATACATACAAACATGTAAATGTATATAAACACAGTCACATACTCACATGGATAAAATTTGATTTATACAAATTCAGGGATAATAAATCTCAGCACTGTTTACATTTTATATTTTGTTCTGTGTATTTTGGGACATTCAGTGTCATCCATGGCCTCTATATACTATATGCAAATAGTCCTCCAACTGTGACAACCAAACTTACCTCTAGACATTGCCAAGTGTCATCTCCAAGAAGAAGAAAGTAAGGGAAAATTACTCCTAGTTTTAAAAAAACTGACAAATGCTAGTTCTCAGTGACACACTTCCTCCAACAACACATCTACTCTAACAAGGCCACACCTCCCAATGTTTGCAGTCCCTATGAGCCTATGAGGCCACTTTCATTCAACTTATCACATTCCATTCCCTGGCTCCCATAGGCTTATAGCTATATCATAATGCAAAATGCATTAGTCCAACTTCAAAAGTCTCATAGTCTATAACAGTCTCAAAGTTATTTAAAAGTCCAAAATTCAAAGTCTCTTCTGAGACTCATGGCAATGTCCTAACTGTAATGCCCTATAAAAGCAAAAGCAAATTACGTACTTCCAACATACAATGGCACAGGATCTACATTACCATTCCAAAAGTGAGGAAAGAGAGCACAGCAAGAAAATAGTGGACCAAAGCAAGACCTAAAACCAGCTGGGCAAACTCTAAACTCTTCATCTCCATGTCTGATGTCAAATCCCCCTTCCGATCTCCAACTCCTTTCAGCTTTGTTGACTGCAACACACTTCTTTCTCTTAGGCTGGTTCCACTCCCTATTAGCAGCTTTCCTCAGAAGGTATCTGTGGTGGTATTGTGTTCCCCCAAAATATTGTGTACCCTAATAAACTTATCTGGGGTCAGAGAACAGAAAAGCCACTAGATACTTAGGATAGGCAGTGGTAGCACACGACTTCAATCCTAGCATTCCAGAGGCAGAAATCCATGTGTTCAAAGATACAGCCAAGCATGGTGACTCACGCCTTTAATCCCAGGGAGTGATGGTAGAAAACAGAAAGGTATACAAGGCGTGAGGACCAGAAACTAGAAGCATTTGGCTGGTTAAGCTTCAGGCTTTCGAGCAGCAGTTCAGCTGAGATTCTTTCCGGATGAGGACACAGAGGTTGCTAGTCTGAGGAAACAGGATCAGCTGAGAAACTGGCAAGGTGAGGAAGCTGTGGCTTGTTCTGCTTCTCTGATTTTCCAGTGTTCACCCCAATACCTGACTTCAGGTTTGATTTTATTATTAAGACCTTCTAAGATTCATGCTACATCTATCCCTTGACTCTGGCATCTCCAACATCTTGGGGTCTCCAGCAGAATCCAGGCTTCACCTTCACAACTTCACTCAATGGCCTCTCTAGGCCTCCATTCAGAGACACCCCTGACACACACATGGCCTCAGCAGCTTTCCTTAGTTACAAAGGAAGATTCCATAATCTCTTTCTTCTATTCTTGACTCTAAAGCCAGAACTATGTGAACAAAGCTGCCAAGTTCTGCTGCTTGCTGGGTCTGGAACATAGCCCCTTGTTCAATTACATCTTCACCAGCTGTTTTTGATGGTTTTTCTCACTGCCTAAGCTTAGCTGTCCTGGAACTTGTTCTGTAGACCAAGCTGGACTTGGACTTCTACCTGCCTCTGCTTCCTGAGTGCTGTACTTAAATGTGTGCATCACCATGCCTGGCCCTAAGCTTTTCTTTAATTCCTTTTCACAAATTGAAAGCTTAGCTGGATGGGGTCTATTTCTGAGGTCACTAATTCCTTTATTCCACTTAGCATCAAGTTTTTCTTTAATCTGTTTACATTTCCTGGTGCCCCTTTTCTCCTCAAATTTTACATTTTTTATTTTTCCTCGCTCAGCTTGCTCCCTTTCATTATAAATCTGCATAAGAGTAAACACTAATAACCATAAGACAAAGTCAATACTATACTGTTTTGAGATTTTTCTTTGCTAACACAATTAATCCAAAAGTCTTCAGTTAGCCTCAGGCAGACTTTTTGGACAAGGGCAAAACATGGCCACATTCTTGCCAAAATATCACAAGAATGATCTCATGGCCACATATTAATATTCGTCTCCTCTGAAACCTCTAGCACCAGGCCCCCACAGTTCAAATCACCCTCAGCACCACTGTCTTCCATGCTCCTACTAGTACGGTCCATTACGGCCCACTTAAAGCATTCAGCTGCTTTTCTAAACCAAAATCCATATTCCAGCAACAAAATACATGATCAGGCCTATCACAGCAAAATACCACTCCTGGTACCAACTTCTATCTTAGTTAGGGTTTCTATTGTCATGAAGAAACACCATGATCATGGCACCTCTTATAAAGGAAAACACTTAATTGAAGTTGGCTTACAGTTTCAGAGGTTTAGTCCATTTTCATCATGGTGAGAAGCATGGCTGTGTGTAGGCAGACATGGTACTGAGAAGGAGCTGAGAGTTCTACATCTGGATCCACAGGCAGTAGGAAGAGACTGAGACACTAGCCAGGCTTGAGCATCTGAGACCTCAAAACTCTTCCCCCAGTGACATGCTTACTACTCCAACAAGGCCACACTTCTCAATAGTGCCAGTCCCTATGAGCCTCTGGAGCCATTTTCATTCAAACTACTGTAAGTCCTAAGTTCAATCTCTGAAATACACATGGTGGAAGAAGAGAATCAACTCCCACAAGTTGTCCTCTGACCTCCAAAAGTGCACTGTCATACATGTGTAAGCACAAACACCCACCCATACCCCCTCAGCCCCATAATATACACATAAGCATACACACACTAAATTTTAAAGAAAAGACTAAAGTACTTGGTGGCTGAGACTGTGGGTCCTACCTCTACCCCAATATTGGCTGAGGTCCTCATACAAATATTGTTTACTTAAAATGTTACTAACACAGTGTTAGTAGTTAACCCACAAGATAACTGTAAAGATTAAAGACTCATAGTGGAAAGTTATCTGGGAGTCAGAATTAGCTCATCTACAAAAATATTTCTTAGTCTAGAGATAAAGCTCAATGGTAGAGGATATATCTAGCATACATGGGGCCCTGGGTTTGATCACTAGAACTAGAAACAAAACACGGATTGGAGAAATGACTTGCTGGGTAAAAGTACTTGCTACACAAATAGGAGGACTTGAACTTAAACCCCCATAACTCATATAGAAGCCAGAAACATAGCACAAGCCTATGAAATTCCAGTGTTCCTACCAGGAGAGAAAACACAGACAGAATTCCCAGTTCTTGGGCCAGCTAGTCTTGCACACATAGTGGAAAAACAGCAAAGAAAGACAGCCTCTGTTGTTGATTGTTTTTGCTCTTTTTGGGGGGCCTGCCACCCAGCTTCCACATAAATCACACACGGAGGCTTATTCTTTTTTTTTTTTGGCTTTCCTTTTTTTATTTATTTTTTTTTTATTTTGCAATACAATTCAGTTCTACATATCAGCCACGGATGCCCTTGTTCTCCCCCCTCTCGCCCCCCTCACCTTCCCTCCAGCCCACCCCCCATTCCCACCTCCTCCAGGGCAAAGCCTCCCCCAAGGACTGAGATCAATCTGGTAGACTCAGTCCAGGCAGGTCCAGTCCCCTCCTCCCAGGCTGAGGCAAGCGACCCTGCATAGGCCCCAGGTTTCAAACAGCCAACTCATGCAATGAGCACAGAACCCGGTCTCACTGCCTGGATGCCTCCCAAACAGATCAAGCCAATCAACTGTCTCACCCATTCAGAGGGCCTGATCCAGTTGGGGGCCCCTCAGCCATTGGTTCATAGTTCATGTGTTTCCATTTGTTTGGCTATTTGTCCCTGTGCTTTATCCAACCTTGGTCTCAACAATTCTTGCTCATATAAACCCTCCTCTTTCTCGCTAATTGGACTCCCAGAGCTCCATCCAGGGCCTAGCCATGGATCTCTGCATCCAGATCCCTCAGTAGTTGGATGGAGTTTCTAGCACGACAATTAGGGTGTTTGGCCATCCCATCACCAGAGTAGGTCAGTTCGGGTTGTATCTCGACCATTGCCAGCAGTCTGTTGTGGGGGTATCTTTGTGGATTTCTGTGGGCCTCTCTAGCACTTTGCTTCTTCCTATTCTCATGTGGTCTTCATTTACCATGGTCTCCTATTCCTTGTTCTCCCTCTCTGTTGTTGATCCAGCTGGGATCTCCCGCTCCCCCAAGCTCTCTTTCCCTCAACCCTCGCCCTTCATTACCCCCACTCATGTCCAGGCTGTTCATGTAGATCTCTTCCATTTCTCTGTCATTGAGCGATCCCCGTGTCTTTCTTGGGGTCCTGTTTTCCAGGTAGCCTCCCTGGTGATGTGAGTATCAGTCCAGTAATCCTTGTTCTACATCTAGTATCTTCCTATGAGTGAGTACATACCATGTTTGTCTGAGTCTGGGTTACCTCACTCAGGATGATTTTTTTCTAGATCCATCCATTTGCTTGCAAACCTCATGATGTCATTGTTTTTCTCTGCTGAGTAGTATTCCATTGTGTATATGTACCACATTTTGTTTATCCATTCTTCAGTTGAAGGGCATCTAGGTTGTTTCCATGTTCTGGCTATTACAAACAATGCTGATATGAACATAGCTGAACAAGTGCTCTTGTGGTATGATTGAGCATTCCTTGGGTATATGCCCAAGAGTGGTACAGCTGGATCTTGGGGGAGATTGATTCCCAATTTTCTAAGAAAGCGCAGAGGCTTATTCTTAATTATAAATGTCCAGCCTTAGCTTGGCTTGTTGCTAGCCAGCTTTACTTAAATTATCCCATCTACCTTTTGTCTCTGGGCTTTTCCTTTTCTATTCCATATACCTTTCTTTGTTTCTTATTCTATGGCTTGCTGTGTAGCTGGGTGACTGGCCCCTGGGTCTCCTCCTTCTCTGGCTCTTTGATTTCTCCTCCTCTCAGATTTCTCCTTCTATATATTCTCTCTGCTTGCCAGCCCCACATCTCCTTTCTCCTGCCTTGCCATTGGCTGTTCAGCTTTTTATTAGACCATCAAGTGTTTTAGACAAGCAAAGTAACACAGCTTCACAGAGTTAAACAAATGCAAAAGTAACACACCTTCAAATAATATTCCACAACAAGCCTCAAACAAATTGGAAGTCAAGAACCAATCCCCAAGGTTGTCCTCTGACTTCTACACTCATACTATAGCACACACATGTCCACAGTCACACACCTGAATGTGCACACACATACACAAAAAAATTTCTCAGAATGTAAATGTTAAAACTGTTTCTAGAATAAGTAATACCACTATTCAATATAAAAAAATACTATATTTTTCCAATATCATCTTTTTTTAAGCAGTTGTTTTAAGAGCTAAAATTTAAGGATTTTCTGAGCTTTGTGTAACACAAATTGCTAAATGGTCTTATTAATTAAAAAAGCCAGAGCCAGACATTGGGGTAAAAGCTGAAAGATCAGAGAAGCAGAGCAAGCCAGCCACAAGTTCTTACCTCTACAAAATCCTCAGTCTCAAAAGCATAAGTTCCTGTTTCCTCACGCCTTATATACCTTTTTCTGTCCTGCCATCTTACTTCCTGGGATTAAAGGCATATGTACTTCCCAAGCAAAGGCACGAGATCTCATGTGTTAGGATTAAAGGTGTGTGCCACCACACCTGGCTCTGTTCCCAGTGTGGCCTTGAACTCACAGAGATCCAGACGGATCTCTGTCTCCTGAGTGATAGGATTAAGGGTGTGTACCATCACTGTCTGGCCTCTATGTCTAATCTAGTGGCTAGTTCTGTCCTCTGATCCCCAGATAAGTTTTATTGGGGTGCACAATATATTATCACAGCTTTGCTAATGTTTTAATACTGTTTGAAGGGCATAATCTTAAGATAAATAATATAATTATGCATATCTTCATAAACAGTATCCTATATCAAAAAAAACCACAGTATCACACACTACATAGCAATAAGAAAAATGTCTCTTCATACACATCTATACATGTGTGTATCCTTAAAAATTATATAAAGTTTTAATTACATTTATTTACATGTGTATATGCCGGGGTATATGCACACCGCAGCATCATATGTGAAGGTCAGAGGACAACTTGGGGAAGTTGGCTTTCTTATTCTACCATATAGGTCCTGAGGATTGAAATTAGGTTAGCAGGGGCTTAGAGGCAAGGACCTTCTACTTGCTGAGACATCTCATATATATATATGATGTATATAAACAATTTTGCAGAACTTTCCCTAACTAGAATTCTTAATTTAACCACAAGTAATTTTCAAATAATTTGTGAAGAATACAGAAATGTGCCTTGATTACCCAAGGACTATGTCAAGCAGTTCCCTTGGTTGATGTGAACATGAGTGGTCTGCAACGTATAGATGTGCTTATGGTGGGTAGTACCAACAAACATTCAGCTATGTCATCATGGCATTTCAAAATGTAAAGTTGACAGTTAGTTAATAGCTTTTTAGAAAAAATAAGTAAGAACACAGAGACTAGATGACATGTACCAATTTAGGACACTAAAATGATCTTGATTTTCAGTCTAAATTTCACCAAAAGGCTATCATAATATCTCCCAGATTACCTCATCTTAAGCCAGTATAAACTGGCTGTGCTTTACTTCAATTTCAACTAGCACATCCTTGGATCTCAGCAATGTGATAGCTAGGAACTTGAGCCCCAGCTGTGACTGCCTTGGCTGTGTCTTCTTATTAATTCATCCAAGAGGGAGAACTGAGCCACACTGCAAAGCATGGAATATGGCATTATGTTCTCCTCTGCCATTTTTTAACACTACATACAAACTGGAGGGGCAATCATTTTTAAGCACAATTTTATTGAAAAAAGGCTCGAGTCTCTACTATTGCCTTTTTCCAAATGTCTAATAATCTGCTTCTGTCACAAATGGAAAAGAGCTATTTTATTTTCAGCCATTGGGACAGACCTCAAGAAAACTGTTCTCTCTCTAAGAGCAACAGCATAACTATTTCAAGACCTCACTACACTTCCCTCTTCCTGATAACCACCCCGTCTTCCCCCACCAACCCTTCATCCCCTCCTCCAAAAGGGTGAGTTCTCCCATTGAGGGACAGTTAAGCCTAGTATATGCAGTTGAGGTAGGACCAAGGGTAAGCAAAGTATCTGACCATAGGTAATGGGATCCAGAAAGCCAGTTCACGCACCAGGGATAGATCCTGATCACACTGCCAGGGACCCCTCAAACAGACCCAGCTACACATCTCTCTCTTGTATGCAGAGGGTCTAGTCCAGTCCCATGCAGGTTCCACAGCTGTCAGCCTAAGTGTTATTTATCCACTTGGACTTATAAATCACTGTACTTCATCCTTCTGAAGCCTGTGCTTGTCTATAGGACTGCTAGATGTTTCTAAATGGGCTAGAATCACTGAGAAGTCACACATCTTGCTAGGCAGTACATATAAATGATGCTTTTGAGGTTGTATGTCCTAATAAAAGCGGAGAATTTTGTTAATTTTTATGCCACTGTTAGAAAATATACTTCACATATTGAATAAATCTTAATACATCAGTAAACATTGCTCCCAGTACTATTCATTTTGCTCTTATGTAGCTGCGGTGTTAAGATAAGACATTATTGAAGTTGGGAATGTAGCTCAGTGGTATAGTGCTTACTTAGCATATTCAAGATCCTGGATTTGGCCCCAGGCTCTAGAAGAAGAAATGTTAAAACAAGATAGTCCCTTTTATCTCAGGGAATTTGAGAAGCATGTAAACACAAACAAAACATACTGTTAATTTGTGGTGCTACAGCAACAACAATAAGTTCCTTGCATTTTACAAGAACTCATCTTTCCCTACAGTTTATTTTTTTAACATAAACATTATAGATAGTCCTTTAACTTTGAGAAGTTCCTATATCAATGGAGATGAGGGCTATGTTTCTGTCTTCAATATCCTAAAACAATGAGCTCTCAAGCTAAATATCATGATTTTTAAAATTATCTAAAGCCCTAGGCCTGTGAGGTTCAAGTTTAATCTCCATTACTGGACAGCTGAAATTCTCCTTTTGCATATCAATTAGACTCAGTCTCTCTGCCTTATGGTGTTACTATTGCCAGATGGTTTCTCCAGGGATGGATGCCTCTCAGTAACAGTTTGAAATGCCCCTGGGTAATGAACAGTGTAAATGATGGCTGTGCCTTTGAAACAAAGCAGGAAAGCTATCCTTGGCTGATAAACTACAGCTGTGAACAAAGTGCACATTTTTTTTTAGGGCCTTATTTATACTGTGAATTAATGAAAGTTTAAAGTATGCTGATTAACTTAAAAATGTGTCATTCAAGTTAGTGATTTTTTTCTTATTCTTTAACAAACTATGTCTTTAAAAATGTAGTGTTTCAGAGGGAAAAAAACATTGACTTCACAAATGCTCATTATTCTGCCTCAATGCAGAAATAATGCAGGGTAAAATATGTGAATAGGAAGAAAACTGGAAGCTGGCAAGAACAGTATGGTTAAGTTTATCTGAAATATCAGGCTATGCCAGACTATATGTAGGACACTCAAGTCTTTCCTACATTTTCATTTTGTATTGTTTTACAGCAGCTCACATTGATTAGATTGGCCTCAAACTCCCTATCCTGACCCTCCTTCCCCATCTCTCAAGTGCTAAAATTACAGGTATATGTTACCATGACCAGCTTTTCTTACTCTCAATATACTGAAAATCTACTCATGAAAAAATATTTAATTCTTATAAGATAGCACATAATCAATACCCATATACATTTATAAAAATGCCATAATAAAACCCACCATCATGAATAATTAATAGATGCTAATTAAAGCATTTTAAATAGTGCACAATCAAACATTAGAATATAACTCAAGCAATATTAATGATAACAGTAAAGAAATATGGAGCAGAAAGAACATAAGCCACACATGTTGAGAATACTTGAGAACGTGGTTCTTTGGGAAAGTTAAATAAGACCTATTTTAATGAAACCAACAAAATCAGAAAATTGAGCATGAATGGCTGGGTATGTGTTGGGAGGATAGCAAGAAGGTCCTTGAAACCACCGATCTCCAGAGAAATGAAGAATGGTAAGCATACAGGATTGTATATAATAGTCCAAATGACCTCTATGCAATCTGTATGACTGAGACCAGGCCAGACTCTTAGGCCCTTAAGCTAGTACAAGTAACATATCTCTAGAACCCATCTTCTTGGAAGAAATGACATGTACCCTAAGTTGAGTTTCAATGTAACTACGCTTCCTTATGCAACAGGGATTATATTACACTAGGAAACTTTTCTCCAAATTATACTGGGTTTAAATATGTTGGGAATAAACAGCCTGGCATTGGACTCCTGGAAGTCTGATTCAGGTTGACGTTGATGAAGTCAATCCTCACAGGGTTTGCAATCTTATCTCTTCATGTGGTTAGCTTCCCTGTATGACACCTGCAGGGAGCCCCTTAGGTTTGGGGGCATACACTTTAATCCTGGCACTTGGAAGGCAGATGAATCTCTGTGAGTTATAGATAAGCCTAGTCTACATAGTGCATTATAAGCCAACCAGGGCTACATAGGAAGACTCTGTCTTAAAAAAAAAAAAAAAAAAAAAAAGTGTGTGTAGGGGAGTAAATAACATGAAAATGGCACATAAAAGAAACACTGGTGTCAGGTCCCAAAGAAACTCAGAACAAATGGCTGTGATGTCTATTAGCATACCAAAGTCCTAGCTGGCCTTTTGTACCTGTGGCTCCTCTCAGCTCTTCTCACCCCACCCCCAACCCTAAACCTTTCCAGTCCAGGGGCTTCTCTTCCCTTCCCCCAGCTCCTCTCTCCTATATAACTCAGCTATTTTAGCCAGTTGGTCTCTTGATCCCCTCCTCTTGACCCTTGGTCCTCTCTCTTGCTCTTACTGCCCTCTAGCCCTCTTGCTCTCGCCCTGGGCCCCCCTCCACCCCAACTTCCAACCCGACTCCAACAGCCCAGTTCAGTCTGCTGGGCATGTTCAGTCTCCCACTTTTTCTCCCTGCTCTGGACTCTTCCAGATGCCTCTGTCTATACTTTTCCTCATGTCTACAATAAAAATCTTCTCTTCAATCATACTTTGGAGCAAGTCATATCCTCATTTCGTTCAACTGCCTGTTTAGTGTTAAGGGCTCTCATAAATTAATGGCCAGTGGGAGTGGGGCAGGGTCTGCCATGTAGAACAAGGTTTCTGGAAAACCAAGGACTTAAGTGCTATTTAAATTACTTATTATGGTGGTTTGAATGAAAATGTTCCCCATAGTCTCAGATGTTTGAATACTTGGTCCCCAGTTGGTGGAGCTGTTTGAGTAGGTTTAGGAGGGTGACCTTGTAAGAAAGTATGTCACTGGAGGTGGGTTTTAAGGTTTCAAAGCCATAAGTCTTTCCAAGTTCTCTCTCTGCTTTGTGCTTATGGTTCAAGATGTGAGCCCCCAGGTTCCTGTGCCTGTCAGCAGGCCTTCACTCTACCATCATGAACTCTAACCCTCTGGAACTATAAGCCCAAATAAACTCTTCTATAAGTTGCCTTGGCCATGGTGTTTTTTTCACAGAAATAGAAAAGTAATTAACATGCAGATCTAATAGTGATGAATTATACTAGGAATAACACCAGAGCAGTGATCCTTAACTAAAAGCACACCTCCTAATACGAAGAGCTATTCTACAATAGACCTTGCTTTTATTCTTCAACATTTCACACGACTGCAGAGATTCAAATTTTAATGGAGCTTACAGCATTTATAATTCTGGTGTGATTCCTGGCTGTAAAGCACTGGATCGAAGGCTTAAGAAACTATAATAAAACTCTCTAAATAGATTACTGAAGAAGCTATTCCACTGAGGACCTGTTATGTAGTCATGACAATGGAAACAGAAAAAAAGAAACCACCTGGTCAGGGACTCAGTGAAGGAAGTATCAAAGAGAAGTTCATTGTATCAAGCCTAGGCAAACAAAGAATACTGCTGACACTGGCAATTGCAGAGGAAGGATGTTAAGTTATTCAGTTGGTGACTCTGGGAAAACTATGAAATTGAGTAAAAATAAAAAATAGAGGTCAAGAGCTGATCCTCAACCCCACTGTACAGCAGGGGACATACAGAGCAATCAGGAAACAGGAGGGATAGCAATCAGGAGAATAAAGAAAACAAAATATTAGTGATCCCAGAGAAGAATGAGTAATAATAATATTTAAAAAAAAAAAAAAAAGCATTAAGTGGGCCACTAGGTGGCTTAGAAGACAAAGGCATGTGCAGCCATGCCTGGCAAACTGAGTTCAATTCCTGGAAACCCCATGGTGGAAAGAGAGAACAAACTCCCAGAAGTTATCCTCTAACCTTCACACTCACCCTATGATATGCACACATGTGCATGTGCACGCACACACAAAATATTTCTCTGTGAATTGGTATGCCCTCAGTTACTCTTGTATCTGATACTTTTCTTTCTGCTGTTTCTGCCACCAGCCCTGAAATTTTGGATCCTCTATGATCCTCTCTCTGGGTGTCTCACAAAGTCCCAGAGAAGATTCTAAGTTTGTTTAGTCATCACCAAATATGAATCACCATATGCCCAATAGAGAGCCTAGGGGTATCTGAGAGCCTAACCTTTAATTCATCTAATCTTGCAATAATGCTATGCAATTTATTGTGCCTGGGGTATCATGTAAATATCTTCAAATTAATAAAAATGAAAAATTAAAGACCTTGGACAAAGCTGTGCCATAATCCAATAGACTTAGTCTACAAGTATTGAATAAGCTGCATCTTATGAGCAGGTGGGTACTCAGGCAGAGGCTGTGAATAGCCAGAAGGGTTTTCAGGGCATAGATGGTCCAAAAAAGACAAGTGCCTATCTACTGGTGGCATCTGCATGGATCCTGTCGCCAGCATACAGCTCTGAATGAGGGATCTAGGAACCTGCACTTAAGTCTGGGAACATGCATAGTCTGCTTTATACTGAAATTTCCATTACATAAATCTTAATACTCTTTGGTATCAATGACGTCCTATATTCAAGAAAATGTCTACTATCACCTTTCCCAGCATTATTTGTTTTGATGCTTACACAGAAGTCATAAAAACAGTAGATCCTATATTTTTTCTTTTTTCCTTCTTTCTTTCATTTTGGTTTTTTGTTTGTTTGTTTGCTTGTGTAGCCTTGGCTGTCCTGAAACTAGCTCTGTAAGCCAGGCTGGCCTCAAACTCACAGAGATCCACCTGCCTCTGCCTCCTGAGTATTAGGATTAAAGATATGCACCACCACTGCCCAGCAGATCCCATATTTTTTTTCTTTTTTTTTTTTTTTTTTTTTTTTTTTTGGTTTTTCAAGACAGGGTTTCTCTGTGTAGCTTTGCGCCTTTCCTGGAACTCGCTTTGGAGACCAGGCTGGCCTCGAACTCACAGAAATCCGCCTGGCTCTGCCTCCCGAGTGCTGGGATTAAAGGCGTGCACCACCACCGCCCGGCCCATATTTTTTTTCAATTGTTGACTAAAATACAAAGATTTGCCAGAGTTGCTGAGAAGTGTTATAAGTTTATATGATTACAAGGAATAACTATAATAGAAATGACAAGAAACTGCCCAGACAAAAAGATGGGTAGATATGTCCTGTCTTGTAGGCCCTATGGGGTTGGAGAGAAGGTAAGGAAGTTAAGAGTACTGGCTGCTCTCCCAGAGAACCTGGGTTCTATTTCCAGCACCCACATAGTGGTTCACAACCATCTGTAACAGGTTCCAGTTACAGGAAATCCAATGCCCTTTTCTAGCCTTTATGGGAACTATGCACACATACAGACAAAACACCCATAACACATAAAATAAAATAATATAAATAAATAAATAAATAAAATCCTAATTTGCTATCCTATACCAAATGGCCAGCCCTAAAAACAAATACATAGAAGTAACAGTAAACAGACTCAACAGGTTATATATTTATTCACATTAATATATATATACACATATATATGTAATGATAATAATGAAAGAATAAAAGGCCATTTATTTGAAAGGGAGAATGGTTGGAGGGAGGGGAGGGAGGGGAGTGACATAACTATATTTTAATTTTAAAATAACATATAAATAAACAAATAAATAAACCTAAGAGCTCTCACTGCAGCAAATTTCTCAGTTTAGCCTGCTTCTGCATCTTTACAGTGTACTTCTGTTTTCCCTCATTACAATAAATCTGACTTTTTGTGCTTTCTGTGTCTGTAGCCTCTACCCCCATGAATTATAAAGGAGACTAGATGAAAGCTGTCTACCCACTTCTACCATGTGAACATATCAAAAGAAAGCAGCAGCATAGAATTTGAAAACAAGAACTCATCAAACATTGAATCTGGTCATGCCTTGATCTTTGATAAAGCATACAAACTGGCACCATGACACAACACATGATACATATGTTCTATCTTAGAAAAGAATAGTTTTTCCTGCAATACATATATAAACAGAAAAGGGCAGGTTGGAATATTAAGTTTTCTAGCTTAAGTAACCTATTACAAAGTTGAATAATTACATTATACATAACATTCAAGAACATACAGTTATCTAGGTATGGTGACACATGCTGATAATCCCAGCACTTGGGAGGCTGAAGCAGGAGGATAGCCTCAAGTCTGAGGCCACCCTGAGCAATACAATAAGACCCAGTCTACAAACAAAAGAAAACAAGTCAGTTATACTAATATTATTATTCATAGTTTAGTCTATCATCACAGAAAAATGTTTTTATTGATAACTAACACTGGCTCCATATTAAGACAAACATTTAACATATATTTAAGAATATTCATGGGTCTTTATTTGTAGGATTAAGCTATATAAAAATGGCCTGTTCCTTAAACTTTGCTGCTGTGGGATGTCTTTCTGTATGCTGTGAACATGTGTTGCTCTGATTGGTTGATAAATAAAGCTGCATTGGCCTATGGCAGGGCAGGATAAGGTTAGATGGTACATTCAGACAGAAGACAAGACAAAGAAGGGTGGAGTCGGAAGAAATGCAGCCCACCGCTGCAGGAGCAACAAGATGCCAGTGACCTGTAACACCATGGCCACGTGGCAACATATAGATTAATAGAAATAGGTTGAGTTAAGTTATAAGAGCTAGCTATCAAGAAGCTTGACCCATAGGCCATACAATTGGTAATTAATATAAGCCTCTGAGTGATTATTTTATAAGTGGCTGCAGATCTTCCAGCTACACTTTGCATCAAAGAGATCTAATAAAGTACAGGAATGATGAATAATACTTACAAATGACTAGTTCTCATTAAATGGCACCTGCTTTACTTTTTTTTAACCATTACAGATTTCTTACCACATTAAATTTTGTTTGTTTTTTTTTTTAAAGAAAATAACAGTAACCTGTGAAAGTTTCCAACGGACAGCCTCCTGTTTCACCAAGACAAGGCCTATCAATCTGCCCACCCAGTTACCTTAACAGGAAGCATAATCTGGTGCATTTGGTGATATTCAAGCCATGATCCAGGTGCATAAAATCAGAACACACGTTTTGTTGTATGATAAGAATTTCATGAGTGACAACAGATAAAAGGAGAACATCGATTGGAAAATCACATTCTATCCTCATGCAATAAGGCTCTCCAGCTGGAGAGAAGCACAGAATTAGAGTCAACACGAGATTGGTCTGATTGGCATGTAACTGTTGAATGGAAGTCTGAAGCCGTGAGTCTACACTCTTCCTCTTTGGAGAACTAGCCACCACAGGGACCAAGCAGGGTATCTATTCTCACTTAGTGCTTGGATGAGCATAGCCACCTCTGCTCCTCAAATTCCATTTTTTAATGTCTACTTGTGACTCCTAAAATCTTGGCATAGATACTAAGAGTTTTCTTAAGATTGGCAAAGCTAGCTAAGCTGCAAACACTCTATCTCCCTAACAGCTTCCTTTATTAATTTTATCCTAACCCTAATCTTAAATTCAGCAGAAATATTTCATTGTCACAACTGTACGCCCTGGCGGGAAACCGGACCTGCCGTTAAACGGTTTTTAACGGATTCTTGTCACGTTGGGCGCCAAATGTAGATGTAACCAACCGTCTTATTAAATAAGAAACACAGAGCCGATTCAGAGAAGAAAGCCAAGAGGTCAGAACTAAGAGCCTTACCCTTCCTGCTTCAGCTATCCTGCTTCAGCCAAGAGAGCTCTCCAAAAAAAGGGGCCTACTTCCTGTGTGTATGTCTTTAAATAGTCTAGCTGTTCTGCCTTCTCATTGGTTGTAAACCTAAACACGTGACTGCCTTGTCACTGCCTGTATGTACCGCCTTCCAGGTCCTTAAAGGCATGCGCCACCACCGCCACGCACTTGCTATGGCTCTAATAGCTCTGACCCCCAGGCAACTTTATTTATTAACATACAATTAAAATCACATTTCAGTACAAGTAAAATACCACCACAGTACTTAGTGCCCACAATTACTAAGTTATAGAAGAGTTATCCATGCTTCTAGAAAACTTAAGAAAAACTTAAATTATCAAGATGGGCTGGAGAGATGGCTTGGTGGTTAAGAGTAGTTGTTGCTCTCTCAGAGAACCCAGGTTTGATTCCCAGAACCCACCATAGTGGCCACAATTGTCTATAACTCTAGTTTTAGGGGAACTGATGTCCTATGTCCTCCACAGACACCAGGAATGCATGTGGTGCACATACATATGCTGTGGGATGTTCTGTATAGCAAATGTGTTGCTCTGATTGGTTGGTAAATAAATCACTGATTGGCCAGTGGCCAGGCAGGAAGTATAGGCGGGACAAGGAGGAGAAAAAAGCTGGGAAGTAGAAGGCTGAGTCAGAGAGATACTGCCAGCCGCCACCATGACAAGCCGCATGTGAAGATCCTGGTAAGCCACGAGCCATGTGGCAAGGTATAGATTTATGGAAATGTTCTTAAGCTGTAAGAACAGTTAGCAAGAAGCCTGCCACGGCCATACAGTTTGTAACCAATATAAGTCTCTGTGTTTACTTGGTTGGGTCTGAGCGGCTGTGGGACTTGCGGGTGTCAGAGATTTGTCCTGACTGTGGGCCAGGCAGGAAAACTCTAGCTACATACATACATGCAGGCAAAGCACTCATAGACATAAAATAAAAATTTAAAACTAGCTGGGTGTGGTGGCACTCTCCTTTAATCCTAGCACTTGGGAAGCAGAGGCAGAAGGATATCCGTGATTTGAGGCCAGCTTGGTGTGCATAGCACGCTCCAGGATAGCCAGGACTAGAGAGACTCTGTCTCAGACAACAATAGATTTAACTATCAAGAACCTGAAGAGAGTAGCCCCAAATCTTTTGAAAAAATAAACAAATAGCCTAGGCTGAAGTAATAGCACACATATACATATATACATGCACAAATATACACACACATGTGCACATGCACACACACACACACACACACACACACACACACACAACTGAGTGAACAGTAAGGTGAATACCAAAATAAGGAACATGAATGAATATTTTTCATCTTTATTTCTTGTCTTCTAGCATTTCCAAGCACTTGCTAAAAGCAGCAATACAATTTTTTTCTCTAGTTTGCAGTGAGGCAAATTTAAGGAGCCATTCTAACTTCAGATTTCAGGAGAATCAGACCATATTCTAAGGAGATACAAAGAACAGCTGATACTTTCTCAGGGAGAGCCTCTTTTCCATTTCTCCCTTCTCCTCTTCTTCCTCCTCCTTCTCCTATTTCCTTTGAGATAGGATCTCATTCTGTAGTTTAGGCTGTCCTTGCACTCACTATGTCACCCAAGCTGACCTATAACTTTCAGAAATCCTTGGAGCTGGAGAGATGGCTCAGAGGTTAAGAGCACTGGCTGCTCTTCCAGAGGACCTGAGTTCAATTCCCAGCAACCACAAGGTGACTCTTAATCATCTATAATGAGATCTGGTGCCCTCTTTTGGTATGTAGGCATACATGCAGACAGAACACTGTATACACAATAAATAAATAAATCTGAAGGAAGAAGGGAGGAAAGGGAGGGAAGGAGGGTAGGAGGGAGGGAGGGAGGGAGGAAGAAGTCTTCTTCTGGCCTCAGATTCCCAGTGCAAGCTACCATCTACTACTCAGGACAAATTTTCTGTAGTGGAAAAGTGAGAAAGTGAAAGGTGAGCTCCAAAGGTTGAGAAAGATCATAGGAGCAGGCTTCCCTGGTGGGAAGGCAGTCAGAGTGAGCAGGTTAGAGTAGGAACAACTCTTCTAGAAGAGGAATAGCCTTCTATAGCATCATGTGAAACTGACCAGAAGCTCTTTGTTGTCAAACTTTATCAGGATACAGCATTATAAACAAGCACACTCTTGGTTGATGATCTTCTCATCAACACTTGGAACACTAAAGGAAACTGAAAGTTTTCTCCCTTTGCTTTTATGAAGTTAGCTGTTCATCACAATAGAATAAAGAGAGTTAGATCATCAAAAAATCACTATTGAGAGTTCCCCTATTCTTTCCCAATGCCCCTTTCAACCTTTCTATCTAACTCATCTCCTTCCTGTCCTCCATTCCACTCTCCAGACTTCCTCTTAGTCCTGCTGTAGAATGTCCACAAGAGCTCCTCCTCCCATCCTACCTCTATCCCCTAAGAACTCTTGATGCAGGCATCCAGGGGGCCCCTAGTTCTTTCCCACCACCCATTTCAGCCCTCCTCCATCCCTTTGTGACACCCGCTGACCCACAGAAACACTCTCCACCAGGGACCACACAGCCACCATACTAGGTTAGGACCCAGAGTGGCCAACACCAACCAAAGAACAGAGCACACACCCAACAAAGATGAGACCAGATATCTATGCCAAGAAACACTTCAAATTCCATAACTCCAAATGCCAAGGTCCCAGCACAAAACCACAAACATTAACCAAGACAATACATTTCCTCCAGAAGCCAGCAAGCTTGTTTGCAATAGGACTTGCAAAAAGCAATTTAGCTTAATCACAAAACAAGGACTTCAAAACAGCAATCATGAATGTTCAAGACCATTAAAGAGGATATGAATAAAACCTTAACAAAGACCATGAAAACGTACACAGTTGAATGAAATAATAAAAATTCAAGACATGAACATGAAATTTAACAAAGAAATAGAATCACTAAAGAAAACCCAAGGTGAAATAAAACTAGAAATGAAAAACTCAGAATATCAAACAAAAGCCACTGTTCTTCTCAGCAATCATAACAATTCTCCTTATGAGCCTCCATCACACGTACATCAACAGAAGCACCAATCATTATCACAGGATATAAACCATATTCTCAGTCTCCTCACAGAACATCACCCACTCAAAGTCCAGACCATGCTCAGAGCTTCCAGGGAAGAGCCTGACCTGTGAAATTTGTTCTTCTTTCATAAATTTTGGGTCAAAAAAGACCTTGGGAGATTTAAATCCTTCATGTAGAATTGCATTTATATGAAGGTATATTTCAGAAGTCTTTTTCATATTTCTTCATTAACTGGTCAAACAAAGACTTCTTTTCTTCTACCTCTTGTTCTCTTTTGTTTTGTTCTGAGACAGAGTCTCACTATGTAGCTCAGACTAGCTACAATCTTAACATCCTCCTTCCTCCACCTCAGTGTTTTATGCCCTTAATCCAGATAAAGCTGGTGAGGAACTGATATTTATGAATGACTTTCTCAGAAGAAAATGACCTTTAAGGAAATAACCTACATCCAAGCTGGCCCATACCAATTTGAATGATTTTATAATCACATATCATTTGGCCTTATATAGCATAGAAATTCTTTTTGCTAAATTTTTACTACTGAGAAGGAAATTTGGCAGCTAAGAGAAAGTTAATACCCAAATGACCTTTTAATGAAAAAGGAGTTATAGATGTCAGGATCCAGAGTTTTCTACTGTAACACTAGTCAATTTCTCAATACAGATATTTTCTAATCCTTGTCTTACTCTGGCCTCTCTGATTCTGAATGGTTCCAGCACTGGTTTCCATACACAACTGTCTCTTATCCTACAGAGAGAGTATCTTTAACTGCACCGCTCAGCTTTCACCAGGTCTTCTTCCTCTGCCTGCACTAAACGGCTGGTGAACAAGATTTCTTTCACACCTCTTACTCATATACAATTATTTGAACCAGATCAAATGTATAACTAGAGTAAGTCAGGTATCAATGGTTCCATGCTAATTTTCCTGCTTTTTCTCTATCAGTCCTGAGACTGAGAAGTGTGCCTGAAATTACCTACTCAGTATCTTCACTTTGAGGTTAATTCATTTTCATCAAATCCATATGGCTAAAATATTTTTAAAAGCAACCTCAAATTAACACTAAGAGTGTAAAGTACTGACTGTTTCCATAGCACACATGAAGATCCTAGCTTGCTCATGCTCATGCCTTTGTTTCTCTCTCTCTTTCTCTCTCCTCCCGCCTCTCTCTCCATATACATATATATGCACATATATCTCTCAAATATTTTATTCTGTGACCTGTATTCATGGTATCACCCTCCACCCTCCACACTGAGAATTTGGAAGCCATTATGAATATGAAATGTTGTTGGCCAATTTATAAGAGTTATTATGTAACAGTCATTGTTAATAATGTAAAAGAAAAAATGTAAGCCTGACAAGTAATTGCTAAGTTACATTGGTGTTGGTGATATAACTAAGAAATAAAAGAACAAGAGAAAAATGAATATATAAACAAGTTCTGATGCAGGGGTGAGGAGAAGAGTTCAAGGGGAGGAATTGGGAGGGTATATTTGATCAAAACACACATATATGAATCTATTACCATTAAATATTTTTTTATGTTGAACTTTAATTTCTTTTTTTTATTTTGCAATACAATTCAGTTCTACATATCAGCCACGGATTCCCTTGTTCTCCCCCCTCCCGCCCCCTTCACCTTCCCCTCATCCCACCCCCCATTCCCACCATTAAATATTTTTAAAGGATTGTGTCAACACTAAAAAAACATAAACTGGAGTTTCTCTTTTTTAAAAAGCCACACCTATGTTGAAGATTCTAGAGACTGAATGGTTAGAACTTCATAATTTTGGTCAGTAGGAATATTACAGATCCACAGCCAAAATTATCTTGGTCTATCGTTAGTCCCCTTGGTAGTCATTTATTGCCAATCTCTGTAACTGAGCTGCTTAGTTTTTTTTGTTGTTGTTTTCTGTCAACTTAACACAAGCTATCAGGAAGTGATGGAACTTTAAGAAGTATGGCCTAGTGAAGAGACTTCAGGCCACTGGGGTCACACCATCAAAGGAACAGTGAGAAACTCATAGAAACTCTAGAACATATATACCAACCAGATCATATGTACGAAATGTCCATAGCACCACTATTCACAACTCTATAATGAAAACAACAGAAATCTCCATCAGCCAAAGAAAGGATAAATTGTGGTATGATCAGACAATACATTATGTAATAACAAAATGAAGTTACTATTACTATATATGACAACCAGGAACATCTCATAAAAAAAAACAAACAAAAGAAGTCAGCTATGAAAAAATATAGAATATTATTCTACCATGTAAAGTTTAAAAACAGACTTTTAAAAATTAAGGTATAAATGAAAAAACTATGAAGAAAATTATTATAATAAAAGTATGTATAGTAATTGCCAAGGAGCTACAATGGACAAGTGCATAAAGGGTGATTCTGAAGTACCTAACACTTTTCTTTCCTTCTCATAAATGGTTGTTTTATATTATTTGATAAGTTGTGCATTCATTTTTCTGTACTTTTTTCTGTATGAATGGTATAGCAGATGTTTGTTAGAAACATTACACAGACATGTAAGTCTAGATATTCTGGAAACAAAATAAGGAAGACAGAAAGGGGACAATTTGTAATTTGAAGTAGTAAGTACTGTGAAGAAAAATAAAACAGGACAAATGAAAATGATTTAAGAGAGAAAACCATTTGAAGTCTGTATCAGCATCTCCATAGGTTCGTGGAGTGCTGCCATGGACACAGCAAAACGAATGGAAACGGAACGTGCAACGAAATGCAAACTGTCCTACAAGCATGATTTTATAAAGTCCTCAAAATAACTCCAGTAACATCCAAAGCCCCTAAAATATAAAGTTAACAGTTGAAGAAAATAAGAAAGGCTGTCTATAGTATAATTCCTTCAAGCTCAGTGATAAAGTACTTTTTTAAAGGACTGAAAAAAATAATTTATCTAATATGGTTAGAGATCAGACATAAAATGAAAGCTATTATAATGAGTCCTTTTAAACAGAAAGGAAAATCATGCCACAAACAGCAATAAAACATTTTAATATGAACAATTAGTTAACTGTTATTTTTGCCAACAAAATTTTATGTGTATGTATTTTAAGAAAGTGTTCTAGTCAACACTTTTTTCCTACTTACTAGTTGATGTTAATCCTCATTTTAAGTTAATTCATTTTGCTTTGACTTTTTCAATATGTCAGTTGTTCTTACATAATAAACATTTTCAAAATGGATTAGGGTTTATGCCCTCACATTACACTAACTACTTAATATCTTAGGATAAACTGTATGGAATTTCCATTCTATTGTTTCTGGACTATAAAACATAAAACACTGATGAAATGTATAGATGTACTAAATTATACTTAGCCATACATTCAAAAGACATGTGTTGATACTATGTTGTTAGGCCCTAGGACAAGAAAAAAAAAAAAAACTCAAGACAAGGATCCTGGCATTGAAATTTACAAAGGTGAATAAAAAAGGAAAGAAAACCGGTGTATGCAGGTTACAGAGGTAAGTGTAATTCAGAAAGCATAATTAGAGCAGCTGCCTTTAAGTTGGGTTTTTCATGGATATTCAAAGTACAGGATTTCATTTTGCCACATTTTTATGCTTTAACTTAATAATAAAAAACACAACATTATTCAAAATCAGACATCAGAATAAAAAATAAAAACTAAATTGTTAACAAGCTAAATAATAAAGTCTTAAATAACTTTATTCTCTTCATTTTAAGCTGGTATTTATTAAGTGGGCATACAGCAGTAGTTAAACTAGTCTGGTTTCCATTTTAAACCTCCATGATACACTGGCAGATGGAGCACCTTATGTTCACAGGAAGAAAGCCAAGTGCTCAAAAAGGTAAACTACTCAGCCACAGTAAAGAGGGAAAGTCAAAAAAAAAAAAAAGGGTTATGAACTGAAAGGTTAGTAGATAACTGAATTTGAAAGGCTTCTAGAAAATTGTAAGATACCTAGTGTAACATTCTCTAGGATATTTTCCTTTCAGAGTGAAGGAAACATGTATGTTCTGAGGATGATTTCAATTATGTGGAAAGACTGTTTGTAATCACAGACTTAAAAGCATCTTATTTCCTCTGGCATATATCAAGTTGTTGGTGCAGTTATTAATCTCTTAACTTCTGCTTCCCTAAGTTCCCAAACTGCACATACTTAACTAACATGAACACTGTGAAAATGAGGAAATATGCATAACATCTTATTCGCCCTAACCCTAACCCTGAAGCTAAAACCCAACACTGTGCTTTTTGTTTGTTCTTGTAAACACATACTCAATAATTTACTTAGAAAACAAAATCCTCTCATACTACAACACATTTTTCCAGTACTGGGGATAAACCTAGGGCCTTTCACTTACTAGGCATATTTAAAATGTATGATATACTATGTTTTTATCTACTTAATCAGAAAGACATTTTGAATTAAAAAACAATAGATTTCTATATTCTGTATACAGGTCAACAATATTGAAGACTACAAGTAAATTTCAGCATTTTTCTTAATTTTTCTTTCTTTTCATCTTATGTGTATGAATGTTTTGCCTGCATATATGCACATGCATGCCTGGTGACCACAGAGGCCAGAAGATATGGATGCCCTGAGACAGAATTATACACAGCTGTGAGCTGCTATGTGGACGCTAGGAATCAAACTTGGGTGCCCTGGAAAAGCAGCCAGTGCTCTTAACCATTGAGCATCTCTCCAGTTCCTTAATTTACAATTCTAATCCTATATTGTTTCTTATACATTCAAAAACTAATAACAGACTTCAAAAGGTCAGGTCTAGGAAGACAGTCTCATTCTGACTTTAGCACAAGTGACACCTAAACAAGCACGATATGTATTCTAAATTATTTCACTTTTATAGTTTCTCTGCTATGGAAACAAAATTCATCTTTGTTAGAGCAAAGAAAGTTAGTAAAACAAGTCATTCATCAGAAGTATACTTGTAAGAGTTAGCACTGTTTTGAATATGAGAAAAGGAAAATCTTTTATCTAAGATATTTTCATAATCTCAAGAAAGAATTTCTCCACCACTTATTTTCAAGGAAATACAATACTTCCTGGAAGCCCAGAGAACCAGTCTGTTAAATCCAGACCATGAAGGAAAATAACTGCCTAATCCACAATAATATGGCCTATAATACAAAACCAGCAACACTATCCAGCAGGAAGAGGCCCCTTCAATACAGGGACTTTGTGGCTGACTTAATTACAGCACGGAGAGGGAATCTTCTACAATGGCAGTGCTCAAGGCTGCAGACATCCTAGAAAAGGCACAGATGGCTCTGCAGCTTCTCCTGCAGTATGACACCTTCCAGAAAAGTCTGAAAATAGACACATCCCAAGAAGTTTTTGGTACCAGTATTTTTACAAGCTCCATGGCATCACATGCTGCTGTTAAAGTTATCCTTCATGGGAAAGCCAATCACCAAGTATTTATTGAGCCTTGACTGAGCAAGGCACAAGAGAAAAGGTTAAACTAGCTTGTCATCTAGGCTAGGTGCAGAAACTAAACTGATGTAACGACTGTTGGAGTGTTTTTCAACATGTTACAGTGACTCGAAATAAATAAATAACAAAACCATTGCCTTGAAAATCCTCAGAGACAGCAACAAACAAACAAAGAAAAAAGCAAATCCACATTTAAAAAAAAAAAAAACCTAGTCTTAGACACAGGAATAGTACATTGAAATCTAATATGCCAACAAAGGTGACTGAATCTTTTTAAAGCAGTTATGACTTTTTAAAGTAGCAACCACATGGACCACAGCACAAATGGACAATTAGGGCCCTAAATTATGAAATAATGATATAGTTATTAGGTAATATGGGAAATTCCATCTTGCAAAACAATTTAAAGAAAAAATAAAGGCTGGATGTAGGCTCAGCAGTTAAAACTACTTGCTGCTCTTCCAGAGAACTGTAATTCCAACATGGAACCAAATCCATGTTAGCTTGTCCACAACCTCTTGTAATTTTAGTTCCAGAAGCGCCAATACTTCTGGCTTCCATGTGCACCCTCACACATGTACACAGAAACACACATATTCACATAATTTTGTTAGGTCCCAAACCCCCCAAAAAAGGCAGTGCCACTGACTATGTCCCAAAATGACAGTCTGGACTCAGCTCAGGATGAGTTCTAACAAGGTAAACAAAAATATTGCTGGCAGAGAGATAAAAGCCTACATGAAACATTTCTCAGAAACCCAGGTAAAGCCATCACTTCTTATCTCTCCCTACAACCAACTACTGCAAATGGAGCATAAGGTTCTCTATTAGCATATACCTATAATGCATATCAAAGGCCCATATGAATGTCCAGGCTCCTTTGGTCCCCATTACATACCTGTAATGCATATCAAAGCCACCAGCAAATCCTCTCCCTTCTATCCTAAACTTCCAGGCTGTTCTAGATTCCACTCCCTCCCTTCCACAGCAATACAATTCTCTTTAAAAAACCAGCAAGCCCCCTTGCTGTGGAATGTCGTTCTATATGCTGTGAATATGTGTTGCTCTGATTGGTTGATAAATAAAATGCTGATTGGCAGGTAGCCAGGAAGGAAGTATAGGTAGGGCAAGCAGACGAGGAGAATTCTGGGAAGAGGAAGTGATGAGTCAGGTAGTCACCAGCAAGACACAGAAGAAGCAAGATGTCAAGGCAGAACTGAGAAAAGGTACCAAGCCATGTGGCTAAACATAGATAAGAATTACGGGGTTAATTTAAGTGTCAGAGCTAGTCAGTAATAAGCTGAGCCAATGGCCGAGCAGTTATAACTAATATAAGCTTCTGAGTGATTATTTTATAAGTGGCTGCAGGACTGCGGGGGGCCTGGTGGGACTGGAGAAAACTGAGCCATAGGCCATGGCCATAAGTTTGTAATTAATATAAGCCTCTGTGTCATTATTTTATAAATGGGCCACGGGACTGCGGGACAAGAGACACCTTCCAACTACACCCCCTTACCCTACTTCTCTCTGCTCCCCTGACCCACCCTTATCCCACCCCACCTCTGAAGGAATTATTGTTGTTGATGATGTTTTTATTGTCCTTATGGAAAGAGGCTGACAGATCTCTGTGAGTTGAGGCCAGCCTGATCTATAACAGGTTTCAGGACGGGGGGGGGGGGGGGGGGGGGGGGGGGGGGCTACATAGTGAGAGCCTGTTTCAAGAGAAAAAAAAGTTTTGAAGTTACATTGCTTGGCTCAAAATTTGGTTTTCTCACTAACTAGGCAGATTACATGATCTATCTGTCCTTCAAATTTTTTAACCACATAATATAAATAATAGTAATACCTACCTTCAAGCTGAGTATAGTGGTGTATGCCTTTAATCCTAGCACTTGGGAGACAGAGGCAAGCAGACCTCTGTGAGTTCAAGGCCAGTCTGTCCTACATAATGAGTTCCAGGAAAGCATAGTGAGTCCCTGTCTTAGGGGGAGAGGGGAGTGGATAGTAGTATCTATTTTCATATGCTGCTAAGTGTGACACCTTAGGGCATAGTAAGTATTCAGCCCAATAGCTGATATGTGCTAAGTGGAGAACACAATTTAGCTGTTTTTACAATTTTGATGTTTGGTTTGTTCTCCTACCTAGTAAACCCAGATCTCATGAAAAATTAAGGGCACATTCTATAGCCAGACTGCAAGGAAACATTTTTAAAAAAAAATTAAGTCAGGTGGAATCAAAATAATCCACCCCAGTGCTTAAGAAGCTAAGGCAGAAGTTTGAGGACAGCCTAGGCTATATAGAAATATCTTGTCTCAAAGCAAAACAAAGCGGGAGGGCGCGGGCGGGGAGTCATACAATCAACACATATAGCTAAGTCTCATTTTTTTCCTTAGAAAAGCACCAGAAACTGATTACTTTAATATATTGCATAGAAAAACATTTCCTTAGAAATAACCTTATAAGTCTTAAATATACATTGGCATACACATATACATTTTTTTTTAAAAATGAACACAAATTCAAAAACATAAACAGACTTAGAAAAATTAGAAATTTTGGATTTTTTTATGTTAACTCATTTTAATACTAGTTTGTTTGGGGTCCAATATTTTTTAAATTCAATTATCAATAATAAATATTCAGCTAAGTCTCATTTTATTGTTGTTGTTGATACATAAAAAAGTCCATGCTAATAATGAATGTCAAATGCCTTGTGTGCTGAAGATAACAAGACCAGATCTTCCAGGAGGACATTTGTTAAGTTTGTGAATTACCTTGTTATTTATTCCTTTTATTAGTCGGCTAATTTAGGAGGAAAGAGATCTTCTCATCACAGATATTTGTTTGCTTGAGATAGGATTTAGCTATGTAGTCCAGGCTGGCTTCAAT